>NW_024543978.1:1805000-2142500 GCF_018167655.1 Microtus oregoni
AAGCAAAGAGCAGGAATGTAACTTACCGAGGTCCTAAGGTAGTGGATGAGAGAGGTAGGGTGGAATAGGAACACATAGGTTAAAGGGAAAAGCAAAATTCCCGAATCTGCTGTGGGCACCTGCTGGCCACTAGCAGCTAAATCTGCAAGGCACAGGCTGTCCACCATCTCAGCACTGGCGGAGCCAAACCCAAAGGTCAGGAGCAGCTGCAAAGCCACCTGGACTCGGGCCTGTGTTGGTGTACTGGTTTGGTTTGGGGACGAGGTCTCACCATATAGCCCTCGCTGGCTTGGAATTCATAGAGAACTGCTTGCCTTTGCCGCCAAGCGCTGAGACCAAATGTGTACCACCACAGCCCACCCCTTTCCAAATTCTCAATCTGTGTGCAGACTCTGAGTGATGTGGATCCCTGCCAGGGAATAAAGTCAGTCTTCTTCCCATTGCTGTTCAGCCTCTAATTGTGTTCCTAATGTTATTTCTGCACGGTCTCATCCAGTGTCTACTAGCCACCTGGGACTGGCAAAGTTAAAATTAAATAAAACGGGGCTGGGGAGATGACGCAGTAAACAAGAACCCTTGCGGGGTAAGCATAAGGACTTGAGTTGGGATTCGTTTGTTTACAAAGCTGGGGTGGCCATGTACCCATAATCCACATGCATGACAGGGAGCCTGGAATAGGACGATTCAAGGGGCTGCCTGGCTAGCTTCAGACTCAGGGAGAAACCCGATCTCAAGAGAACAAGGCAGAGAATGACAGAGCAGGATACCTGATGTCCTCCTGCCCACACAGGTGCACATGTGTGTACAATGGCACATTCACATGCATGAGCATGAACTCTCACAAAAAGAGTAAATAAAATGTAAGATTCCAGTTCTTCAGTGCCACAGGCCACAAGGGCTATGCCAGGCAACAAAGCTCAGGACACTGTCATCATAGACAGTCTTAGTGGGTGGGGTCTACCCAGAGCACACTGCAGAGGGAGCCTAGAAGAGTGTGCTCTCTTCCCTTCTAACAGTGCCTCAACTGGGCCTGAAGCCTGACAGCCATTTACTTTAAGGCTATACAGCAGGGCTTTCACAAACAAGGAGAACGGACTGACAGTGTGAAGGGTTTTACATAATAGTCAGTTCACGGCTGCTATCCAGGATGCTGAGTTCCTGGCTACTGTCCCACAAAAGGTATTGCCAGGCATCTTCTGTACTGATTTTACACTGTATTGATTTGAATTTATTGTGTAGCTGGGATTAGAAACATGTCACAATATCTCCATTGAGAAAAAAAAAGCATCCTGGGAAGGGGGATATAGTTCCATTAGTAGAATGCTTGTCAGTCTAGCATGCACAAAGCGCTGGATTGATCCCTAGAGCCACACAAACCAGGTATGCCAGGCCAACACTTACCCGTGTTCTCAGCACCCAGGAGAGTAGAAAGATCAGAAATTCAAGGTCATCCTTTATTGCACAGCAAGTCCAAGGCAAGTCAGGTAGCCAGAGAGACGTGAAAGCCTGTCTGAGAGAGAGAGAGAGAGAGAGAGAGAGAGAGAAGCACTTGAGAAACAGTTCCATTTCTTGTGTTGTTCTTTCATAGGATAATCACCGGAAGCATGGCATACGCTTACCCAACACTTATTCTTCAACCTGGTTCATAGTACTTACAGTTAACTAACTTAATTCTAAGCATTTCATTTCCATTTTGCTGGAGGATATTAAATCCCACAGGGGCATTACTGTTTCTGCTACACAGTTACGCTTCATTAGATATATTTGTGATCTACTTCGCTTTTCATGTGGAAAATGTTTAGAAACTGGATTATTTTGTCACTTGACAACGCACATTACATTTTCTTTTTCACTTAATTACATGCCAGTCACAGGAGAAAAAAAAGTGTCCCTGCTGTGTGTGGTGGCATATGCTTTTAATCCCAGCACTCGAAGCCAGACAGGCATCTCTTGAGTTCCGGGCCAGCCAGGGTTACATAGGGAGAGCTTGTCTCAAAAACAAACAAACAAAAAAAAGCCACGTGCTCCTTCCAACTAAGCTGCTGTGTGGCGCTTGCCCTAAGGGGTCTTGTGGGGCTTTTCATTAGAGCAGACTGGAGGGACGACTGCCTCCTCCCCCAGCACTCAAGGTCGCCAGGAGGGGTTCCTGCGCCAGGAGGGAAGCCCCTGGCAGCTCCGGAACAACTGTTCCCTAGTCTAGTCCTTCAGGCTCCTGCGTAGGAACAAACTCCGGCCGAGTACCAGTACAGATGCATCTCTATCGGTCCTCAGTGAGCAGAATCTTCTTTACCTGATTTAAAACAGAAAAAAAAAAAATGCTCCCACAAAGCAGCAGAGGCTGGGATTCAGGATAAGTCAACTGCCGGAGGGAGGCAGCACACTGCAGCGCCTGCATCTTACAAGCGAGTCTCGACCCGGGGAGCGCGTCCATAAACGCTTTCCAAAAGACTGGGCGAGGGGCAGTTTCTGCCACTGCTTTCTGTTCACGGTCTCACTATGCTGGCTAGCCTGGCCTCGAACTCCTGGAAACCCTCCGGCCTCAGCTTCCCGGCATGCTCCGCCACACTCTAAGGGAAAGGGCACATCTTCAGAAACCAGCGTTGTGGGCTCGGGGTGGACCGGCCATCCCCACAGACCTCGCCACCCAGCCAGCCCTCAGTCTCAGAACACACACCGGGGAAAAACTCCACGCTCGCACCCACCGGCTCCGGGCAGCTACGCCATCCGGCCGCGCGACTGCTTCCGGGTTGAGCTCCGGCCGCGGCTGCGCAATGCACCAGCGCGCAGACGCAGAAAGCGCGCCGCCGCCCCCAAGCCCGCGTTCCTCTGCGGGCGCCGACGGGCGGCTTCCGATCGAATCTGCAGCTCCGCCATTCAGGAGGACGAGGCAGAAGGATCGCCGTGAATTCCAGGCCAGGAAAAAAGCCAGGGTGGGGAGCACGCCTTTAATTCTAGCCTCAGGGTTTGAGGCCGGCCAGGGATGCACGGTTGAGTCTTGTCTCAAAACCAACCAAACGAAAAGGGGTCAAAACGAGAGAGGGTACTGCGCTCACAACAACAAGGCGGATTTAACCTGCTCGATAAACAGAAATGAAGTAGTGGCTAAAAAAATGTTTTAATGGAAACGTAAAGTCTTCCTCTTTTTACAATTGCGAATGGACGCTCGTTACTGAAGCCCACGTCTGAAAACCAGCACGACGGGAAAGGCAGACACTTCTTCCCGGTCCACGGCCTCTGCAGACATGGCCAGTCTCCCACTGTGCTGTGCTCTGCTTCTGGAGAGGCGTCCATTCTCCAACCATAGCCCCCAACGCGGGGCTTCTGCCAAGCACATCTGAAAACGTCAATCATCACTGGTCACGTTCACCACGTGTTGAACGGGTGCTGGGAAACAGGAGGAAGAATGAGTAGCGATTCCCAAATCTCCCACTTCACCTTTTCTGGCCTTCGGTAGGAGTCATAAAAAAAAACCCGCACAGTCAACCACACCTGCATGAATGGTTCATTTCCCCTAGGACTCCCAGAACATTTACATTACAGAAGAAAAAGCTGTAATACAGTCAATGAAAAAGAACTGCTGGCATTACTGTTCCCCACAAAATTACATAAAAATGAACAAAACATTAAATAAACATTATTATTAATCATTAAATATATTAACACCAAAATCATGTATAAATTAGGAAATAAATGTACAAACTATTTCACAAAGTGCTTTTAAAAATATATACACAACATTCAAGAAATTCTTAATGTAAGACATTTCAGATTGAAGTTTTGGGGTGATACATTTTTTTAGGTGTCCTTTTCTTTCAAAAAGTATTAACACAGCACTTGCACACACACTAATACAGCCATTTAACATACACACATACTAATACAGCACTTAACACACACACGCTCACACACACACAAACATACATGCACACACACACATAGAAGGCATATTCCCAGATTGGCAAGGAATAAAAACCATTTTCAGTTACTTAAAATGTTTCGACATTTTCAACGGGAAATTTTAGGCCCCAATTGAGCTTGGAGACGAGTTTTATAAAAATTGCCAGGAAAGAAAGGAGCAAAAGAGATGACTCCCTAAAATGAAGTTGCCAAATGCTTGCGTCACTTAGCAATCAAACTCATTTCTGTAGAGTTAATACCGTCACACAGCCAGCCTTGCCTGTGTTAAGGGATTCCTACACACTAAGCCTACGAGATACATCTGCCCACGCTTGTTGGTGTCAGCCCCACAGGAGAGGAAGAATGTTCTAGACTAGGACTGCAGCCAACACAGTCCAGTCCTTCAGTCTTCATCTGTAAGTGAAACAGTCCTTGCTCTGTACTTCCCAGGAAGGCTGTCAAGATTAATTCAAGTAAAACCCACAAAAGTGCCTTGCAAATCCTCACCCACTGAGCTACCGGTAAGTTTTATGTTTTAAAAACTATCAACTGAACCACCAGGTGTGCATGCCTGTACACTCAGTAACTGGGAAGCAAAGCGGAGGCAGGAGGATCATAAACTCAAGGTCAGCCTTAGCCTGCAGCAGTGAGTCTGTGGCCAGTCTGGGCTACGCTAAGACCTTGTCTAAAAATACAAATAAAACAAAAGCTTCACACTGGATAGGCCCGATGCATCAGGCCCTGGATGCATGTGTGTGTGTCTGTGTGTGCACGCGTGTATTTGTGTGTGTTTGTATTTGTATCTTCTTAGTTGTTCTTAGAAATACATACACCAGCACTTATCTTGAAGGTTTTTTTCCCCTTTTCATAGTAACATGATTATTATCCAAATGAAGGCTGAGAGATGCCAATGCTACATTATATGTGGTATTTTCCTTTGACATTAACTTTCCAAAAAGGCTGTGTTTCGTGTTTTGCACAGAATTAAAATGAGATTGAACATCCTAGGGATGTAAAGAAAAAAAGAAAAAGGAAAATCACTCAAATTTCACTATATAAAACGTGTACTTTTCATTTAAAAGAACGTTAATAAAGCTATTTAGACTTGTTAAAGATACGGTGTGGATTTCAGATTTCCCTAATGCAAAGGACACTTGCTTGGCAATCTGAACTTGGAGGTCCTGAAGAAGTAATAGAAACACTTGTCAACTGCTTGTAAAATTTAGCATCGGTACTTTCAATTCTCCTTAAGTTTAGGACTGGGCATACTCTTGAAATGACATTAAATAAACACACAGCTGGTAGACAGTGAGCCTTGCTTTTCAGAACACTGCCCTCCCTGGGACAGGTCACCCTCACGCTGCCCTCATGGACACTGATCCCTCTTCACCGTTTAAAGACATAGACTTTTTAGGATCACTAGGAGTGGAGAGACACAGGCAATGGGTTAGTTCTAGAAAGGATAGCTCATCATCTTTCCACACAAAGCACATTTTCTTTGTTACAATAACACAAAACTAGCCCAAGACACAGTGGTATCCCCAAGCCCTATCTAGGCACAGGAAGAGATGGCCACCCAGGGTTGTATATGTGTGTCAAGCTAAGGGCAGTCAGGTAAAGAAACACAGTCCACTTTGCAACAATGGTGTGAGGAGCACACCAGGTCTGTTCACAGTAACATGGATCATGGTACCTTTTAGATATTGTCTCATCACTGGGCACACAACATGTGATGACAGTGTGACCCCCAGAGCTAGCTAAGAACATTGAGGAGGGGGTGAGGGACAAAAACAGGACAACCTCTCCATTGTGTCGATATACAATACTTTACACAGCACCAAATACGTCACACCATCGCAGCCAGTCGTGCACGCGCAGCATCATACCCAGCATGAAATCAGCCTGCGTCACTTGCAGACATGGCACTGGGCGCAGGGTAACCAACATGTCATGACTCATCAGAACTGCCACTGGCTCGTCCAGAACGTACTACCGTGAAGGGTCCAAAGACAACGCTCGTCCCTTATTGCTGGTAATTTCCATACTGGCCCTAAAAGAGAACAAGACAAAGATTACACCTCTTCAGTCTTGAGTGGCAGGGTGTACACCCAAACAACAGGAAGTTTCTTCCCACAGCCAGACCCTGGATCACAGGTGGGAAGTGACTTCAGAAGCAAGCAAGCTAACAGCCTGCCCAAATCCACAAAGTGAGAGGTAGCCTTTCTCCAATCCAAAAGTATCATGGCTTGTTTTTTTTTTTTTTGTTGTTGTTGTTTTGTTTCTTGAGACAGGGTTTCTCTGTACACCTGCTGTCCTGAACGCTGGAGACCTGGCTGGCCTTGACCGCACAGAGATCCACCTGCCTCTGCCTTGGACACCACGGCGGCCCTGCCAGAAGTATCATGTTTTAGCCTGACAGTCACTCCCCACCTTATTTCCCAGGTGGGACAATCATTTATTGACTAAGAGGCAGGTGCTGGAGGACAACCCTTCTGTACGCTGGAAATATATTTTTCTCTCATTGATTGATAATAAAAGCTGCTTTGGCCTACAGCGAGGCAGGCAAGCCAAACTGAATACAGGGAGAAAGACGGGCAGAGTTTAGGGGTACACAAGACAGCCTGGTAAATGCCACGGCCACATGGCAGTGCACAGATTAATGAAAATGGGCGTGGAGGCCCCAAAATGTGAGCCTATTCCACCTGGTCTGCAGGGCAGAGAGTTTGAGCCTATTCAAAGTTGTTAACAAGTATAGCTACACACCCTGACCTAGGGTGTAGTTACTTGGTGTTTTAGACATTAAGATGGCCCATAGAGGTGTATCCTTTCCATCCTGATCAAAGGTCAGAGAATTTAAGCATACTTCTGCTCCTTCTTTTGAAATAGGAGGTTTGGCCTTAGGGTACCTGGTCTGGGGGTGGTTCACTGCCTGAATAATAGAATACTTTTCTCAAGAATTAATGGCTTGGTGTCTCAAGTACTGGAGCAAGTAACTGTTCTGGTTGTCCACTGTATCATGTTAAAGCGGTCTTTTGCCTTCTTCTCCCTTTTGTATTGGGCTATAAAAGTGTGGGGGAAAAACACAGGCAAATTCAGCACTCAGAACTTAATGTGCAAGAGGCACTGAGTGGCCCTCCCGATACTATCCTATGTCTCTGTGTTTCTTTCTTATCTCTGTTCCTCCTACCTAAGGTTTCTAATCCTCACGCCCCTACCCTGGAAGCCCTACCCTGGAACATAAGAACCCGCCGTGGTTAGGAGCCTGGCAAAACTCACCCCAAAAAGGTGGCTTCCACAAATGGGTTAATTTAAATGTAAGAGCAAGTTAGTAATAAGTCTGAACTGCAGGCCAAACATCCTGTAATTAATATTAAGCGTCTGAGTGATTATTGTAAGTGGCTGTGGGACAGGGCAGGACAGAGAAGCCTCCGGTTAGAGGCAGGGCCTGTGAAGACAGCAATGTGCCCTCAGCGATGCACTGGGCTGAGAGGCAGGGCCTGGCTATGTGCCTTACCAGACATCATGCTGACCCTCTAGGAAAGGAGTCCCCCTGTGCCCTGGGCTCCTTCGAGTGACTGGTGGAACAGCAGGGCTGGTGCCAACACCAGCTTCACTCTTAGGAAATAGCTTAGAGTGAGCTGGTTAACAGGGTCAATCAACGCACAATCTGAAGAGAGACCTGAGCTTGAATACAGCATGGCTGTAGGCTTGGAAGCTAATGGAATCCCGCGCCCAGGGGAGGACTCTCCCAGAAGATGTTGTCCTTTGGGACACAGGCACTCAAGGCATCCCAGCTTCCTTTCTCCACAGAGCCCACAGTGAAGAGTCTGGCAGAAATAATCTGCCAGGTCTCTGGGGACTGTACCCAGGTAGGTGAAGCAGACGGCACAGCAGGCCCTGAGTACAACCGTCACAGCAGGTGGCATCTCTGTAGAGAGTGAGTCTAACCCAGTGCCCTCGGGCCAGCCAGTTCTTTCTGCAGGGATATATGGTGTTGCATGGAGCTATTTCTTCATCCTTAAAACTGGGGAATCAAGTGGGGTAGTGGCTAGGGATACCAGAAAACACGAAATACTCACAACTGCTGCCTGTACTTGCCCAGGCCCATCAGCCAACCGACTGGACTGGGACTCACTCTGTAGACCAGGCTGGCCTTGAACTCACAGAGATCCACCTGCCTCTGCCTCCCTAGTGCCAGGATTAAAGGTGTGCACCACCACCACCCAGCTCTACAGCTAAAAGTCTCACAGGCTGCGTTAAAGGTCTGAAGTGAGGACACATTCCCCTGAGAAGACCTGCTGCGTCTCTAGGGGACAGTGACGTCATGACACTCAGCCCATAACTAAGTTAGCATGCCACTTGTTGGTCCGCAAATTCTTGAGATATTCTTTTTTTGGCCTCTGGGAAAGAAGTATCTGTGTCATTAAGATCACCCTAGCAACTCCAGCCCCACAGTGGTTGGGCACTGCCGCTGTCCTGGAAGCCAGCTGGCACCATCTGTCATTCCTCGGGACCATGAGAGAGATCCTTGCCATGCCTCACTCGACACTTGGCAGACAGCACTTCCAGAAACATCCAGAAAGCTTGCCTGCTCATAGCCGTAAGGCCGCTGCTGCTGGGCGGAAGGTCCTGTCTGCGACGCTCTGTAGCTTCCATACTGTTGGCCTTGTCCTTGCTGGTAGCTTGAGTACTGTGAGGGGGCTCCCTGGGCAGGGCCTGTGAAGACAGCGGAGGTTGAGTGGCCAGCCATGACCGGTCGTCATGCTTGTGAACACCCAGATACCAGGCACCTGTCCCTCGGTGGTCAGGCCGAGTGTCATCTCTGACAGTTTTGTGAGGACCTGGACTGTGCCCATACACATGTGGGGCACTGAGGGTCTGTCCCTAGCACACTGGGCCTGCCACCTTAAAGAAGTGGGTAAGGGGCTTCTCCAGGACCATCTGGGTTCAGTTAAGGTGGACATAGAAAAGCACAACATTAAATGGAACAAGGGAAACTCGGAGGCCGAAAAGAAATGTCCGATCCTGTGAAAACAAGTTGCAGGCTCAGGAAAGGATAAAGTACAGCAACTGCTTAGTTATCATCTGTGTGTGCATGTGTGATGCTGAGGACAGAACGCGGATCATCACAGGTGGCAGTGCTCCACCACGGAACCACGGTCCAGCCCCTATGAACACTAGGCAGGCTTTCAATGCTACAGCTATGGCCTGTATGTAAGCTACTGCTCAATGCTGCTTTCCTTTCTCCTGCACACCACGTGCATCAAGCAGAAGCCAGAAGAGGGGAATCAGATCTCCCCCTGGACTGGAGTTTCAGTCAGCTGGGCGCTACCGTTTGGGTGCTGAGAACCAAATACAGGTCCTCTGCAAGAGAAGTAAGTGTTCTTAACAGCCTAGCCAGCTCTCCAGGCCCCAATCCTGGCTTCTGAACTGAAACCACTGTACTGGGTAACTGAAGACCTTAGATACGGGGGAGGCATGTGGTGATATTTTATTTGTGTTTTAATAAATAAAGCTTGCCTGAAGATAGAGAAGCAGAGCAGCCAGCCACTAGTTCTTACCTCTACCAAATCCTCAGACTGAATGGGGTGTCCTGTCTCTACGAAACCTCAGACCGAATCCTGAGCTCCTGTCTGCTCCCAGCTTATATTCCTCTCTCTGCCCAACCTTATCATTTCCCTCTCCATTTCTTCAGTGCTGGGATAAAAGGTGTGAGCCACCACCACCTGGTTCTGTTTCTCTTTGAGACTGGATCAATCTTGTGTGTCCCGGGTGGCCTTGAACTCACAGAGATCTGTCTGCCTCGGTCTCCTAAGTGCTGGGATTAAAAGTGTGTGCCACCAGCGCCTGGCCTCTGCAGTTTGATCTTTAGGCAAGCTTTATTTGTTATAGCACAAATAAAATATCACCACAGAGGCAGAGTACTAGCTACATGGGAACTCTGTGCACAATCCCCCAACCTACCCAGAACCAGCATCTTTGCCGAAATAAACTTCCTAAGCCTCTGCCTAGATGACAGCATTACAGTGTACGCAGTCCTCTTACCATAACCCTGCTGCTGTCCGGGGTAGCTCTGTTGGTTGGGGTACTGCTGCTGGGAGTACGTCTGCTGCTGCGCTGAGCCCTGCTGGTACCCAGTCTGCTGCTGACTGTACTGAGAGTTTCCTGAAGGAAGAAGGGGGCACAGTCTCATCTCTGGGCACAGGACAAGCGAACAGTTATAAAACACTTGCACCGTGTCTCCAGAGGTAGCATGTTTCCACAACGGCTCAAATAGCATAGGACATTTTTGTCTTATTATGTTACAACACAAATGAAAAGCCAGACAATACAAAATGGGTGAGGTGGCTGCTAAGAGAGAGGCTAACAATCGTGCTGTACACCGAACTGTCACGTTCTGCTCCACACAGTCGATCTTAATTGTCAGAACGCCCTAGGAGACACACCCGAGTGTGCCTCTGAAGGTCCTTCTTGAAAAGCGTCAGTGAATGTGGGTGGCACCATGTCATGGACTGGGGGCCCAGACTGGATAAAGAGGAGAAGTGAGCTGAGCACCAGCATTCGGGTTTTTCCCACTTGCGGATGCAGCTGCAATGTGACCAGCTGCCTCAGGCTCCTTCTACCGTGGACTGTTAGCACTGCTAGCTCTGGGAGTGTGTTTACACACTGGGGCACAGCATGGGTCCCCACCATGCTCCTTACCCCCCTCATAGTAGTGCTGTGTGGAATCCTCAAACGAGCGGTCGTAGCTCTGCTCTGTGTAAGACGATTGCTGGTAGGCGTAGTCACCGTGGCCTGCAAGAGACAGGTGACTTACTGTCGCTGGAAATGTCTCCCTGCCTAGGCCTGCAGCACTGAGTTCAGGCCGGGGGATGAGGCTGAACTGGTTGAGTCTATCTCTCTAAGCCCCTTTGTTCTGTCTGTCTGTCTCTCTCAAATGCAGACTCACTGTGAGGCTGCTCCATGTTGTGGAGAGAATCAAGCTTTCTTGACAGCACCGGCTGCTCTCTCTGCATCTGTCCAACTCCTGGGGCTTCCTGGGTAGTGATGTTGTGACCATGAAAAGGTCTTTGGGACAAGCCGCCATCTGATACCAGGCATCACGGCTAGCTACAGACTTGTCTCAGCCACCTACCGTGCTCTTATTCCCCAACGCACCCTGCCTCATCTATGGCTTACACCAGAGACCTCCATCGTTATCTCTCAAAATGTATATTTAGGATATTTACTGAGACAGAGTCTCCTGATGTAGCCCAGGCTGGCTTCAAATTCTTAATCCTCCTGCTTCCGTCATCCAATAGCTGGCGTTTACAGGCAAGGGCTACCATTCCCAGTCCTTAGAATTACTTTAGATGCCACGTCCACAAATTCACTTAAAGGGGACAACTTGCAGAAGTGAGGGCAGGAGGCCGGACGTTGGGACCCACCATGTTAAAGACACCTGTCAGGGACGGGTGGCTCTACCCAGCTCAGACTCCTACACCTTCTGGGAAAGGGAAGCGAAGAAAACCCAAGGACATGGACGGTGTCCTATATGGAAGGTTTTCTTGTGGGAGACCAGCCTCCGTCATGCCTCAGAGTGCTCAAGCTGAGGGGACATGAGGCTGGGTCTGAACGGCGGATGAGCTAGCTGTCAGGAGCACGCCTTACCGTCTGGGTAGTGAGGCTGGGTCTGAACGGCGGATGAGCTAGCTGTCAGGAGCATGCCTTACCGTCTGGGTAGTACTGCTGACTCATGGGTTCTGCAGCTCCCTGGCTGTGGCTGTACTGTTCGCTGTAGTACTCTTCCTGGCCTAGGTACTGCTGGGAAGAGCCTGTGGGGATGTGACCAGACTCTCAGGACATGGACAGTGGGCAAGACAGGCTCACATACCTGGTTCAGCAGCAAAGCCATGCTAAGTCAGCCTTGCCCATGGGCAGAACACACCCAGGACCATTCAAACACCAATCCTCCCTCTCCTATTAACCCAGCTGCCCAAACACTCTGGAACTGGAACAACCACCATCTGTCCCTTCAGTCCAAGACACCTGCTCCCTGGGGTAGCAGATGCTCCCTAGGTCCCCACTGCACCTATAGGCCCAGGGTCCTTGCTCATGCCACGTGGCCCACTGGCTCTTTACCGTGGGCTGGAGTAGGCCTCGGCCTTACCTTGCTGGGAGGGTCGGTAGGGCGCCATGGGCCGCTGTCCCATCATGCTGCTCCCTTGGCCACCCTGGCCCATCATGGCAATGGGCGCCTGGCTCTGGTAATGCTGGCTCCCGCCCTGTGCTGAGTTGTAGTGGGATGTGGCTGCCTGCTGGTGCATCATGGAGACTGTGTGACAGGACAGAGACCCCAAAATAAGCCTGAGCACGCGCTAGGGTGTATGTGTGTGTGTGTGTGTGGGGGGCCGTGTCCCCTGCAGACCTGACTCTCTCCTAATGCTACCCGTTCATCACTTCCCATGTAAGATGGCGCCTCTGAGTCAAACCTCTAACACTGAGCCGCATCCAAGCCCTGGCACAAGGTCGGGCCTCAGCTCTTAGTACTAATGTTTGGCTAACATAGGAAAGGTCACTGGGCAAGAAGAGGGTCCTCAGAGCTCCGGCTCCTAACCACAGAAACTACAGTCCTTCCTTCCTTGTCCCTAGGGCTTGTCTTGAAGCAGTCAGTGTCCTCTTTCCATTTCTTGAGCGGCAGCCATACAGCACTGTGGACTGCACCCGCCTATTTGCTGGCCTCTCTACACACTGCTCAGAACTCACTGGAACAGCACTGCCTAACAGAAACGGGACAAGAGCCATTTATTTTAAAGCCTGTAGTCAGTCAGGCCTGGTGGAGCAACCTGTCTCCCTAGCTACTTGGGTGATGGAAGAAAGAACATTCCAAGTTCAAGACCAGCCATGTTGCAATTGCGTGAGGGGATGGAGCTCACTGGAGTCCTTGCCTTACACGCATGAGGCCCTGTGTTTAGTTCAGCACTGGGAAAAGAAAAAGAAAAGCTTCTGGTATCACGCTGAAAAAACAAAATAAGCCAGGCAGCGGTGGCACACGTCTTTAGTCCCAGCACTTGGGAGGCAGAGGCAGGTGGATCTCTGTGAGTTCGAGCCCAGCCTGGTGTACAGAGCCAAGTTTCAGGACAGCCAGGACTACACAGAGAAACCTTACCTCAAAACAAAAAACAAAAACAAGAAAAAGGTAAAGTGATCTTCAATAAACATTACGACAATGTGTTTGCAAAACAAATCCCCAGCGCTATGATCACAGAGAACACAGGAGACACTCCATCTTGTTTTGTAATGCTCCTCTGAAACCTGTCTGACGCCCAGGGAACATCTGGATTGGGACCCTCTCTTTCCCAGGTACTTCCTGATGTCACCATCAGCACCCACCATCAGGACAGCCCCCAATCCTGGGTGGGCTCTGCTGAAAGGCCCGGACCTCCGGCTTAGTATTTGTGATCCTTCATCTTTTATACTTTTGACCTTTTCCCGGGGTTCCCTGCATGGGGAACCCCCATACCTCATCCAAGACCAGTGTTTATCCAAGTCCCACAGCCAATGGGACTTGGAATTCAATTTCCTTGGAATTCCTAAGGCCTCTGAGAAACCACTCAGGGCGAGTCACTGTGTATCCACTAACCTGGCCTCGTGGAAACGCCTAGGGAAGAACCCTAAGGGGAAGGCTGCCCCTTAGGGTCACACAGACAAGCTGCCTGAGTTTGTCAAGGTTTAGGAGCTGACCAGGGGTGTGGACCAGTACCTGGGTTCGACTGCATGTTGATGTTGGTCCGAGACACATAGTTGCTGATAGCACCTTGGCCTTGCATGGGGACACTCTGCGAGGTGGGTCCCGAGTGGCTGTAGCCAGGCCCAGTCCCATGGCCACTGCCTGACATGCTCATGGAGGTTGTGGGCAGTGTGCTCTGCGCCGTCTGCTGCATGGACACATGGTTTGGACCTGCCAGGAAGGGTAGGAGACAGAGTGTCAGGCATTGGAGGCCAGGTATCCACTTCAAGGTAAAGACATCCAAGTTCCTTTCAGACGGTTTTGAGCAGGAAGGTTAATCCCTGGTCAGTAACACCAAGAAAGGAAGTAATTTACACACAGACACATAGCACTGTGTCATGGTTACTGAGATCCCCCGGCTGTCATTAGTTCTTATGCAGCAGCCACAGCAGCACCATCTTCACTCTAGGGGGCCCGTGCAGAAGCACGTGTCTGTACACTAAGTGGAGAGTCAAGTGGAACTGGGCACGTGAAGCCAGATTCACGGCCTCTGCACATACACGCAGGTGTAGCAGAGTACCTGTGGCCAGGACAGTGGGAGAGAGGTGGGCAATCACAGGCCAGGACAGTACTGTACCCAGCTCTGCTGGGTGTGGGCTGACCCTGCAGCCGGTCAGTCACCTGCAGCTGGTTACCTTGGTGACAACGCTGCAGCAAACCTGCTCACCATTACCGATCTGGCCCTGCATGAGGGAAGCAGGGGGCAGGCCTGTGCTGATGGCATCACTGAGGCTGCCCTGGGGATGCAGGCCCTGGCTGGAACCGCTCTGGCTCAGTGCTCCGGGGCCCAGGTTCATGTTCTGTGTTGGTGGCTGTAGAGGACACAAAGGTTAGGACAGTTAACTCAGAGTGAGCACCAAGAGCCACTCCAGAGACATAGGAATTGTACAGCTACCTGCCAGCAGGGGTACTAGGCTAACACGGAGACCAAACATGACATTCAGAACATAAATCAGTTGGATAAGTGTCTCTCAATGTCCACAACTCATCAATGACCTGTACAACCTGGCTTCCTGCTTTTTATTCCCTGTGTCCCCTCCCCTCCCCTCCCCTCTTCTATCTCCTCAGTTAAATGTAAGGTGTAAGGGAAACGGATCGTCCCCTAGATCAAACAGTGGCTCCCAAGGTTTGCATGCACGTGCTATCTGTACCTAGCCAAGAAAGGGAGCCCCTAACCAGGCCTGGTGTTGAGAAGCCCTATACTCTCAACTGAGAGGTGGAGGCAGGAGGATGACAAGTTCAAGGCTTGTGTACAGAGTTGAGTTCAAGCTCAGGCTGGGCAAAATAGTTAGATCCTAAAACTAGCACTTATTTCTAAGAAATAAAAGGACAACTGAGGACATCACATGCACACAGCTCTAGGTTCAATCCCCCAGCACTGAAGACAAGAAGGGGTGTGTCCGGCAGGACCAGCTGCTATCTGCACAAGCACCCAATGACATCACAGCTGACCGAGGGGTAGCACCATTCACAATGCCTCCGCTTTCCCAGGGGGCAGTGCACCAGGGGTTGAACCATTCCTGGTAATGTGTCTACCCTGCACCTTGTAATCAGCCTTGGTCATCCTGGGGTGGCTCCTTCTCTTGGCCTTACTTGGGCACAAGTACATGATCCAACTTCACAGTAAAAATTTAATTTGGGGAAAATGCAGTTACAGAAAATTAAACAAACAATAAAATATTTATACTAACATCTGGAATGTGACTGCACAGGAGATTTTTTTTCCTTTCAACTTCCTCTTATTTTTAAGACAGGGTTCATACTGTGTAGCTCTAGCTAGCCTGATTGGTATTCGATCTACGGCCCAGTTTGGTTTCAATCCTACTACCTCAGCCTCCCAAGTGCTAGGATTTAAAGGCATGAATCGCTGAGGAAGATTTGTTTGGCTTTTGTTTTCTAAAGTCCAGGTAGTGCACTCACAGACACTGGAAGTGCTCACACCATTTGGAGCCCTGATACGATAAATGAGGCCCTGCATTCAAGCCTCAGCTCCACAAAACAGAAAATAAACAGAAGGGTTTGCAGCAAAGGCACAAAGCCCCCTCCTGTCGGTCATGACACAGATGACATTCCTTGGGTGGGTTCTGGGGTCACTTCCCTACGCTAAGCAGTCCAAGTCCCAATTCTACCTGTCTGGCCATTATAACCTCACCCACATGATGGGGTTTTTCCCAGAATCCCTCCTTTCTGCTGCCTAATAGCACTGGGTTGCTGCTGGTCACCTGCCTACTAAGGTGACACACTCAGAAACTGGCTGCAGCACCTACCGCGGGAAGCAGTGACTGCATATTCTGGTTGGAGTCTGCTATGGTGGCCAGGTAGACCAGGTTCCGGTGCAGGATCTGCTGGTACCTATGGGAGACGCAGACAGGTAAAGCAGGACAAACTGCCACGCCCAAGATAGAAGCACAGTCTACCCAAGTCAGCCTTGACCTCACACTGGCCCCTAGGACACTCTGGAAATGGAACGTTGCAGCTCCCCACAGTCTAGAGTGGGGAAAGCAGGGAACAGGTCCCGTCAAGACCCAAGCAGGTTCCTGTTCCGTGAGTGAACCTCGGGAGACCCCGAGATGTGTGCCAAGTGAAAAGAGGCAGTAGGTCAATGGAAAAGGAGGAGAGGCCTAAACATGACAGATGACGACCAGGGAACAGAGCCCTGCTACAGAGTCAGATGCCAGGCTAACTCCATAGCAGTCGAAACGGGAAGGGGCCGGGGACTGAGGACCCTCACCCACACGTCACACCAAGCCAGGTCTCAGGTCTCTCAGACAAGCTGCACCAGGTGGGCACCAGGGCCTCGCACACTTGATACCTCGTGAAGGCGAGAGAGACGTCTGAGGTACTTCGCCCACACGGATGCACAAGTGGTCTCCTGGTTGGGTCTACTACTGGCCCATGGATGGAGACTGTGGAAACCCCAAGCCCCAAATGGAGAGGGTCCTCACCTCACCTGCGTTCCCAGGGCCAATCTAACCTCACCCTGCTCTGCACCATCACACGGGGAAGGCAGTGTGGAAAAGCCCAGGGGAGGGCTGGGTCCTGGGCCGGCATGGTTACTTACTGGGTGCACTCAGCCGTCTTGCCCTTGCTCTGGTAGTCCAGGATGCACTGGATCAGATGGTGATTCTCATCCAGCATCTGGAGGGGAGAGAAGCAGGGCACATGCCAGTTACACAGCAGCTGGTTCACATCTGGACACCAGGATCCTTGGGGAGACTCACTCCAGGTCCCAGGCCCCTACCTAGAGAGTGCCACAGACTCTCAAATCACGACTTCACAAGAGGGTAGAGGCAGCTTACATCTCTGCTGGCTACGTTCAGTCTAGGTCAGTGAGGGAAGGCACTGCAGATACATATGACCAGGCTACACACGGAGGAGAGGGAATTATGGGGCTACTAATCGACAACCTCATTCCTTTGGATCTCTCCCAGCCCTGAGCACAACACGAAAAGAAGCGGGACAGAAGACCCAGGCTGCACTCTGCGGAGATCAGCACTGTTTCCAGACTCTCTTACACATAATAAAGGGTCCAGCCGGGCGGTGGTGGCGCACGCCTTTAATCCCAGCACTCGGGAGGCAGAGGCAGTCTGTGAGTTCGAGGCCAGCCTGGTCTACAAGAGCTAGTTCCAGGACAGGAACCAAAAAAGCTACGGAGAAACCCTGTCTCAAAAAATCCACAAAAATAAATAAATAAATAAAATAAATTAAAAATAAAAAAAATAAAGGGTCCAGATTTGAAAACAATCTCATGGGGTGATAGGTGAGCGGTCAAACGTGAATAGGTCAGGGGATGGAACACGGGCTCCCAGAACTGTTCCTAGGCCAGAGTTGGTTCCCAGCAGCAGGAAGCTGGTCTTCACTCCAGCAAGAAGGGTCCACCCTCAGCACTTAGCACCACAGGGAACTAACTGGTCAGACAAGCAGACCCCAGACCACACCTGACAGGTGGCCATGTTGGAAGGCATTGGGCTGAGCTCCCAAGGTGTCCTGGAGGCACTGACGTGTCTGTAGGAGAATCCAGCACTCTTCCCAAACCCCGTAATGTGAGGGTCAGACTGCCATAGATCCCAGGGCTGGTGCACATGGCTGGCATGTGCTGGAACTGGTGATTGGCAGCACTGAGGGGGACGACAGGGACACTGGGCATGAAAATGCCCGGGGGTAAAGGGAATGTGCCTAGCATGGGCAGGTATGGTATACAAGAGCCTTCTACTATTTTACAGTCACTTGGGGGCAGTACTTTAAATCACTGAGAAAGGCAGAGGGAGAGGTGGCAGGGGACAGAGGAAGTGTGGCAAGTCAGTGGGCACAGGACAACCGGAAGGTAGTATTGAGTCCCTTTCTACCTGAAGTGACCACCAGTCTCCCTGGGGGAAGAAGCCTGGCACACCTGCTACCTCCTGTGCCTTAGCACAACAGCTCACAACAGGCAGGTCCTTCCTTCACCAAGACATGTGCTTGGCCTGTTCCTTTAGGCTGCCCGTTGCCCCGCCCTCTACTTTGTAGCTGGGTCCATGAACTATTTCCTGAGGCTAGCTGCCCAGTTCCACCCCCTCAGCCTGTACAACCTTAGGAGTGGTCTCTCCTGCCCTGCTCCTTCATAGGTTAAAACATCTCTCTGTGACAACAGATCCTGGACTCAGTGGCCACCAGGGGGCGCTGCTGCAAGAAGCTGCTGCTGGTCAGGTAAACCTGATCTAAAACTCAGGGTTGGACTTTCTCCAGGTTACCTAAAGAACAAACCTCTGATACATGCCCCCATACACAAGGCTCCCAGCATGCTCTTCTTCAAGAAAGGGCTCTCTCCAACGACACAAAATAACTCCCCCCAGCATGCTTAGGATGTCAGCCACAAGGCAGACAGTGCTACATTACACAGTACCTAGCATTTTATAGGCACGAGGAAATACTGAATTGTTACCATGTTCTAAAATTTTAATTATGTGCATACGTGTTTGCTTGTGTGCTGTATGTGCGGACACATATGCAGGTACCCACAGAAGCCAGAAGGGAAAGGTCAGATCCCCTATGAGTTACAGGTGGCTGTGAGCTGCCCAATGAAGTGCTAGGAACTGAGCTTGGAACCTCTGCAAGGGCAGTGCGTGCTCTTTTTTGTTTTTCCGAGACAGGGTGGAACTCGCTCTGTAGAACAGGCTGGCTTCAAACTCACAGAGATCCGCCTGTTTTTGTCTCCCAAGAGCTGGGGTTAAAGGCACAGCCACTACCACCCGGCTCAGTGCATGCTTTTAATTGCTGAGCTAAATCCCCACCTCATGCCTTCTTAAAATAGCAAATGGTATGCTGGTTCACTTAGTTTAAAAACATTCACAGGAAGTAGGGCATGGTGGCACACGCCTTTAATCCCAGCACCCAGGAGGCAGAGGCAGGTGGATCTCTGCGAACTCAAAGCCAGCCTGGTCTACAGAGGGACTTCTAGGACAGCCAGGGCTATTACGCAGAGAAACCTATCTTGAAAATCCAAAACCAAACATTCACAGGAAAGACAGGACGCATGCAGAGAGCTCCAGACCCTCACGGATCTGCCTTGCAGGAGACAAGCCCAGTATAAAATCCCAGGACAGTAAGAATGGGACATGAGCTGGCGGGTGTGGATCTTAGGGAGAAAAGCAAACAGAAGAGAAAGAACTGAACTGCTGTCCCCAAGGCAGTGGATCTCAGCCAACTGTATGAAGTCCCAAGAGGCTCAAGACAGCAGGGATGGGAGAAAGGAACTCCTGGCGTGTCTCTGTGGGAAGGGGGAAGGCAGAGAGCACCCCACAGGGAGGACTACGGAGCCTCTGACCCTGTCCCCAGTCTCAGCAGGGCTAACTCACGACGGCCAGCATCAGCCTACGGAGGGAGGCTGTCATGTGAGGGGCAAACACGAACACCAAAGGCCGGGATGCAGGCCTAATGTTGCAGAACTTCAGTCTGGTCCAGTCAATGGCCGGAACTTAGAGCAACCAAGATTACAAAGGAGAAACAACAAAACAAAACAAAAAACTATATTCAAATCACAACAATAAAATCAAGTCACTATATAAATGCAAGACAACAGGGCTATTTAAAATGAACACAGGAAGCCTGTAGTGGTGGCGCACCTAAGCTCCCAGCACTCGGGAGACAGAGACAGGTGAATCTCTGGGAGTTCGAGGCCAGCCTGGTCTATGGTGCGAGTTCCAGGACATCCAAGAGTATATAAAAACAAAATAAAACAGGGTCTGGAGAGATGGTTCAGTGGTTAAGAGCACTGGCTGGTCTTCCAGAGGTCCTGAGTTCAATTCCCAGCAGTCAAAGGGCAGCGCACAACCTTCTGTAACAGTATCTCAGTATCTGAAGCCCTTTTCTGGCGTGCAGGTATAAATGCAGACAGAGCACTCACATATAAACAAATCTTTTTTATTAATTTTACATTTTTATTCATTTTTACATACCAACCACAGTATCCCCATAAGTAAATAAATCTTAAAAAAAAAGCCGGGTGGTGTTAGCTCACATCTTTAATCCCAGCACTCAGGAGGCAGAGACAGGCATATCTCAAAAACCCAAACCTAAATATAACACAAACAAACAATAAAATTAACCCAGGGGCTGGGGAGATGACTCGGAGGACAAACTCACAACCTGACTCCCACAGGTTGTTCTCAGCCCCCATTCCTCTGCCATGGCACCCATGCAGACACACTGAATAAATCAATAAACAAATGTAGTTGAAGGCTAAGCTGGCCTAGTAAGTTCTCGGCTACCCAGTGAGACCTTGTCAAAACTCAAAACAAACCAATGGGGTCGGAGAGACGGTGCAGAGGTTAAGAGGGTCCACTGGTCTTGCAGAGACTTAAGCTCCTAGTACCCCATCAGGAAGCTCACAACCTCCAGACTGAGGTGAGAAGACCCACCCACTATGAGAGGCACCGTTTCATGGCCTGAGGCCCTGAATAAAAAGGAGACTAAAGTCTGAACACAAATGGTCACCTCATCTCCCTGCTTCCGCTGAGGTTAAAACCTTCCATCCTCTTAAGACACAGGACGTGAACAGGGAGGTGAAACACTCCATTCTTCAGGACAGAAAGTAAAGCAAATAAATACCTTTTGGGAAGTCCCTAAAACTGACCAGAATTTCCAGGCCTCTGCCATCCAAGAGTATATAAAAGCAGTAAGGACGGCCGAGAAGACTCTCAGAGGAGCCTACCCCTGTAGAGAGGCTCAGACCGACAGAGTCACCTTGAAAGGCTCGTGTCAATCTGTTGGCCTGCCTGCAGCCTGTGCAGTGTGCTCCAGGTTTCCAGCTCCTGCGCACTGTTGAGAATGCTGGGGAGGCCTTTGGTGATGCAGCTGTCTTTGGGTCATTTCTTCTTCCACAAGTAACCCCAATAAAACTCAAATGGGCACCGACAGGACGTCTGTTGGGGGCCCCCTTTCTGGGGCGAGCAGATGTGTCACAGCACCCTCTGCTCCCAGGCTATGGAAGCGCTATGAGCAGCTGCCTGGAGCTTCTGCCACCATGGCTGAACCCTCCAAGTGTGAGGCAAGGAGATAGGGATCCACGATCTGAGGATATTTCTAGAAGGCTGATGACTAACCTTGCTGCAGACCTACAGCTAGGGAGAAAAGCCAATGAGCCACCTCGGAACACTCACCCCACTGTGGATGATGCGAATTAGCTGTGTAAGCCTTTCAAAGCACGTGCAGGCAGGACACGCAGGAGGCACAGCCTTGCAGTCTCACAACCACGTTTAACACTTATGTCCACTTTGTAATGACTACACCCACGGCAACGCTCGTGACCGCAGATAAGACTATTTCTACCTTCCTGAGCAACATACATGTCAGTTCCGGTCTGGGACATCTTTGGATGCTTAGAAAATTTAGTTAGCACAGCTCAGCCTGGCCAAAGCATCCTGCCTCCATGAGAATCTCCGCGTAGAAGAAAGATACACAGATGGCAGATGACGTTAAAACCCAGCACGCTCGGATGAACTTGAACTGGGTGCCAGAAACCGCCTCTTTACAAGAGTCTGCACTGCCCAGTTTTGTAGCAGGATTTCTTTAGGGCCACCAACCAGCTTCCAAATAAAGACACAGAAACTTCTTATTAATTATGAATGCTCAGTCTTAGTTTAGGCTCATCTCTTGCTAGCTTTATAACTTATTTTAGCCTGTTTCTCTTCATCCACATTTTGCCTCAGGGCTTTTTAGATTTCCTTTATTTGTACGTCTTACTCCAAGTCTGTCAGGCTGGCGCTTGCCTCGCTGGTCTCATCCTCTTCTCCCTTCTCTCCACAAGTCTAGGTTCCTCCTCCTGTTATCTCTGCCCACCAGCCCCGCCTATCCCTCCACTGCCGAGCTATTGGTTGTTCTGCTTTGCAGCAGATCAATCAAGTGCCTTCCGCAGGCAAGGTAAAACGGCAACATATCTTTACATAATTAAATAAATACAACATAAACAAATGGAACATGTCTTTTCTTTCTTTGTTTTTCAAAGACAGGGTTTTCCCGTTTAACAGTTCTAGCTGTCCTAGAACTAGCTCTTATAGCCCAGGCTGGCCTCAAACTCCGCCTGCCTCTGCCTCCTGAGTGCTGGGATTAAAGGTGTGCGCCACCAGTGCCCGGCTACATTTTTTTTCACAGTTAAAGTAATATCCTGCAACAGTTTTCTACCGTTTCCGACAGAGCTCTTGCCAAAGGACACTGAAGTGATTTGACCCATTCTCCACTGCACCTTTACCTCAACGCCGTCTTCACTCTAAGAGCAAGAAACTGAGGCCCAGAAAGCACACACAAACTAGAACTGACGAAAGAGAATTCGAGCCTAAGAAGCCCGAGCAGCCCTGCTTTGCTCCCCTGCAGCCGCAGCCCAAAGGATCCTAAATACACATGCTTAAAACCGGGCACAATCTGAGACGTAGCCGAATGGGTCATGTCCACAGCCTGCTCTACACAGCATCCCATATCCCTCTCCTTCACCGCCCACACCTTCAGGCCTTCAATTCCTCCTTCACACACCACACACTCGGCTCATAGGCTTCAAGACATCATCGGTTCCATGCCGTCTGCTAGTGGTCATACCTGGCACTTACTGTACCTGCTGGATACAATGTGTTCATCACCTGCACCTTGGGGACTTTCCTGGCTAGAAACAAGCCAAGCTAAGGCTGGACACTCATAAAAAAGATTAAGTCTCCATGTGTGTTGAGAACTGCGTGGCGGGCCCCCCAAAAAAGTGAAAGCATAAAAGCAGTCAACATTTTGGCGCTCCAACAAGGGGCTAGAACAAAAGAAAATCCAGCAACACATGCCTAGGGTAGAGAGTCATGTACCAAACAGTACAGGTATTGGCTTCCCAGGCTGACAAAGGAGGGGGGGTGTAAGGAGGTGGGGGGCGCTGAATCCTGCTCTAAGTGCCTCTCCCCTCTACTGGGGAACAGATGGAAAGGCAAGCAGCCTTTGGGCACAGATGCCTTCCCTGGAATGTCCAGCAGGAGTGCTCTCAGCCAGGCTTCCCAAAGAACCATCCCTGCTTCTCCCCATCCTTGGAAATGCAGGGCTTGAGCTGAGAACCACGCAGGGTGGCTCCTTGCCTGACATGAGGCAAAGAAACCAAAGGACTGCTCCCACCCCAAGGTGGACGCCAGTCGGAGTAATGAGGGGTATCATTCTCTCTCCATTCCAGGGATGGGAAGAGAGACTCTGTGCTCCCCTAGGAAAGACTCTCGCTCAAGAACAGCTACCCACGAGCCATCATTCCGCCACTGCAATGGCAGATACACCTCCACATGCCATTCAACACTGTGGGGACAGCTCTAAGTTTCCGAGTGGCCAAGTTACCCTCCTAGCTGGATTACTGCTGTACAAGCCTAGAGACCTGAGTGTTCAGTCTCCGGAACCCATGTAAAAAGAAGGAAGAACTGATTGCATAAAGTTGTCCTCTGACCACTACATGTACGCTGTGACACATGAACCTGTAAAAATAACAACAACAAAGCCAACACAATCAGCAACGGATATGTAACTTTTATTGTGCAACTGCTCTGTGAAACAGCAGGGGGCGTTCAGCTGTCCCTCTAATAGACATGCAGCCATGGGAATCACTGTCCTGAACCAGGCTAATTGCATCAGCTGCACAATGCCGGTCACAGGTATACGATGGCCTTTAGTGGAGAGGAAGGCAGGAGCCAGCTGCAGCTTCATGTCAGGATGCCAAGCATACCTGTCCAGGCTGTCTTCAGCAAAGCACACTTCTGACTACATCTCTCAGGTGCCAATGCTGTCACCACAAGGTCACCTGCTCCAGGTCAGGCCAGCCCTCCAGGCCTCCACTCTGGGTGCCCATTCCCTGCTCCATGAGAGCCACATCTAGGATTACTCTTGCTTGTTCAAATTTCCTGACCTCACGAAACACCTATACTTGGAAGGTGGGCCATCTTAAGTGGGCCAAATTAATGTTACCATTATTCTCATAAGAGGGAGAATAACAGACAAGAAGGTGCAGGAAGAGGAAAACAGAGACCTCGCTGCAGACAAGGACACCAAAGGCTTTGGCAGCCACCAGAAGCTGAGGAGGAAAGGGGCAGCTGCCTCCCTCAGGACTGTAGGAAGGCAGGTGGACAGCCACTCCTTCACACCTTGACAAGTGAATTACAGCCTGTTGTCTAGGGAAATCGCGGGCCACTAATACATCCACTTAGGCAGAACCGTGTGTAAATTCTGCAGGGCGTACTAGCTGCACCCAAGTCCTAGGCAAAACGAGGGCCCAGCAAGGAATACCTCAGTCACATTCTAACTCACACTACACGAACTATTAATACCTCAGAGTACTACAGTGCCCTTGTGACTGTCAAGAAAAGATTAGGAGGATACATTTGTGTGGGACCTTGAAGGTTGAGGGAGTCCTGTCACTCCGAGAACAAGCTGTTTCTTCCCTAGCTTCCACCAGCCTCTCAGGAAACCCTGGCTCTCCCCAGGGATCTCAGCGTGGACAGGCTAGCACACGCTGACTGTGCATAGAGTTCAGGCATTTGTGAACGCCAGACAAGAGTTCTCCCACTAAGCTATATCCCTCGCTCTTGGCTTTGATACAGAGTCTTGCTAGCTAGCTTGGGCTACCCTTGAACTTGTCATGTAGCTCAGGCTGTCCTAAACGCTCCATCTTCCAGTCTTTGCTTCAGAAGGTGATCAGTGGTACATCATCAAACGAGGTGGAAGTACCCATGTGAAGTACATATGACGCATTCTCCTTAAGCCTTCCTACGTCCTCAGTAAGGGATGCAGAGAGGCAGCAAGGGATGGTTGGCCCTACCAGGTCAAGCACCTTGACGGGATAAAGTGAAGATCCGCTTCCAAAGCTGTACAGGGTGTTTCTGCCCTGGACTAAGGTCAGTAAATTTCCTCTCTCTGCAATCTGATGTTTGCGGTGGTGCTCCAACACACTTTAGCCTAGAGAACCCGAGGAGCTTTGACGAGCAGGTGTGACTACAAAATCATGGGTAAATGCTGAAGCCGATGGTGGCTTTGAGAACGGTCTCTCTCAAGCTCCAATAGCCAGAGTGCCGGGATACTGTCGGGTCTTCCAATGTAGTGGCCATCAACCAGGGCTCCCAACCCATGGCCACAGGGGACGGCAGCTCCTGGAGCTACCACGGAAGGAGTTCAATAGTTCCCACTTAGCCTCTCCAGTTTCCTTCACCAAGTCACGTTGCTACTTTAAAAGCGATAAAAATCTACAAAACTGGGCTCAGTACCTGGAACGCCATGGCACCCCACGGTTTTCACAGCCAATGAAAAACCCACACTTGAAAACCTGCTCAAGGCTGGCTAGGACCTGCCAATTTCCAATCATTATATTCCTAAGGAGCAGGCCAGCAAGGGGACTCTGGGAAACAGGTGACAAGCTCAGGAAATCCCAAGACCCTAGGGTCATGAAGGACTAAAAAACTGGCTCAAGGGAATTCAGAAATCTTATGTAGAAGGAACCCGAATTGAGAAAAGCCAGAGCTTACAACTGCGTTCAGAAAGGAAAGACAACCAGTAAAAAGCTGAAGTGCCCAAGGCAAAACTTAAAAGCTTTTGTTAAAGAAGTCCCCAAACCCGTGCAAGCCCCTTCTCTGTTAAAACAGTAGCCCGAACTAAAGGATGTGCCCGAGGCTGTAGGATGAACCTCCGTTGTCTGAAGTCTGCGCTCAGGCGGCTGGGCTCGCGGTTGCTCAGTGACCCGAGCGGGGGCGGGGCTGCGCTGGCCGCAGGTCCACCGCGTGCAGCGAGCTCGGGACATTGCTGCGGGCCGTGGGGATGACACGCACACTCTGAATGTATCCCTTTGTGCCGGGCACCGCAGCACCTCACGACAGCGGCCAGCTCGCCCCAGCAGCACGCCTCCAGGCTGCCCGCGCCCCCTTCTCCACTCGCCAAGCTGCGCGCAAAGGCGCGCGACCGTCGCCACCAAGGCTGTCAGCAGAGCGCGACGAGCCCCCGCCCCGGCTGGAGGAGCTGCGGGCCCCGGCTTCCCGCACTGCTGCGTCCGCTGCCAGGGGCGCTAAGGACACCGCGCGACGCGCTCCGGGGGGCTTCACTCCCTGCGGCCGCCGGGCCTCCGCTGCCAGCGCCTCCGGCAAAGTTGGCGCAGGCTCTCGTGGGGGCGTGCGGGGCCGCCGTCAGGGCTCCGGTACCCGGGCTGTGCCTCGGCTTTGTTCGCGCCCCGTGCCCACCCTTTCACTCCGCACCCCCGCGGCCCTGCCCACCTTCTGGATGGTCTGTTGTGTAACCTCCCCTTTGCCTCTCGGCCGCGCCGACGCGAAGGCCACGGACATGGTGGCGGCGCGGACTCAGTCCGTGATCATTGGGGTTTATTCTCCGGCTGCGCCCCGCGGCCCGAGGTGCCCATTCTCCGCAGAGCGGGGGCGGGGGCGCAGGGGGTGCCGTACCGTGGGCTCGCCCGCCTGCCTGCCGCCAATGCGTGCCCGGGCCTCCCGCGTCCCCGCGCCTTAAGCCACGGCCTTCCGGGACCGGACCCCGCACGGAGTCCCCCGTTGCGCGGCCCACGCTCTGCGTCCAACCTGCCGCCCCCGCGCCGCCCCCTGCGCTGGGCTTCGGTGGTTCCGCCCGCCCCGCCCCGCCCCGTCGCGCCGCACGTCCCCCCCCCCCCCCTCCCTGACGCCGGACGCTGCGGACGCCGGCAGCGTGTCCCGGGCGGGCGGGGCGCAGGCGGTGAGTGTGCGCTTTTGAGCGGCGGCGGCCCGAGCTCGCGCGTCCGCCGGGATGAGCTACGACCGCGCCATCACCGTCTTTTCGCCCGACGGCCACCTCTTCCAAGTGGAGTACGCGCAGGAGGCTGTCAAGAAGGGCTCCACCGCGGTGAGCCGGCCCGGGCGAGGCCTGCGCGCGGCAGGGCGCACGGGGAAGCAGGGCATGCAGCCCTAGGCGCGGGGGCCGGGGGTTCTGCTTTCGGCGGGTGGCCCGGGAGGTGACGGGAGCTGAATGATGGCCACCTAGGAAGGGAGCCGGGCCGCGGGGCCTGCGCCGCGCTCCCTGGAGAGCCGGGGGCTGCAGCTGCCAGGCTTCCCCGCTGCAGGGCGTCTGGGCGAGCGCATCCCCGCCACTGGGCCGGGGCCATCTTGGTGCTATTGGCGCGGCTCGGGCCGCGGAGGCCGCAGGTGCGCGCGGGCGTAGGAGGCTGGCCGTGAGTCGGCACCCGCAGGGACTTGGGATCTCCCAAGTTAGGCCCAGATGGGCGTTGTGAACAAAGGGCGGCTCGTCGTCCCTGCGTCGGTGACAGGCTGCTTCCGGGTTTGTCTGCTCCACCGACGCTGTGTTCTGGTTCCGGTGGACCTTTCTCCCCGCGCCCCAGTTTTTGTTCCTTAGCACCATTTGTCCCCCGTCCCCCCCCCCCCCCTCCGACACATGCAAGCATCAACCGTGAGGCGGTTTTGTTTTTTGTTTTACCCGAGTCACCGGGTCTTTGGGGAAACACACGTGGTTGGTTCTGAGTCTTGCAGCGCCTATATTTTTCAAGTATTTAAACTTTGAAACTTAAGCCTCAAATCTTTCGGTGACCTAACCCATCTAAAAAAACTATAGTGTGAGCAGGTTTGGAGGGGTAGGCCTGTAATCCTGGCATTTAGAGGTTGAGGCTCGAAAATCTTACAAGTTCAAGGCCAGCCTGGGCCTATAAGTGAGAGAACCCTCTTACACCGTCTCTTCCTCTCTCTGTGTATGTATGCTTTTTTTTAATAACTTATTTTTACTTTATGTGCATTGGTGTTTCGCCTTCATGTATTTCTCTGTGAGGGTGTCAGATTCACTAGAACTGGAGTTGCAGGTATTTGTGCGCTGCCATGTGGGTGCTGGGAATTGAACCCTGGTCCTCTGGAAGAGCATCCAGTGCTTTTAACCGCTGAGCCATCTCTCCAGTCCTAGTGGGGAAAATAACAACCAGTGAGACAGCCGACCAGGTTGCTAAAGCGCCAGCTTTGCCAGCCAGAATACCTGGTCTTGTCGTGTCTGTCCCGTGTCTGTCCGTGTCTCCCCCTCGTCCACGCCCCCCCCCCCTTGTGGGGTAATTTGATCAATCTGTGACACTCCAAACTGTCAAAGTTTACCTTGAATTTGGGGGCAGAGCCCCTGACTAGCAGAAGGGAATTAGCCATAGAGAAACCAGCAATTTTGATAGACCTACAGGAAGGAAAGGGCAGGGCTAGAGTTTGAGCTGCTTTTTGGTTCTGGGCTCTTGAGGTGTCTTGTCTCCACACAAAAACCAAAGGTCAGCTAGTTGATACTCAGCCTCTCTGAGCTGTCAGGCTTTCACCCCAGTCTTTGGTTCTCGGGTCTGATTGATAAATAGAACGATAATTAATTTAAATCTACACATGGCAGCTGCCGCCGAAGCCCAGTCTGGAGGGGCTGACCGGGCACATAATGCAGGCAGTGGGGCCGCGGACAGTAATTAAAATATCAGATTCCTGTGCAGTCACTAAGCCAACAGAGAAACAGCATTTGGTGCCCCACAAATGCAGCAGTACTTTCCCATCAGGACCCCTAACCCATAATAATGACATGGAGACTTAATTATGAAAGCTTGGCCTTAACTTAGGCTTGTTCCCAGCTAGGTCTTATAACTTAACCTATTTTTTTTAAAAATCTATATTCTGCCATATGACTTGGTTACTTCCTAGTACTGTACAAAAATCACATGTGCCTAGATTCCTGCTCCCAGTTTCTCTCTCTCTCTCTCTCTCTCTCTCTCTCTCTCTCTCTCTGCCCAGAAGTCCCGCCTATTCTCTCCTGCTTAGCTGTTGGCCATTTAGCTCTTCATTAAACCAGTCAGTATCTTTACAGTGTAAACACATATTCTGCAACACCCATCTGTTTATTTTGTTTTGTTTTTTAAGTTAGCTTCACAGAATGACATCCCTGGCATCCCATTTCCTAGGAGACAGAGACCGGAGGATACGCTGGGTTTGCTGGTCAGCAAGTATAGCAGAGTCTGCCAGGTTCAGTGAGACTGATTCTGTCTCAAACATACATTGGAGCAGCTGGGGAGATCGTCCAGCAGTTAAAGAGTGCGAGCAGTTTAGTTTTCAGCACCCAGGTGGTCAGTCTCAAAACTGCCTTTCATTTCTGCCCCAGGGGATTAAGCACCTCTGGCTTTATGCACACTCGGGGACACACAAAACCATAGGAAAGAAAGCTTTGTAATCTGGAGGTGCCTGTCCCCAGTTCCCCCAACTGGAGCTGTCGTTGTACCCAGTTAGCTTCTCAGAACCCAGAAGCACAGAAGAAACTTGTAAAATCACTCCAGACCAGGGCTGGTGTGGACTGAGCTTTTCTCCCTTGGTAGAACCTTGCAGAAGGTTCCTGCAGCTGGGGGAGTGGAACTGGGTTGCTGCCACCTAGTTGTGCCCTCTGCGCTCAGCTGCCTTGTTGAGGGATTGCTCCATGTTTCGTTCTCTCGGGCCTTGGGGGTCCTGTGCAGTACCGTTTAGCTATAATACTGCTGCAGTGCTTTCGTGTTTTAGAGGCGTGAGATTGGACACTCAGGTCCTGATATTGTCCTAGTCCACAGAAGTGGATCCAGTTGGTACAGTGTGTTAGCGATGGGCCGGATATAGGTGGCGTACCTTCCCGTGGGACTGTTGCCCCAAGCTGTATGCCTGGCTGACCCTACCCCACTCCGCTGTGCCAAAGATTAACAGCTGTCCTGCTTATTATGTAATTCTTAAAAGTGACCTGCATTCTCATTTAAGGTTGGTGTACGAGGAAGGGATATTGTTGTTCTTGGTGTGGAAAAAAAATCAGTGGCCAAGCTACAAGATGAAAGAACAGTCCGAAAGATCTGCGCTTTGGATGACAATGTCTGCATGGCCTTTGCAGGTACAGGTTGCTCCGGGGTGGTAGGGGGAGCCCTGGTGACCAATTGGTGGGGCTAGGCGGTTGTGACACATGGAGACTGGTTAACGGCGACCCTTGAAAAGAAAGGGATTTGGACATTAAGAGACTCTCCTTGCCGCTAGCACCCCAGGGATGGCGGTTACCACTTTCAGCAGAGCCTTCTTGGGAAGCTTGCAGAGGCCGGTGTGACGAGCTGCCCTGACAGAGCCTCTGCTCGTGTTTCAGGCCTCACTGCTGATGCACGGATAGTCATCAACAGAGCCCGGGTAGAGTGCCAGAGCCACCGGCTGACTGTGGAAGACCCAGTCACTGTGGAGTACATCACCCGCTACATTGCCAGTCTGAAGCAGGTAGGCGCTTCCTCAGGCACTGCTATCGGGGGCCCGTGTGACTTCATCTGGCCCCTACAGCACCGTTCGGCTGATTCTTCTGACCTGGAGCCATCCTGACTCTGGTCTCTAGAGGGGAATATAAGATTTTGTCTTGCTTAGTCTAAGCTACCATTTGTCAAGCAGTTGAGAGGGCTGAAAGGCTCCCCTGCTCTGTGGTAAGATGTGCAATGCAGGACACCAGACACCATGTGGCGCACACACATGCAGGCAAATAGATACAAATAAATCTTTAAAAAAGATACATAATGCATTTTCAGTCCTGGGTGTGTCTTAGAGGAAAAGGGAATGTTACCGTCTGAGTGGCAGGTCACTAAGCAGTTGTGGTTGTCGCTTCTATTCCTTTCAGCGCTATACTCAGAGCAATGGGCGCAGGCCATTTGGCATCTCTGCCCTCATTGTGGGTTTTGACTTTGATGGCACCCCCAGACTCTATCAGACTGACCCGTCGGGCACGTATCATGCCTGGAAGGTAAGTCTGTGTCGAAACAGTGGGGCTTTGGGCATAGGGAAGACTAAAGCGGCATCAGCAGACAGACGGCAACCTCTCAGCATGTTCCGCGTGCACTGCCTGTTTGTCTCACAGTGCTTCTATGAAAGCAACACATTCTACATTGCTGTTTGGCATTGCATCAGAGAGGGCCTAATTGCAATCTTCCCAAGTGTCTCTTGACAATGAAAGAACTTCCATTCTAATGTGCTAATAGCCTTAAAGGTAGGATCAGGGTCAGTGCTACCGCCTCCCACTGCTGGAGAAGCCATCTGCAGGCCGTGGAAGAAGGCAGCCACTGGCCAGCCACATAGACTGGCTCTACTGAGACCCATCTGTTTTAGGCCAATGCCATAGGCCGGGGCGCCAAGTCAGTGCGTGAATTCTTGGAGAAGAACTACACGGATGATGCCATCGAGACAGACGATCTGACCATCAAACTAGTCATCAAGGCACTTCTGGAAGTGAGTATATGTGGGACACCCCAGGCAGAATGGGCCTGCTGTGTCTGAGAGGGGGTGGTGTGACTGGGACAGTCAGGGCTTGCCTTAGGGCAGAACATGAGAGGCTGTGTGCTAAGTCAGGGAGGTAGGAGGCAAGCAGGTGAAGCCACAGTAGCTAGAACACAGGTATTGGGTTCCTTTATGAGGAGTTGCTGTACAGACTGGAGGTTACGTAAGTATCCTCCGCAGGCCTGACCAGATACCCACCTGCATTTGGGACAAAAGCCATAGATGTTCACTCTCCCATCTGGCTGGTCTGGTCATGGACCAAAATTTAGGTCCATGTGAGGTTAGACACACCTAATTAATGCTTTGCTTTCTTCAAGGTGGTTCAGTCAGGTGGCAAAAACATTGAGCTTGCTGTCATGAGACGGGATCAACCTCTCAAGGTAAGTCTCATTTTTGGTGGAAGGGTTCAGATAGAGGGGAGCGCTCCTACCTTACATACCCAGTCCGAGGTTCCAGGTGTGTACAAACACACTATTGATGGCATTTTCATAACCCTCCCCTGGCCCTCTTATGTTGCTTCTCATAGGCCATTGGTTGTACTGTGGCACTACCTCCCCCCCTCTTGACTGTTGTGGAGATGTGCTGTGTTCTGGCGTAGACTGTCAACACCAGCTCTGCTGCTGTCTGGGCCACTCGCCTTATTCCAAGCAGCATAATGCAGGCCTGCAGAAGTAGTTGCACCACCAGGTGGTGGTGTGCTTGCATCTTATGCAGATTAATTATAAATGTGCTTCTTGTGGGGTAGATTCTAAATCCTGAAGAAATTGAGAAATATGTTGCCGAGATTGAAAAAGAAAAGGAAGAAAATGAAAAGAAGAAACAAAAGAAAGCATCGTCATGAAGTGTGCGTTATTTGGAGCGGCTTTCAGCATTGGTGTTGCGGGTCTTCTGTCTGCTTGTCCCGGAGCCCAATAAACATCTACATTTTTTAACTCTGTCTTGTGATGCGAGCACATCATTCGGGTGCGGCTGTAGTTAAGATGGGATCTTTGCATGAGTGCTGGCCTCGTACTCTCAGCATGTCTGCGTAAGGGTCCAACAGACCCAGGGTTCCCAGAGCTTTCTCCCAAATAACTCTGGAGCCATGACTTTCAATGTAGCTAGTTACCTGGTGTGTACAGCTCCTCTGGCCTGGCATGTGAGGCCCAGGTCCCTTACTTATGGCTCAGTACAAGAACACTTGGTGTTCTTTCAAAGGACCTGGGTTTGGTTCCCAGCACTTACATTCGATGACCGGCGGCTGTCTGTAATGCCAGCTCATAAATGTGGTATATACTCAGTCATGCATACATACACAAATCGAACCTTAGGTGGGTAGTGGCACAATGCACCTTTAATCCCAGGGGAGGCAGAGTTTAAGACCAGGACAGCCAGGCTACATAGAAACACAGTCCCAAAAAACCAAAAGAAAAAAAAAAGAGCTCCATAGTAAGACCTCCCATGCCACCCCCAAAACAACTTAGTACTGACTGTCACTGTGTTGTTTTTTTGGCCAGGAATGCACTTCCTCTTGGCTTCTTAACCAGTTTATCATTCTACCAACTGCTTTGGCTTACAGCTACACCCCCACCCCCTTAACCAGTTATGTTAGAACAGAAATTCTTTCGCCAAATTTATGCCTATTGTAACATCTATAAGCTACTGTGTCTTGGCAGAGAAAAACCAATTTAACTAGTTTAAGGTATGTAGCATATATACTCTTATTAGTAAAGGACAGGATATGTCATCAACGGTCCCAAGGCTGCCTGCCAATCCACTGACCACATCTGCCCTTAATACTTGAACAGCCACAGCAAAGCAAGGTGGTTTACACTTACACCAGTTTCCATCCATATTAGACTGGGGTGCCCAGTGAGAACCAGCCTGCCTTCTTCATCTGTGGTCATTGGGTCACTTTTCTGGCATATACCTCCAACACCTAAGTAGCCTAGGTGTGCTCTAGGCCTGACTAGTTCTTGCTTCTGGGTAGGCCTGGACATGACAAAGGCGATGGAGGCAGCATTTGAAGGCTTGAATGTTTATTTAGAGTTTGCATTACCCCAACAGTAGCCCCAGTGCTATGTTCTAGTCTCAGCTATGAAGTCCTAAAAAAATAAACCCAAGCTTTTGCAATGTGACTTCATTAATACAGAACTAAAGCTTTATAGCTATTTTGAAGGGGTTTTGGTTATCAAGGTGCTTATTTTCAACAAAATGCCCTGTCAGTCAGAGGACGCATGCTTATACAGAAAATCTGACCCATTTACTCATGCAACAAGTTTATGTTCCCACCCTCCCTCCACCACCTCCTTTAAAATAAACACACAAGAACTATTTACAATTGAGGAAACAAGGCCAGTGACCTTAAAATAAAAAAAAAAAAAAAAAAAAAGACTGGCTCATTTCAAAGTGGATGAGAATACTTAGGTGCAGCCAGAGTCTTCTAACAATGGCTGACCTGGGCCAGAGGCAGACAAGGGCAGGAAGCCGGGCACACCACATCCCTTGTCTTGGATCTCGACAGCCTCAGTAGCTGTGGAAGCCAGGCTCTACAATGAACTACTTCACTCATCCCTCTGTCAGCCTCCAGCACTGAACATCACTGGTTCATTACACAACATGATCCATGAAACCCCACCCCCCTTCACTGCCCTTGGCCCTCCCACCCCATATGACTGGTTAACCCTGTGCTGGCCCTGCCTGGCTCCTGAGACTTCCCACTTTTAGCAGTTGGGGTACCAGGCCAGCAGCACCAGGGGCCAGATGGGTAGCAGAGACATTTGGACACCACATGTGCCAAATAAAATTTGGTTCTGTTTTAAGAGTCAAAGCTGTCATTTAAAAAAAAAATTACAAAGTGAGGATTGAGCCTTTGCCTATAGAAACCTTTTTGCAAAATACCAAACCTTACAATTAGTCTGTGTGCAACCAAGAAGAAAATGTAGGTCAAGATACCTTCACAAGGTCACCCACAAAATACTTCCCCCAAAACAAGTGGTTCTAATCAGACCACATCCAAGTTTAGGTTGAGTCCAAAGCTAAGTAGCTAAGTAGCATCCAGACTTGGTAAACAAGATCACTTCTCCTGGTGACTGTAGCGTTCATTTCCTTCTGTCCTCTTCAGGACCCTATGAAACGACAAGTAGTCCGTGTGTCCAAAGGTACCTGTCACACGGCTGCCTATTCCCTCACCACCATGGGGACCAGGAGACAGAGGAAGGAAAGAAACCCTGGCCCTCCACATCCCACCCAGCACCGCACAGGACTTCAGCCAGACTTGCTTCTGTGCGCGCAGCTCTAAACACGGTCTAGGGATCTCACCCCACCACCTCCTACCCAGGGATCCAGAAGGTTCCTCGCTTACTTGTACTGCACCCTCACACCCGGCCAGTCCCAGCTCGGTGGGAAGTGGGGTTGCGCCGTGTTGTTCCATTGCCTCTGCCTCCTCGGAATCCACCACGTGAACTGCGGCCCCGAAGGAACCTCCCAGATACCCCAAAGGTCTCAGTGTTTAGCTTCCTCTCTTCTGCCCATGTTGTTCGCCTAGAACTAAACCAAAAGATAAGGTGTGTTAAGATCTAACTGTAAGTTGGGCGGTGGTGGGGCACACCTTTATTCCCAGCATTGGGGAGGCAGAGGTAGGTGGATCTCTGTGCTTGAGGCCAGCCTGGTCTACAGAGCAAGCTCCAGGGACAGCAAGAAAACCTTGTTTGAAAAGGGAAACCCTGTCTTGAAAAACCAAAAATCAGACTGCAGTGGGCAACAACTGATGTTTCTGAAATAGGCTTTGTCCTTCAAATAGCAGTGAGAAGGAAGGATGAGCTACTGCTGTGGTTGCCCGAGGCAGGAGCACACTACCCTGGAGCACACACCTTTATACTGCACACCAGGCCTCCTGTGGCTCAAGACCCACCTCTGTCACAAGAGTAAACAATGGACACAAGTGGATGACAGTGAAGCCCTAAGAGCCATCCAGGTCAGCTTCACACCAGCTCATCTTCAGCCACTGTCACCAGGAGGCAGTGAAGTTCATTGCTTAGAATATATCCAGCACCATCAACCTGCCCATTCTGATGGAAGTCCCGTTCCTCACTCCTACAGCTGTTGCAGAGTCCTGGCCACACCCCTCCTACGATACAGCTGGGCCTAAGTCCTTCTCTTTGCTTGTATCTTTCTTGCTTCAATTGCTCCCCTGACAGTGTGTATGGCTCAGACTACCCAGCTCATTTCCTGTTCTTCATTGGCTGGCAGTGCGCCTAATACTCAACCAACAGGACTCCTAGGTCTTTGTTTGCACACCATGCCTGCTCTGAAGACTACTACTGTACAGTCTGGGGGTGTTCATCCACAGTGCTGACACATATATCACAATCACTGACTTCCAAGACTTGGGAGGACAGGGTGCTCAGCCAATTGCTTACATGTATCTATGCCAGTAGGCAGATGGGCAAGAAAAAACAGCACAAATGGAACTCTTGGAGGCAAACAGGGAGCGCAAGGACTTGACCTCATCAAGTCCAAATCAGGCTAGGGGACAGCCAGAGGCTTTTGGTACTACACCCTAGCTGGCAGAAGTAGACCCAGCTGGGACTCCAGTACTTATCATGTAGAAATGTAAGATCCCAAAACACCCACCCAGAATATAAACTCAAACCTCAGACTTAATGTTAGTACATTTTAGTCGTGTGCTTCTAGGACTTACAAACCAGTCATCCTTCCCACAGTGCACTCAGGTCCTGACCTTGTTTTGAGTTCAGAAGAAATGTTGTCAAAGAAGGACTTGGATTTGTCATAGTAACAGTTGGGCCCCAGAAGATCTTCCTCAGTAGGAGTCTCTTCACTCTGGGTCATCACAGTAGGGTCCTTCTCTTCCCCCTTCTCAGCTTTGTCTTCTACAAAGAAAAGCAGGGCACAAAGGTCCAGAGACAAACACTACCCAATGGTTTCCTGTTGGGGGTGCACTCAGGCCCAGAGGATGGTTTCCTGTTGGGGGTGCACTCAGGCCCAGAGGATGACCTAAACATTTCATGCCAGAGACCCTTTCTTCTCACTGCGAGTCACAAGCTTCACAATCCCCGCCCCAACCCTTCCTCATCTCATCTCATTCTAATTTTCACATTGGTCAGGACCCCACGTCCTTCCAGAGCAATGCCAGCCATCATGTCTTAACATGCTCTAGGGAATCTCTTGGGGGCTAACTTTCAAGTGAATCAGACCTTTAAAATTCAGCTTCTTCTTAAATTCTTTATCGAGCTCTTCTCGGTTGAACTGGGCATTTGCACTCTCAAAATCAAAGTCACCTTCAAACTTGATTGTGTTTTCCTTAACATTAGTTGGACGGTTTTGCCCTCTGGAACGATTTCTTGTTCGCCTATTGCCTATGTGGAGAAAGAAAAAAAAAAACCCAGCATGGCTGAAGTCACCAACTTATTTCCAGTTTGAATTCAAAAGTAGCTCACAGACATACTGAAGACAAAGGGGGCACAGCTCACTAAGGCCCACCTTAGCCCCAAGTCCCCAGCACAGGCAAGCAAAGTGGCCCTGCTGCTCGTGGCCACGGAGTTACCTGACCGCCTCCGTGGAGGTCTTCTGTTCTCATCATTCACCTGCCCTTGAGTGTGCACAGGTGCCGACTGGACTACATCTAAGGTGCAAAGGGAAAAGTGAGGCAAAGCTCCCGCTGAAGCCAGAACCCAGCCACCAAAGCAGAGTACCACCACCACATGCAGCCTATGGGACTAGGCTGCCTGTCCACACAGCCCAGTGAGTTCTACACTGGGAACATATAGCAAACGGCAGGGGGATATCAAGTGCAAGTACCGATGGCAGTCTTGCTGCTTGGCTGAGCCTGGCGACCATTGAGTTGTGTCCCCGAGGTGACCTTGGTGGGTAAGAGTTTCTTAGCATTCAAGTTATCAGCAGAACTAGTCTGGACAGCCTGTTCCACCATGGGGCTCTTGCCGACTGGGGTAGATGGAAAACCAGCTCCTGAGTTGAAGAGGGAAGGCAGGTTTAGAAGTAGCTAAGAGAAATTTACTACCTCCAGCCATTTCTCCTGGATGGTACCTTGGGGGTGGGGTTAGGGCAGGGGTGACATACTGTCTAGAGAAATTCTGAACTCAGGATTTACTCTCCCAGACCAGCCCACTCCTTTTGAAGCTGATCCAGGTGACAAAGGAAATTAAGTCACAGGGAGGCACCAAGGCCTGTTCTCTAGGAACGCCGATCTTTGAACTACGATGAGGAAAGTCATTGTGCTACCAACGCCAACTGGTACTTCCTCAAGTTTACCAATGGGTTTTCTAGACAAGTTTTGACCAAGCCTGAAGGTGTCAACAGTCCTGAAATGAAGTCGGAATTCAAGAAATGTTACTCTGATCTATGCAGGAGAACCCACCTAGCCTGGGATCTTCTAGAAAGTCCAGTAATCAGACTCTGAAATTCTAGAACAGCTTTATGAGAAACAAGATGAGGTGACCAGGACGTACTACAATGAAGGTTAATAACCTACAGCTTCTCAGAGTAAAAAGCTCTCATAAGCAAGGACGGGCTACCGGGTGCCCAGTGTATACCTAACGCACACACAAAACGCACCCTCAAAACAGAGCTTCAGTGGTGGTCCCAGTATGAATCCTCCGAAACTGGTAAAACACAGAAGCCACCAGTACTGTCTGTGGCCCCCTTTGACCTGTCCCACATCCCATAATCCATGGGGAACATTAGCCCTAGGGACTATGTGGGACTGGAGTGAGGCGTAAAACACAAGTCCTGGTCATGGCAAAACAAAATGAGACACTGCTGTGGAGAGACTATCACATGGTCAGGGACGCACTCCCGGCAAGCATTCGTAAGGTGCTCTCTCTGACAGAAACCAAGATGGACTACTTTTCCAGGCCTATCATCTCACTCAGCAAAAAGACTCCCAAAGACAAACAGGAAACAGTCACACCAAAGTGGCTTCTGGGTACAGTTTTTTAAATATTTATTTGTACATATATGGGTGTTTGTCTACATGTAAGTCTGCACCACATGCATGCCTGGTCTCCTTAAGAGTCCAGAAGAGGAGGTTAGATCCCCTAGGACTGGAGTTATAGACAGTTATGAACCACTATGGGGACCCTGGGAATCAAATCCAGGTTAACTATGAGCAATCTATCCTGCCCCTTGTGTGCTTTGTAAAGCAATTTTATCCTATGGTGGATTTCTGTGAGCAATCCTAAGGGCAAGGAAAGCATCCTCAGTGACAGCTCTTAATTAGAAAGGGTTATGCATTCCCTCGTTTAGGTACAAAGAGGCCCTACAGGACATAACAACCCACACAAATAGATGGATTGTACTCTGTGCCCCGGCCCGGGCGGCCTCCTGGACTAAGCTGGGTAATGATTAAGGTTTGAGCTGCTACAAGCACGATGCCAACATGTAAAACAGACATGCAGAAACATCAGCACAAGAACATGAGGAAGGTCAAGAAACCCTGTAAATGCTGTATCAACGGAGATAGGTGGGTGGATAGTAAAACTAGCCAGCTGGCTCTCAAGTTGGCATTGTTCATGCAGTCAAACACCTGGGGGCTGCCATTCAAGCTCCCCTCCTCAAATGCCCTTAAGACAGAACTACACATGTTTCATCTGAGTTGTTTGGGAAAGTTCCACAGCAGAAATCCAGAACGTGTTTAGGACTCAGAAAACCCAAGAAAACAGTTTTATGTCTTCCCATGTAATGGCCATGACAGGCCAAACCATAAACCCAGGCAGAATGAATTAAGTCCTCTGTTGGCTCTTTCTAACCCTTTAAAACTGGCATTAATAAATCAGGCCACATGCCGAACCAAGCAGAAGCAGTGTCCTGATCCCTGGGCCTAGTGAAGGGTCTGTTCCAGTTCCTGCCATCCTGGCTCTGTTCACCCCCTGGCTCTCACAGTCTACGAGAAAGCATGCAGTTAGTTCTCCAAACTGCTGTTACCCTTGGAAGTGAGCTGAGGTGGCTCTGAGGACATGTCAAGCTCTGAAACAGGCTGTGGAGATGGAGAGGAACTAGGGCTGGAAGCAGCGGCTGAGGCTGGAGGGCTTACCAACTTCTCTACAGAAGAGAAAGAGAGAAGAGCAAAGAGAAAGCACACAAGTAAGTCAGAACATTCTTGTCTTATGCCTAGCAAGCCTGGAAAGAGCCAAGCAACCTCTCAAATGATGTATTTTAGAGCGAGGCTGAGAAGTCGCCTGTCACATCAGAACAGCAATCACAAGTGGCCCATAGCATTGGTCTGGAGTTTAACTAACATTCCCTGCCTCAGCTGCTGGAGTCTTGAGCAAGGATGGAAGGACAAGATGCAAACTGTGTTCTTAGGGGTGGAGGAAACACGCATGTGTACATATGCACATTCATGTCAAGGCCACAGGTCAACCTGGGGGTTGCTTCCTTGGGTGTCATCCACTTTGTTTTTAAGGCAGGGTCTCTCAGCTGCCCAATAATTAGGCTTAACCTGCGAGTTAGCCAACCTCAGGGGCCCGTCTGTCTCTGCCTCCCCAGCACTGAGAAAAGTGCCCAATTCTCTATGCTCTGAACACAGCATCATGGTCCAGGTCAAAGACAGGGCTGACCTTACTCCCAACATAGAGATACTCTTAATCTAAGGCTAGTAAACCTCAGTAGAAACCATGTTTGAGCTGGGCTCCTGCAACAGATTAATATAGGCTATAATAAGATATAGGGCACTAATAGTCTTAGATAGATCCCATCTGTAAGAGACTACAGCTACACAGAACTTCTGATTTCAAGTGCATTCTGAACTAACACTGCTGCCTCTTAGTCTCAGAAAACGGGTAATTTATCAGGAGTGGCACGATGTAACAGGCCAGGAGCTGTATGACACCAAGAATTAATTGTCCCACTCTCAGGGTATAAAACTCTATCACTATATGGTGATCACAGGCAAAGGTAGTTGAGCACACAGAACAGTCACTCACCTAGACCTAAGGAGGCGGCATACTGCTGGCTGAGCAGGGAGCTGGCTGCCAGCTGGCCATACGGCGGCATCCCTCTGAAGGGGCTGTAAGGCACATGCGGCTGGAAGGGCGAGGCGGAGGCAGAGCCCAGGGAGGACTGAACAACGAGACACACAGGTAAGAGCACTGCAACATCCCGTTACCTCTCAAGCAAGTCTCCACATACAGCACTTGCCAAGTCTGTCAGCCTGCACTCCTGATGTGGTAGGCAGTTCTGGGCAGTTTCCAGTGTTGCCAAAAGTGCATGAACTTCACAAAATTAAAACCCTTTCACAACTCCCCTCTGCCAACAGCGGTCTGGCCTTTTTAGTTGGAGAAAGTTTCCGTGAAGAGATGTGGGGCCATGAACTATTCACATACCTCCAGATGTGTTTGTCCCCTCCCCTCCTTTGTCTCCCTACACAGAATTCAGGATCATGCCTGTTCATCTGAAGGCTGGCCTATTCCCACACTCACCCTCAATACCTATGCACCAAGCTGGGTCCTTCCAGTGCCACAGAAGCCACCGCTGCCTGCTGCTACCTTTCTATGCACAGCCTCATCCCAGAACCTGAGCAGCCTGCACTGCAGAAGCCAACCAAGGCCTGACTTTATGTAAGATAACCATCTAGATGCCCTGCCCCTGACGAACCTGACATATAACCTACCAGGCAGTCAGGCTTAGCTTAAGACTTTCAAATTTAGGGTTCTACAACAACAGAATATAACAGTATAAGACTCTCAAGACAGCGAACCAACCCTATCATCCTGAAAGCATCTGATGCCCTCACACTGTGGCCCCTCAGGGCTTGAGGGCAATGTTCCAGGTCCCCCAGGACCAGGCAAGACTAGCAGCACATCACACACAGCAAGCTACAGTTTTCTTTCCCTGCTGGCCTTGCCATACAGAACACACGACCCAGCAGAGCACATGCTGCATGGGTACAGAAACCATCCAGGTGAAAACCAGGCCAGCGCTCACTAGAGGACAAGTCTTCAAGTTGATTGCTCTGGACAAAAAGATGATACCAAGTTCCATGTGGAAACGAAGATCTCTTATGAACCACACCCATACACTTACCTGAACAATAGCAGGATCCTGAGGGAGTGTGTGCTGAGCTTTTGGAGGTTCACACACAGTAATATCTTTGATATCACTTCCCCGGAAAATGATGTACTCATAAATTTCCTCTCTTGGGGGAGCAGGCCTATCTGTGGGACGGTCTTCAGTACCAAAGGACCTCACTTAGGGGTTAAAAAAAAGAAGGGTTAAGTTGTAGTCCTGTGCCAAGTCCATTTGATCAGCTTCTAACACTACAGCGCCCTCTCTGACACAGCATTCTACCGACAATTAACAGCTCCTTAATCTCCCACTTTCCAGCTGACATCACCTGTAAGGCGCCTCATCTCAAAGAAAGCAAGGGACGGTAGTTCAGCAAGAGGACATGAGAAATGTCACAGAATCCAAGCCTCCCAAAGCTCCCTGCACATCTGCACAAACCCACTGATTGTCTCTGCAGAAACCTCCCTCCTCACATCTGACTGCAGATGGAACACTTAGCAGCTTCAAGCCTAAACCCTCATCACAGGCTGCAGCTGAGGCAGTATTCCTAGGCAAGCAGGGAACAACAGGCCTGGGCTGCTGCAGAAACAAAAGGAAGGAGTCCCTGAACACTAGCTTCTGTGTCCACAAGGAAATCCGGAACCCAAGGGATCCTCCACGGGATCTAGGAAGGGCTAGCACACCTCTCTTTGGCAGGACGCCGGGGCTGATCTGAGTCTGGTAGCAGGACTTAAGCAGCAAACTCCTACTGTGGACAGGGGTCTACTCTGGGCCTTGTTTCTCCAACTGGGGATCTCAAGGCAAGAGCAGTGCAGCTCTCCCCGGCAGCGCCACAGTCTGGGTGCGGGAGCCAGCTTTCAAAGGGAAGGTACTGCTAGGGTTCGGGAGAATGGCTCAGGACTGGCCTCGACCCTTCCACCTGCACCCTCGAGGGTCTAACACACACCCCGGGCGGCCTGCTGCGCTCGCGCTTCCGAGGAGCAGCAAGGAAACGAGCGCCCCATTTTACGCGGAGAACGGAGACAAAGAAGCTCTGGGGGCCTCACGCTGCCGGGACCAGCGCGCACCGACTCTTGGACTTCTCTCATCACAAACCAACCCCTCAAGTCGACAGGGTCGGAAGAGTGCGGGGCAGGGCAGCGGCAGCTCTAGCGACTCCCCGGCTCGGCTGGAGGCTGCACCCGGACGCGGTGGGCCGTGGCTGCCACGGGGTTCCAGCAGAGCGCGCTGGACCCGGGCCCCCCGCCACGGCACGCGGCTCGCCCCGCAGGGACGTCTCGCAGGCGGGGAGGTCCGCGGCTTCGGAGCCGCCCCGCCCCCCGACACCTGCAGGACCGCGGTCCGCTCCTCCCCTGGCCCCCGCCGAAGCCGGCACCACCATTGTGCGGGCAGGCGCGGGGCAGCCGAGCTGTTGGGGCGGCGGTTGGGCGCGCGGCGGCGGCGGGCCGCTACCTTTGGCGAGCGCCACGGTGGAATTGTCGGTGTCGATGGTGTAGAGAATGCCCTCGTAGCGGATCTGCGCCTTGGAGATGAGGCTGATCTTGCTGCCCAGATACGGGGTGCCGGACGAGCCGCTCATGGCGGCGGCCGGGGCGCGCCAGGCGCGGGGGACCAGCGCCGAGCCCCGCCCGCTCCGCCGCCGCGCGGTCGCCTGGCCGCCTACTCCCGCGCACCTCTGCGCCGCCGCTGCCGCCGCCGAGGCGCCTCCTGCCGCGCCTAGGGGCCTGCGGGCCGCGAGCGAGCCGGAGAGGGAGCGGAGCGAGGCGCTTAGCCCGAGTCTGAGGGGAGCGGGGGGAGGGGGAGGAGCTCCGCCGCAGCCACATCCGGGGCCTCCAGCCGCCACGCGCCGCCTCCGCACGCTCGCAAGCTCATTGGCTCATCGCGCCGGCCTCCCTTTAAATATGGCCGCGCCGCCGGCAGCGGGCGGGGCTGCGCCTGCGCAGCTTGGCACGGCCGGCTGGGCGGTGGGCGGGGGGGACCGGCCTCTCGGGCTCTGCACAGCCGGTTCCCGGCGGGCTCCGCGCACGGGTTAGGGGCGTGAGATCGAGCGGGCGGGGCGGGGGGCGGAGCGCGCGTGCGCGGGGCGGGCGGGCGGCCGCTGTTTGCAAACTCGGGGGCGGTCTCGGGGCTGGTCCTGGAGGAGCGCCAGGCTCCTCCCGCCGCGCGTGCCAGCGTCGCCCTCCGGGCGCCGGGGTTCCCGTTTGGAGGAGACGGACCCCGGCAGCCGGCCCTGGCCTCGGGACTAGGAGGAGACGCACCCCGACAGCCAGCGCTGAACCCGGGGGCCCAGGAACCGGCAGGCGGGCGCAGCTCAGCATTGCAGCGCTTCCGGCGGGCGGCCCCGAAATAGAGCAGACAGGGGATGCCCGGGGGAGCCCTGCCCCTCCTCCCAAGCCTGCGGCGCTGCTGTCCTTAAAATAAACCCTGGCTGGCTTGGGCGGTCCCCGCCGGTTTAGGCCACCCGCAGGCTTCCCCCACGTCCTCAGACTGCGCCCCAGGCCCTGCCCCCGCCTTACAGTTCGGGGAGTCCTGCTAACTCTTTCCCTCTTCTTGCCATGCTGGCTCCGCGCCATGCATGGCTGGTAATTGTAATATGTGGGAGCGCATGTCTGTTTACAGTTAGTCTCTACTGTCAGATTAGGGCCCAGTATTGGGTACTAGGAAAATTTTGACATAAGAGTGAAATAGGATGAAAGGCGGTAACGGAACATCTCATATACTGAACATAAGTACTGTTTTGTGAAACTATTTCTCTTAAATGTGAGACATAAAATGTACTTCTTAACTGTGCTGACATCAGCCTAACACATGCCAAGTGGATGCCTGGAGTACAGTTTTGAACATTTAGAAAAATTTTAATTTGCTGTGTGTGTACATACATATGTCCCGACGGGTGTGGAGGACAGAGGACAACTGGAGTTAATGCTCTGCTTCCACTCCTGAGTCTGGAAATGGGACCTCTCAGGCGGTCACACTTAGCAAGTTCCCGTACCCACTGAGCCCTCCTGCTGGTCCGATTTTTTTTCTTTCACTTTTAGTCGTGAGAGGGGTCCTACTCTTAGCTCAGGAACTCACTGTGCAGCCCCGACTGCAATCCTTTGACAATCCTCCGGCCTCAGCCTCCCACAGGCCCAAAGGGCATGTGCCACAGTACTAGAAACCATAGTGGGCCGATTTCCCCCAGTTGACAGAGGCAGAAACCAGTTTAGTATGTGGGTGAATTGCGGGTGAGCAAGTCTTTGGAGGTGTTAGCCTGGGTCTCAAAACACTCTACGTCCAATTCCATACCGCCTTTGTGAGACCCACTGAGCAGCGCCAGCACCCACCATCACCAGGCAGCACTGACAGAGGAAGAGAAGGCCGAAGTCTGTTTGGTCAGCCGTAATTCAGCTCACTCTCCACAGCCACTTCTTGACGTCTAGAAAACTGTGCTCAGGAAAACTGAGCCAGCCCTGTTGGGGAAGAGAGGTCTTCTGGCCTGGGGCAACCAGGTTGTCACCGCAGCCTGGCCTGGCTCACTCAGACATCTGGGTTGGACATGATGGGATGGATGGGTGGACAGACCTGTGAGCACCTCAGTGACCGTCTGGCTGGTGGTGATCCCTGTGTGCAGCTGAGGCTCTCCTTCCCCTGCTTCTCAGCTGAGGAATCCAAGGTCACAGAGCCACGAACCTCTGTGTGTTGGAGGGGTGTGCATTCCTCCCTTTAAAAAGGCTGATCCTGTCTTCCAGAAGGGACTTGGATCCTGAGCCCTAGAACCTGAGATGGGAGGGGGGTCCAGCTCCCAGTGGCCCCTGCATTTGCAACTGGGTGGTTCCCTGAGGACACTAGATGCAGTGTAGATACCCACACAGTAGAGGCTAAAAATATACACACTGCCCAGGTCCAGGAATACAGGCTCTGTTGTTCATTCCTGGTGCCCTGCCTAGTACAAGGAATGGAGGGTACTTGGGCAGGACCAAGAAGGAGAGCAGCTGTACTGGACTGAAATTTGACCCAGCTATCCACTGGCAAAGTGTTTGTTTCCTGGCCGGAGCATCTGCCCGGCACCCTTACAATGCTAGCTTTTTACAAGTATGCAGGTCTGGAGAGCCCACCTATTTGATAATCACCAAGCCAGTAGTGGAAAGATGTAGAGAAAGAAGCCAGAGCTTCTGGAAAACTCTGACCATGTCAGTTCCCCTACCTCAGTTTCTCCTTTTCCCAAATGGTGATATAGCTACCTTGCTCACCTTACGGGTATACTAGAAGTCCCCAGGAGATAATGGCTGCATGAAACTTTGAGGGCAGCCACGTTGGACGTGTGAAGAGCCTGACAGGTAGCTGCAGAAATCTCTGCTGCATGTAGGCAGCAGGGTCAACAGTGCCAAGACGGGAAGGTAGAAGGCAGGAAGGGGAGCCCCTACCCACACTTCAGTACCAGTCAGCTAGGGTTACACTGGCCAGTATTCCACAGCAGGCAAGCGTGCGGTGCCACACAAAACCATTTGGTAACTCGAAGCACACCTGAGAAAGAGTGGCTGGCACACCAGATGTCACAGGTGAAATTGCTTAGTACAAAGAACACAAGATAAGAATTAGAGAAAACCATGGCTAGGTCGGTGGTTCGTAGGTAAAGAGGAATCCAGTGTGTGGTCTAACATATAGGGATTTTCCAGGTAAGGTCTCACCTGGCCCCTGCCCACGCTCAGGATCTCATCACAGCCCTGGGAAGGAGTCCTGATCACAACTGGCTGGGATGGAACAAGGAAGCACAGGAGGGAGGCAGAGATAAGAGAGTGGGCAGCCCAGGGTGGCAGTGTTCAGAGCACAGTGCTGCACACGTGACTAGACTATAAACCGGGCAGTGGCGGCGCACACCTTTAATCCCAGCACTCGAGAGGCAGAGGCAGGTAGATCTCTGTGAGTTTGAGGCCAGCCTGGTCTATAGAGCGAGTTCCAGGATAGTCAGAGAGTTAGAGATACACAGAGAAACCTTGTCTCAAAAAATCGAAAAAAAAAAAAAACAACAACAAGCTCTGCACAACTAGCACCCCTCCTGAGGTCATACACGTTGTCTGTGGTTCCAGAGGAACTCCATTTCTCGCTGCCGTGTCCTACTGCTCAACAGACCTGTTGTCCCAGCATGAGCACAAGTGGGCTAAAGTTCATGTGCTCGGACATCTCTCCACTTCCTTCCATTTAGCTCCTCTTTCCTCTCTCCCTTCCTGCTCTGGTATTGTTTTCTGAGACAGGGTTTCTCACGTAGCCAAGGCTGGTGGTAAACTATGTAGATCAGGTGACTTTGAACTCCCATCTTCCTGCCTCTGTATCCTGAGTTCAGGGATCACAGGCATTTGCTACCACATTAAACACAGGCTGATGCACACTAGGCAAGCACTCTGCCAGCTAGGCAACATCCCAGCCTGCCTGGTCCTCTTTCTGACCCTACTCTTTCTAAAAATTACATGTATTTATTTATTGTGTGTATGTATGTGTTCTGTGTTGGAGGGTCACCGCACATGTGTGATAGTCAAATGTCAACTGGTGGGCACTTGTTCTTTCCTTCCACCATGTTGGTTCTGAGGATTGAACTCTGGTCACCAGGCTTGGCAGGAATGGCCTTTATCCACTAAGCTCATCCAGACCTGCACACTTGTAAAAAGCTCATCTTTCTGTCCCTACTCTTGCCCACCCCGTCCTCTCCATCCCAGACGGCTCCTTGCCCTCTTTGCTGCCTTCCTCTTTACAACCCCCCCATACCCAAGATTCCCAGGTATGGAGCATACGGTGTCTATGCTGTGCTCCAGGGAGGAAAGAGAAGCACGTGAGACCTTGCACACGATCACCGAGGCTTGGCCGCTCTCACGGGGGTTGCTGGTCAGACCTGATGGGGTTACAGGCAACCCTTGGATCCCTAAATATCAGAGAGGCAGAAATGCTTAGAGAACACTGGAGGACCGGAATGGACCATCTACTTAGAGAACACTGGAGGACCGGAATGGACCGTCTACTTGGAGGCAAGCCTCTTGAAGACCTCAGGAACAGTTTAGGGTGAGGGGTAAAGTCCGTGGGCCTCTGTTCTTCTTGGATAGAAATAAACAAGAGCTCATTTAGAGCCAGTCTACCAAAAGCTCACTCAGTGCCCACCACTACACAACAGCCACATCCATGACACCCCAGATGCCATCCCGGCACACCTGGCAGTGCAGTCTCCCCTCCAGGCCTCTGAGGTACGATGCGGCTCATCCTGAGCTGGGTGACTTTGCTCGGGTCATACAGCCAGTGAGGTAGGGCCTGTTACGGTTGGGCTCTGTCCCTCAGCTCACGACAGGGATGCACAAGGCAGGATGCCCAGATACGGTTTTGCCCTTGAACACAGGCTCTTCAGATGTCCAAAGGGAGGCTTCCCTGAGACTGCAGCAGGACAGCGGGGGAAAGAAGCAGCAGATTCTTCAGTTGTTTTCTCTGGCATTTCATCCTAGTGTGGCTCCACTGGAGACTCAGGATGCCATGACAACCTAGAAGCCTACCTGGCACTTTTGGCACCTGCCTGATGGTGAAGGGCACCTGCCGGGCAAAGTCACTACCCCAAGAACAAGGTCATGTAAATGAGAGATGTTTACATTCCCCCAAGAATGGTCCTCAACTGAGCCCTAGTTCTTAGCTAACCCAGGACTCTCGGTTTTGAGTTTGTCACTCAGCCCAAGGCCGGACGCCAGGCACAGAAGCTTCTATTTTTACTCATAAGTAGGTCTGACTTAGTAACTACAGTTCTTTCCTTCTGTCCCTACCCTAATCACCCCAAAAGCAAAGGGCGAAATTAGGACTCCAGGTGACGGAACTACTGTGTACTTAGCCATGGAGGACTTCAGAGCCAGGCACTGTCTGTGAAGCAGGCGGAGCTTTGCAGTGGGAGGAGCGGAGTTGGAGAAGAGGGCTGTCCCTAGAGGAAGCTGGCTTCTTCAGCCCAGGGAACTGTTTCAGCAGGTTACCAGGCACTAGTTAGTAACTCATTCCCATTGGCTATCTTTCCTAAGTACCAAAACTCTTGCCATCAGTGGTCCTCTGCCATCAGAGTGACATCAAGTGACAGTCACCAGCAGTGGTCACCTTAGAAAGCATGCAGTCTTTTTCCATACCAGGCTGGACCCGAACCATTTCCTATTTACTTAACGGCTTTACTGAGATACTGTTTACTTACTATGCTAGTCACTCCAAGCGTGTGGTTCAATGGTGTTTAAATATGTCCAGTTGTGTAACCACCATCCCAAATAGAAATCCCAACCCATTAGCAGTTTTTCTCCGTTCCCTCTTCTAGTACTAAACAACCTAGGCTTTCTGTTTCCATGGATCTGCCTAGTCTGGACGTTCAATAAAGCCTCCTATGGATGGAGCCAAGCACCGGCTCCCTTCACTTGGCATGTTTATGCGATTTCAAGGATCATCCGTGTCACAGCTTGGATCAGGGTTTTATCCCTTGACGACTGGACAATGCTCTGCTTTATGATGGTTCTCGACTCTTTACCACCTGATAGGCATTTAGGCTATTGCCACCACTCAGGAACACCTGTGCCTAAGTATTTCCCTGGCTGTTTTAATTGTTCACAGGAAGATGGTATCTGGGTCCCATGGTCATCACATTGCGCGAAACTGCTGTTTGCCAAAGTGGCTATACCACTTCATAATCCCATCAGCCATGTGTGAGGTGGACCCCGTCTTTACAGTGATGATTGTGGCGAAGGACAGGGTGTTAACACTTCAGTGGCCTATTCTTTCATTCGGGCACAGGGTCTCCTGCCCACCCTCCCTAATCACAACTTCCCAGGGTCTCCGGTGAGCAAGGCAGATGGAGGCTTTTCTTCTGGTGGAGATAGGACTAGAAGCCTCTTTTCTGGAAGCCGCTAGAGTTACAGCCTACAGAGTTGACTCTTCACTCTAGCAAGTCCCAGTGTGTTTGTGTATGGGATGTGTGAGAGAGTGTATGTCCATGTCTCTCTCTGTGTGTACAAATACGCATTCACACGCACATGAATATGCGTGGAGGTCCAAAGCTAATGTTCCGTGCCTCCCTATGGATCTCTACCCATTTGTTAGAACTTGCTGAATGCGCCAGTTCCTGCTAGTCTAGCTAGTCAGCTTGCCCCAGGGATCTGGTCTCTGCCTCCTGATTGCTGGACGGGAAACCAGCTTTTATGTGCAACTCAAACTCCAGGCTTCATGCGTCCAGGGAAAGTGTCTATCCACTGAGCCACATCCGCAGCCCCACAATCCTCTGTTCTTTCTGCTCCCCTAAGTCCTCTACCTGCTAAGGCCATACCATGCATCTGCTGCGTGACAAAACCTTTCCTTTTCCTGGAGAGATGCAACACACGTCTACAAACCCCAGATAGAGGAGCCCTACAGATCAAAGCACAGATTCCACCCAAATCCTCTTTGCTGCAGCCAGTGTAGCCTGGATAGCCGAGACTGAGCCACAGAGACTTCTTTTCAGGTGGAAGAACTGCAACCTTTATTTTACCCAGCAACCTTTTATACCTCTACTCCTTCTGTGGAGACCCACCGGCCAGAAACAACACAAACATCCTTGTCAATTACAGACCACAAGGAAGTTCCGTCAGTCAGGGGGAGTGAGGGCAGCTGGATCACAACAGTGAACCAGTGACTTTTACTGGGGTTGTTTACAGAAATGTGGGCAGAGTTACTCATAGGAGCAGAAATGACTTACAGACAGCCACTTCACCAAAAGCCACCCCAGCATGGGTGGCAGCTCACAGAGCTGGGAACGTGAAGCACACCACACAGCCTGTAGGCAGATGCACAGGTTGGAAAGCATCCCTTCCAAGAGAGTCAGTTGGTCTAAACCCCTTCCAGGCAGCTGAGCTGGTCTGAGAGTCTTCTTTGCAGCTTGGCTCTGCTCGTCAGAGAAGGACTCTCAGCTTTTATCTTTTTTTAAAAAAAAATTATTTAACTTTATTTCATGTGCATTGGTGTGAAGGCATTAGATGCTCCTGAAGCTGGAGTTACAGGCAGTAGTGAGCTGCCGTGTGGGTGCTGGGAATTGAACCCAAATCCTCTGGAAGAGCAGCCAGTGCTCTTAACCATTGAGCCGTCTCTCCAGCCCCTCAGCTTTTATCTTATGTTGACAGGGAGGAGACCTGGTGAGTCTGGTCAGTTTCAGGGACTTCCTGAATTCTTTACCTTCTTGCTTAAGGAGCCTTCTGAAGCTGTTTTGAGTTGTTTCTCTTCCTGCTTAAGGAGCTTCCTGTAGGATGGAATGTTTTATTCCCAGAGGAAACTATTCCACAACAGCATCCTAATTCTGAATAGAAAAATAAACTCATGCAACAAAAGCCTTGAGCTTAGTGCTTAAAGAAGAAGCAGTTGCAGATGAAGCTGCTCACCTGAGTGTGTGTTGGGCACTGTACCGAGACTTAGCCACTGATAACCTACACAGATGACAGGAAGTGAAGAGACAAGGCAGTTGAGTACCATGACCTGCCTCCCAGTACAACCAGACAGTTCAGTACCATGACCTGCCTCCCAGTATAACTAGATAGATGTAGACCTCGATTGGGGAATTCCTGGTCTTCAGTGTGATGTAACACACCCCTCCCAAATATTTGCTGAGTGAGTAGATGAACTCTCTGGCCCTTCATACCTATCACACACGACTGTGGACCACTGTCCTCCAGGTGTAACATGGCAATTGCCATCTTAATTAGAATGTCTGAGAATACTCACTGGTGACCTTCACAAGTCCGAGAGTGTAGAAGGGTCATTTAAGCCTCATCTGAGATTCTGGCCACTCCCTTTTAAGGCTGTCTGTAATTTTATCCCAGATGCATGTCATCTTGGAAGGTGCTAGAATATGCAGGTCAAGGAAGGATTGTATCCTGTGGGCTTCGAGCAGGGTAGGACTTCTCAGAGGTGTAGCTGTTTTGGAGGGAGTCACCCACACACCTGTAAGGAAGCCTAGTAAACAACTCCATGGTTCACCAAGCCAGACTTGGATAGACTCACTCTGTCTGGCTGTGGTCGGTGCACTCTTTGGAGAAAATAGATCTTTGTTCACTCTCCCAGGATAAGCCATAGGCCAACTTCTCTGGGAAGCCGAGCTGGCGGGGCAAGTGAGTCTTGGGAGGGAAGTAGAGATGCTGATTTTATAAAAGCCTGCCAGGCCAGCAGGGAACTCGGAGGCAGTGGACAGTGCGGAGCCCACGCCTGGCAGGCATGCGTGGGTTTTAGTACTGTTAGTAGTGGCAGGAGCTATAGCCCAACGGTTATGAGAAACCTGAAGAATTCCCTTGTCCTTACGGGCCTCCAAATAAGGCCAGATCCCTGACTATATCACAGACAGGTCAGAGTAATCAAGTTCGTGACAGGGTGGGCTCCTGGGAGACTTGAAGCCCAGTTCGTGAAAGTGAATACATGTAGTAATAGGAGCGGCGGGGCTGTGTCCCCGGCACCCCGGCCGCCCACATGGCTAGCTCTAGCTTATTACACGGACACTGTATTCTTTTAAACACTGCTTGGCCCATTTCTATCTAGCCTCTTCTAGGCTAATTCTCACATACTAATTTAGCCCATTTCTAATCATCTGTGTTGCACCCCAAGGTGAGCTTACCGGGAAGATTCTAGCCTACGTCCATCCTGGGTCAGAGCTGAATCGCGTCTGTCCGGGAAAGCGGAGCATGGTGTCTCTGTCTGAGGTGTCTTACCTCACTTCCTCTTCCTCCCAGCATTCTGTTCTGTTTACTCCACCCACCTATGTTCTAAGCTATGCGCCCAAGCAGTTTGTTTATTACTTAACCAATGAAATCAACAGATTGATATATGACACTCCCACATCAAATACATGTGACGGGGTGAGGTCCTGGGGGACTTGCACATCACTGTCTTTATAATGACTGTCTACAGATTTGGCAGCCTTTGATATTTTTCAACAGGTATAGTTGACAACAAGATTTGAAGATTAAGCAAAACTTAGAACATAAGGTTTAAAAGTTAGGTGAGGGAACACATGAGCTGGTTAACTGTTTTTCTTTAAGCATTTTCTTTTGTATATTGGAAAGACTCGGTGCTAATCCAGTTAAACTCAAGGTCACAAACATTTTGCCCGAGTTAGTACAGTTCATTTTGTTGTTGTTGTTCTGCTTTGTTTCTTTGTTTTTTTTCAAGACACGATTTTACTGTAGCTCTAGCTGTCCTGGAACTCACTCAGTAGACCAAGCTGGTCTCGAACTCAAACACCCATCTCTGCCTGTGCTGGGATTAAATGTGTGTGCCACAACCACCTGGCATAGTAGTTCATTTGTTTTAAACCTCTTTTAAAGATATCTTTTGGGACACAGAAATTACCTCTGTAGGTAATTTTGGGCTGTATCAATTGTGTTGATGTTTCTTAGCTTAGTCTGTGGGAAAGGCAGATTAGGCCTAGTGTACAAGGCTTTCCCCTTCTTGTGCCTCCTCCATTTTGCCTGTCTTTTTGTCCTGCCCCAGCACCACTGTCTAGTTGAGGAGGCAGTGCCACAGCAGGTTGAAGTAAGCCCGAAAGTGTCAGCTGGTAAACAGTCTCTTGCTGAGGGTGACCGAGGATTCTGGAACCTAAGGACTCACAGGTGGTAAAGGAATACTCTGCCACTAAGCTGCCATCTCTGGGTCATTTGTCCCTTCCTGAGAAGAGGTCTGATGACTGACTCTCCACATCCCAAGCCTCTCCCTTGTGTCTGTGAGTAGCTCAATGTCTGTAGCTATAGCCTGGCTTTCACTTGATGGACTCCCCCTAACTCCATCCTCCATGCCCAATTATGTTTGGGTTGAAGCCTCACCCCAGCCCCTGGCATCCATATACCCAAAGAGTCTGAAATGTTTAAGTGGAAGTTCCATCCCAAACCCCCTCCCCTAGGAGTTGCCTCAGTTCAGGCTCCACCCCCAAGAAAGCCTGCCAAACGATGACTCCTCCCCAGAGATGCTCAAGACCATTCCCACAGGGTATTTAAACTGCCCTCCAGAGACCAAACAGGTGGTTTTCCCGTCTTCCTTCCCCAGCTCCTCTCTGGGGAGCTGAAAAGCCATCCGGGAGCATTGATATCCATTTAACTTGGGCTTTTTCTAATTCGGTTTAATTTGGTCTGATTCAGATTATTGCATCAGCAGAGAGGCTTACTGGGGTGCAAAAACTTTTCACACTGTTATCCCAGCTGTCACCATCACAGGGCTGGAGGTTGAAGCCACTGTAGCTTCTCAGGCTAGGGAAGCTGTACTTCTCCATTCACAGAAAGAACATGTGAGGAAGACCCCTGGCTCCCCAGGACCCCAAGCACCCTCAGAGTGCAATCCCACATCTTCATCATTAGCTCAGCATTTCGCCAGCTGGGCTGTGACTGAACAGGTCTGGCCAGAGAGAGCGGATATGGACAGCAACTCCCACCGAAGGAAAAGGTTGTCCATCGTCACCTCCACCTGGAGTGGGGCTGGATGGGACAGGAGCAGCTTCTGTGGCTCACGTGGGGTCAAACTATAAACTCCTTGGGATATCTGTCCACCTATTTGGGCTCCATCCTTCCCTGTAGGGGCCCTGACTTTGGTCTAATAGTTGTGCTTAGTTGAGTACTCAGCTGTCTCTGAAGTCCATCACTCTGGTCATAAAATCTGGATTTGAACTTGAACTTTGTTCTTTCTGAGAAAAGGGCTTTGAGGTTGGTGAGTATAACTGGCGGCTCTTGCTCTCAGCTTCCAATTGTTAGTTAATTGCCCTCTGCTCATCATTGCCCATCTGCAGGGAGTTAACAGCCCTCCAGTGCTATTAGCCTCCCCTCCACTCGGTTCAAGTGCCTGAGTCTGCGGACTGCCAGCCCAGCACTGGCCCTTGGCTGGAAGAGCCCCTTGCACCGATCCCTCCCCTATATTAGCTCATTCTCTCGGGCTATTCTCAGGAGAATTGTCAACTTGACGCCTTTTGCAGGAGAATTGTCAACTTGACGCCTTGGTAGTGATGTACGGCCACCACCTCAGTGATGCAGTGAGGAGTGATCCGGGACAGCCCATCTTATTGTCCTCCTCATTTGGGCCACTCCATCCCTAGTTCCCACCCGGGCTTTCTAGGAATCAGACGCTAAAGTGGCCAGAGGTTTCTTGGGAAATCATACCTCTGAGAGGAGTGAGGAGGGGACCAGAGACAGTCAGTGAAACCTGGTAATGTCTGAAACATCTGTGTGATAAGAAGCCCAGACTGCCAGGAAGGAGGTTGTGTGGGCAGAAGGACCGCCCACTGCTCCAGCTTTGCCCAGCTGGCCTCTAGAGACTCCTCACAGCTGGGCAAGCATTGGCCTCTGTTTGATACCAAGGGGTCGGCAGGGGTCAGGCAAACCTGTGTAGTTCTCCCTCTGGTGTTGTGCGTCATTTGGGGGAATCCAGCTGAATGTGGCTCCCAGGGATCATCTCCTCTGAAGCTCCTAAATGGGGTGGTAATCTTACCCGCAGCCTCTTCCTAGGCCACACCTGCCAGCTCTCCAGCTGGGTGAGGGAGGGAGGGGTTGGTGGCTGAGGTCAATGCAGTGTGCCCTCATATCAAGGCCACTTAGTGGAATTGTCAAGGCCACTTGGGTACGTGTACTATGGAGCTGCAGAGAAGCCCTTGATCAGAGCAGGGAACACATCCCGCTGGCTGTCACCCAGAGGAGGGAGAGGGCATACCAACGCCAGTCTGTGCAGTGGCACTCTGAGTCCTCATGGCAAACCCTCCTGGGTCCCAGACCTCAGGATGTGTAAACGTAAGAGAAGAGATCCTTCTGGGTTTGCTGGCTTGCTGCCCTTCAGTATCCCAGCCCCAGGAATGAGATCTCAGACTGCCATTCCTGGCACACTTCAGTATCCAGGAGCTGCGGAAGATGGCTGGGATGCGGATGCACCAGGTCCAATCTGTCCACTCTACGGTCGGCCAGATCATACACATTGGCTCAGGTCCATGGGCAGGTGATGGAGAAGGGTATGGTCACATGACTAGCCACCTGGAGGGACTATGGCTTTTCACCCCAGCCCTGGGGCCCACACAGCTGTCAGGTGAGGCTGGAGCTGCATTGGGAACAAGGCCTGCTTCAGACACAGTCTCCGAGTGGACACGGGCAGACATCTAGTAGCTGAGGAGCTGCCCCAGATCAACAGTCCCTTGTCGCTTTTACTTTGAGATAGTTAGAGTGGAGTTTGCCATACGTTCCCATCTGTGGCTAGAGTTCATTATCAGCCTGACAGAATCTAGACTCCCTTGAGAAATAGGCCTCTAGGCTGCCTGTGGACACTGTATGACACTAATTGCTGTGTGAAGACCCATCTTAATTATCAGACATCATGCCCAGGATTATGTCCTGGGGAGGGGATTCTGGAATGTGTAAAAAGACAAGCTGAGTGCAAGCTTCATGCATTCACTCTTCTCTTCTACTGCAGTGGCCACATGACCAGCATTTTTTAAATTGTTTTTATTGAGCTATACATCTTTATCAGCTCCCCTCCTTTCTTCTCTACTCCCCTTCTACCCTTTCCCATGGTCCCCATGGTCCCAATTTACTCAGGAGATCTTGTCTTTTTCTACTTCCCATGTAGGTTAGATCCATGTATGTCTCTCTTAGGGTCCTCATTGTTGTCTAGGTTCTCTGGTATTGTAAATTGTAGGCTTTTTTTTTTGCTTCATGTTTAAAAGTCACTTATGAATGAGTAGATATAATATTTGTCTTTCTGGGTTTGAGTTACCTCACTCAAAATGATGTTTTCTAGATCCATCCATTTGCCCGCAAATTTCAAGATGCCATTATTTTTTTCTGCTGTGTAGTACTCCATTGTGTCAATATAACACATTTTCTTTATCTATTCTTTGGTCGATAGGCATCTAGGTTGTTTCCAGGTTCTGTCTATGACAAACAATGCTACTATGAACATCGTTGAGCAATGTCCTTGGGGTACGATTGAGCATCCTTTGGGTATACATCCAAAAGCGGTATTGCTGGGTCTTGAGGTAGGTTGTTTTCTAATTTTATGAGAAATCGCCATACCGATATCCAAAGCAGCTGTACCAGTTTGCATTCCTACCAGCCATGCAGGAGTGTTCTCTTTACCCCACTGTTGTCTGAGGTTTTCTGTCCTGCCTGGTTCCCACAATCATTAAGTCCCAACGAAATCACACAGAGGTCTACATTAATTATAAACTGGTTGGCCCATTAGCTCAGGCTTCTTATTAACTCTTATAACTTATATGCCATTATTCTTGTCTATGTTAGCCATGTGGCTCAGTACTTTATTTGGCGAGGCAGTCACATCTTGCTTCTTCTGTGGCTGGGTCACACTGCAGAATGGGACTTACTTCTTCCCAGAATTCTCCTGTTCTTGTTTCTCTGCCTCTACTTCCTGCCTGGTTGTCCTCCTGCCTATACTTCCTGTCTGACTACTGGCCAATCAGCATTTTATTAAAATACAATTGACAGGGTACAAACCATTGTCCCACAGCACCCCACATCTTCTCCAGCATAAGATGTCATCAGTGTATTTGATCTTGGCCATTATTACAGGTGTAAGATGGAATCTCAGAGTTGTTTTGATTTGCATTGCTCTGATAGCTAAGGATGTTGAGCATTTCCTTAGGTGTCTTTCAGCCATTTTAGATTCCTCTGTTGAGAGTTCTCTGTTTAGGTCTGTATTCCATTTTTTTAAATTGGATTATGTGATCTTTTGGTGTGCAATTTCTTAAGTTCTTTTTATATTTTGGAGATCAGACCTCTGCCTGATGTGGGGTTAGTGAAGATCTTTACCCATTCTGTAGGCTGTTGTTTTGTCTTGTTGACCGTGTCCTTTGCTTTACAGAAGCTTCTCAGTTTCAGGAGGTCCCATTTATTGTTTCTCTCGGTGTCTGTGCTACTGGGGTTAGATTTAGGAAGCAGTCTTCTGTGCCAATGCATTGAAGTGTACTTCCCACTTTCTCTTCTATGAGGTTCAGTGTTATTGGTTTTATGTTGAAGTCTTTGATCCATTTGGACTTGAGTTTTGTACATGGTGATAGATATGGATCTATTTTCATTCTCCTTCATGTTGATATCCAGTGATGCCAGCACCATTTGTTGAATGTGCTTATGACCTGTTGCCTTGACTCCCTGGCCATGATAGACTGTGATTTGAACTGTGAGCTAAAATAAACTCTTCCTTAGGTTGCTTTTTTAGAAAATTATATTTATTCTTTTATATGTGTGGAAATGGGGGTGCAGTGCATATGCTTCAGTGTGTACATATGTGTTTGTGTATGTTGGAGCACAACTTGATAGGGTTCATGGTTCCCTTCCACCACATAGGTTCTGTGAGGAACAAAGATCCTCATTTCATAATAAGAGTCTGAGGCCGGGCGGTGGTGGTGCACGCCTTTAATCCCAGCTCTCGGGAGGCAGAGGCAGGCGGATCTCTGTGAGTTCGAGACCAGCCTGGTCTACAGAGCTAGTTCCAGGAGAGGCTCCAAAGCCACAGAGAAACCCTGTCTCGGAAAAAAAAAAAAGAAAAAAGAGTCTGAGGAGTGAGAACGAAGCAGTGTATTTTATTTTTTTTTGAAGTTTTTTTTGTCAGTGACTTAGGTATATTCCTAGATAGCTCTTACATCTTTTTTTCATGGTTATCAAAACATTTATTGAAAATTCTTTTAAATTGAGCTCTTTTTCTTTGCTCCCCTCCTTGTCTCCCCACTTCCCCTTAGACTCTTCCCCAAGGTCTGCATGCTCCCAATTTACTCAGGCGATCTTTTCTTTTTCTACTTTCTACTTCCCATGTAGATTAGATCTATGTAAGTCTCCCTTAGTGTCTTCATTGTTGTCTAAGTTCTCTGGGATTGTGGTTTGTAGGCTGGCTTTATGTTTAAAAACCACCTATGAGTGAGTACATGTGATAATTGTCTTTCTGTGTCTGGGTTACCTCACTCAAAATAATGTTTTCTAGCTCCATCCATTTTCCTCAAAATTCAAGCTGCTGTTATTTTTTTCTGCTGTGTAGTACTCCATTGTATAAATTACCATATTTTCCTTATTCATTCTTCTATTGAGGGGCATTTAGGTTGTTTCCAGGTTCTCGTTATGACAAACAAAGCTGCTATGAACATAGTTGAGCACATGTTCTTGTGGTATGATTGAGCATCCTTTGGATATATACCCAAAAGTGGTATTACTGGGTCTTGAGGAAGGTTGTTTCCTAATTTACTGAGAAATCGCCACACTAACATCCAAAGGGGTTGTACCAGCTTGCATTCCCACCAGCAATGCAGAAGTGTTCCCTTTTCCCCACATCCTCTCCAGCATAAGTTGTCATCAGTGTTTTTGATCTTGGCCATTCTTACAGGTGTAGGATGGAATCCTCAGAGTTGTTTTGATTGAAGCAGTGTATTTTATGAGCAGCCTCAAAGGGAAGACATTCTGATTGAGTACCAAGAACAGTCTGGAAAGGGGGGGCACAATACCTTGCTTCCTGTTTTGAATCGGCAGGAGTGACAGTCGCACCTGGCTCTTCCCTCTGTTGGCTCAGTTTGTCTTTTTCTCAACAGTAACTGCAGCAGGTTCATCCCACACTTTACATCCTCTTTATTTAAAGCTGGTCAGACTCCCGCCTGACCTTGCAGGCAAGTGTGGCTGGGAGTCATTTTCGACTCTAACTTCTAGGGCTGTGGGGGAAGGGTAGCAAGAGTAGCAGGTGTCTAGGGGTCTAGTGTTTTCTGTTCATGTGTGTTTAGACCTTCAGATTTTATCTCTAATAATCCCAGGGCTCAAACTCAGGCCATCTGGCAACAATCACACTTACCCATTGAACCATCTTACTGGCCTCCTTGAATTACATTTTTCAGAGTATTTTGTCAAAATAACAACAAAAGAAATTAAGACACCAGCTGGAGACTCATAAGACAGCCCTCCAGCTACAGCCAAGCGTTGAGCTCAGGGCTTGTCCCAGGACTCTGCCTAGTCTTCAGGGCTTAAAATAATGACAACTTTATTGGCATTCAATTCAGAGGCCGGAGATATGACTCAGCTGTTAAGATCATTGACTGTTCTTCCAGAGGTCCTGAGTTCAATTCCCAGCAACCTCATGGTGGCTCACAACCACCCAGAATAAGATCTGGTGCCCTCTTCTGGCCTGCAGGGACACATGCAGGCAGAACACTGTACATATAATAAATAAACAAATAAATCTTTTTTTTTATCAAATATCCAATAACATACCTGTAGTTGGAGGCTGCTCATTTGTTCCTAGCTTCCCAGACCCAAAATAATCACACAGAAACTGTATTAATTAAATCATTACTTGGCCTATTAGCTCTAACTTCCTATTGGCTAGCTCTTACATCTTAAATTAATCCATTTCTATTAGTCTGTGCATTACCACGAGGTCATGGCTTACCGGCAAAGTTTTAGTGGACTCCAGCAGAGGCATCTCTGTCCCTGGCAGCGGCTAAATGGCTTCACCCTGACTCTGCCTACTCTCTCTATATATCTCTTTCAGCCTGGCTTTACTCTGTTAAGCCATTGGCCAAAAGCAGCCTCTTTATTAACCAATGGCAATAATACATATTGACAGCATATATCACCTCCCACATCACCTCCCCTTTTCTGTTTAAATGAAAAGGAAGGCTTTAACTTTAACATAGTAAAATTACATATAACAAAACAGGTATCAAACAAGAATTATAGTTACAATATTTATATCTACTTTATCTTTTATCATAACTAAGGAAAACTATAATTATAACTATCTTTCTTTTTGTTTTTTTGTTTTTTGAGACAAGGTTTGTCTGTAGTTTTGGAGCCTATCCTGGAACTAGCTCTTATAGACCAGGCTGGCCTCGAACTCACAGAGATCTGCCTGCCTCTACCTCCCAAGTGCCAGGATTAAAGGTGTGTGTCACCACTACATGGCATAACTATCTTTCTTCAACTCCATCAAAGACCCCAGAAAAATATAATATTACCTAAGTAAACAGGAAGTGCATTATAAACAACTTCCAAAACTCTAGAATTGACAGAGACATCTCGCTACCTGGACAGTCACCCAAAGGTCTTCTGGAACACTGTGGGCACCCATTTTCAGCTACTGGCCCATAGTATCTGGAAGACTTTTCTATGAAGCAGGAAATTTCAAAGACAATTCTACCTATGTTGGCAGGTTATCAGTCACTTTCTTCTGTGTCCTGCAGAATGTCTGGCAGACTCTTTCATGAAGTAGAAACCCCAAAGGACTGTCTCAACTTTGGGCAAGTTCAGCAATTGTTTTTCTGTGGGTCCCACATGTCCAGCTCACACAGCATAACATCAAATAGTCCAGGCAAGAGCAGTTTCTTGCCCAAATGGCTAGCAAACTCCATAAGGAGCCTCTTCGGTGCCCATTATTCTCTTGAAGTACATTGGTGCTGCCAGGAGCAGATGAGTCTCACTGTCATGAAAAATCCTCAGTTTTTAAAACATTTTAAAGGCCGTATTCTGTAGGTCTTTGAAAGGTTCGAAGATTATCTAACTTAAATATATCTCTATATATCTAGAACTAACTAACATAACTACAAGCTTGACTATTATAGGTAATTATCTATTAACCTATATTTCTTAATTATACATTACATTTTTAAATGAGCTGCAGAAACATAATACCTTAAACAAGAGCAGAAATATATATAATAAAATTTATCTTAAATTTGTATCAATAAACCAAGATCCATACCAATGCAAATCTCTATAACATATCCCTCTTTAAATGTAAACAAACATTTATAAACAATATTTGGGATTTTGGGCATAGTTCTCTCCAAACTGCTTCTGCTTTTTGTTGGGTGAAGTAATTTTTGGGGGTGTTCACAGCAATCTTTAGATCTTGGTCCATCAAACCATGTTAGCCTAGAAGGAGTTCATGGGTTCTCATCTTCTGTTAAAACAAAAGAAGAACCTCTTTTCCAAAGCAATATATCCGTAAAGTCAAATTTTGAAGTCAAGATACTTTAAAATTATATATGTTGTATATTGTATGCAGCCCATACAATAAAATGTCTCTCTGTACTTATCTCCTTCACAGTCAAAAAATTCAAAGAAAACACAATAATATATATAATCTATACTCTCTGTGTATATTCCATCTTTACATGGCTTATTTTTCTTACTATATTACTTTTTCTACAAATTTACTCTGTCTCTTTAAAGACTTTTATTTTTTTTAAAAAAACATTTACATCTCTTTATAATTCTCTATACTCTTTTTCTTCTCTCTCCCAAGCCTACAGATATTTTTTAAATACACGGTGTATCGTTTAGAGGTCTTTTATGTCTGAAACTGTCCTATTGTACATCTGTAATTCTTTTCTGACTAGGACTACTTCTTAAAATGCGAAGCAGCTTGGCTAGAACTAAGGCTGCTTTGCCTTTTGGCTCTGCCCAGCCCATCATGGCGGAGGTCCATTCATTCACTGCCTCTGAGACTGCCGGGTGAGAGCCATCCTCACCACTTCAACTTTGGTAACCAGTTGGCCCATGATGCCACCAAGTAACTTGTGTCATGCTGCCCACAAACCCCGTTCAAGTGCTTCGCCTCCTGAAAGAGACAGAGTCCGTGCTGGCATCATGGACCAGAAAGCAGCCATTTCAAAATCGTATTTTTTTTTTTTTTGCTGCCAGCAAACAGAGCCCATCTGAAAAAAATAAATGTGGTTAAACTTTGTGGTTGTGTGTGTGTGTCTAGAATTCCTTTCCAAGCTTTCTCAGGTTTTACGTGTATGTAGTCTGCCCCATGTTGTCGTCAACTGTAGTTGGAGGCTACTCATTCATTCCCGCCTTCCCAGACCCGAAATAATCACACAGAAACTATATTAATTAAGTCGTTACTTGGCCTATTAACTCTAACTTCTTATTAGCTAGCTCTTACATCTTAAAGTAACCCATTTCTATTAATCCATGCATCACCATGAGGTCATGGCCTACTGGCAAAGTTTCAGAGGGCTCCAGCAGAGGTGGCGATTTCACAGCTTCTCTCTGACTCTGCCTACTCTATCTCTCTTTTCCAGTCTGGCTTTACTCTGTTAAGCCATTGCCTGAAAGCAGCTTCTTTATTAACCAATGGGAATAAGATATACTCACAGCATATATCACCTCCTACATCACATACCTATTTAAAAAATAAAATTTGCTAGGTGATGGTGGCACGTCTTTAATCCCAGCACTCGGAAGACAGAGGCAGGCGGATCTCTGAGTTCCAGGCCAGCCTGGTCTACAGAGCGAGTTCCAGGACAACCAGAGCAACACAGAGAAACCCTGTCTCAAAAAATAAAAACAAAAATAAACAAACAAAAAACCCAACAAGCAAACACATAAAGTATGGATTTCAATGGCTTGGGGCATGTTAGCCATAGTCATAGTTTTTTTTTTTAATATTTATTTATTACGTATACAATATTCTGTCTGTGTGTATGTCTGCAGGCCAGAAGAGGGCACCAGACCTCATTCCAGATGGTTGTGAGCCACCATGTGGTTGCCGGGAATTGAACTCAGGACCTTTGGAAGAACAGGCAATGCTCTTAACCACTGAGCCATCTCTCCAGCCCCCCATAGTCATAGTTTTAAAACCATTTGCACACCCAGCAAGGAACCCTGCCATTATTTCCTCTCAAGCCCCTCCCACTCATCTACTCTTGCATATTTAAGGGTCGCCTCCTCTGGACATTTTGTGTGAAGGGAAGCACCTATGATGTGGACTTCTCCTTGGACTCCCTTCCTACGGCACATGTTGAAGCCTGTGTCAGCAATCCACTCCTTCATAGCCGGGCAGTAATCTATCCTATAGACATGCCATGTTACATTTTATGTTTAAAGATATACTTTTAGTCCATACGTGATGGTGCACACCTTTAATCCCTGCACTTGAGAAGCAGAGGCAGGTGAATCCATATGAGTTGAAAGTCAGGCTGGGTTACACAGCAAGACCCTGTTTCCCCACCACCACTGCAAAAAAAATGTTTTTAATTTTTACTTATGTGTATGTGCCACATGGGTGTGGGTGCCCACAGAGACCAGAAGGCATCAGATTCCCTGAGCTGAAGTTACAGGTGGTTGTGAGCTATCTGATATGGGTGCTGGGAACCAAACTCAGATTCCAAAGAAAAGCAGAAAATGCTCTTAACTACTAGGCTGCCTCTCAAGCCCCTTGATTTTTGTTGTTGGGATTGTGTGTTGTGTGTTTGTTTTGTTTTGAGACAGGGTCTTGTTATGTATCCCAGGATGTTCTGGGATTGACTCTAAAGCCCAGGGTGGCTTCAAGCTCATGGCAATTCACCTGCCTCAGTCCTCCCCAGAGCCAGTGTACGAGGTGTCACTCCTTATTTTCATGTTTTACTTACCCACTATTCAGTGGCCATTTGGGCCTTCTTCATTTTTCAGCTGGGTAGGACAGTGCTGCTGTGTCCTTGGCGTTCAAGGCTTTGTGTGGACAGTGTTCATTTCTCTTGGGAGTTGAACCCAGGTCCTCTGGAAGAGCAGCCAGTTGTTCTTAACTCTTGAATCATCTCTATAGGCCCTCATACTACATTATCTTAATTTCATTTTTAATTTGTTTATTTGGAAAATATTGTAGTAGTAAAACTGATTTTTGTGTATTGGTTAGGTATCTTGCAATTTCATCAAATTCATTTATTAATTCTGAGTTTTTGTAGTTTCAGACAGGGTCTCACTGTCCTGGAACTTACTATGAAGACCGGGCTAACCTTGAACTCACAGAGATCTGCCTGCTTCTGCCTCCCGAGTGCTGGGATTAAAGGCATACACCGCTATGCCCAGATTAATAGTTTTTTCATGTGTTTTTTTTTTTGTGTGTATTCCTTAGGATTTTCATCTCTTATCATATTTTCATTCCCTCTCTCTCTCCTTCCCTCTCTCCCACTCCCTGTCCTCCTTCCCTCCCTCCCTCCCTCCCTCCCTCCTTCCTTCCTTCCTTCCTCTCTCTCCTTCACAGTACTATCATAACCCCATGCATGGTAAGCAGGTTGCTGTATGACTGAGCTACATTCCTGGCTCTTGAAAAATATTTTGTTTTCAAAACCCTGTCATTAAATTGCCTACGCTGGCTTTGAACTTGCAGCCCTCCGGCCTTAGTCTCCCAAGGAGCTGGGAGACAGGCTTACAGCCTTAGGCTAGCTCTTCTAGGATTTTCAGTATACAGGTTCCCATCACCTGCAAACTGTCTTACTTCTTGTCTCTTGTTTTATCATCATCTACTCGTCTCTCTTCTTAAGTTGGGGACTCAGAGAAGAGTGATTTGATAAGCTACACAATTAGCACCAACAACCGAGCCTGAAGCCTCATGGAGTGGAGTCAGCTGTGTCTTGCCCCAACTGTGGCTATCACTTCTCACTTCTAAGTCCTACTCTGGCATCCTGGGGCTCATACAAGTGAGTGAGTCTGAGGTCTGGTTTGACCATAGAATCTAGGATGCTCTGGCATTTTCAGTAAAATCTACAAGGATCTCCTCTGTCCCCCTAGCAGGATGCTTTGGAGCTTCCCTGACCTCAGTGGCCTGCCGTGGGGAAACTGGCCCTTACCTGTCTGCACAGAGCAAGCTGGGTCCTCCGTGACCACTGACACTTTGGATGTCCCCAGAGGCTCTCTAAGGAGTTTTTGCATCAGGACCAGAAAGTGATCTGCCCCTGACCCTGGGAAGGTAGGGCTCAGCATAGACACGAGGCATCCTGAAATGCTGCAGCCAGCGCAGCCTGGATAGCCAAGACTGGCAGGGTGGGGGTGGAGGGTGGGGGGTGGGGATGGGGAGGGGTGCAGGATTGAGACATGGAGGCTTCTTTTCAGGCAGAAGAATAGCGACCTTTATTTTGCCCAGCAACCTTTTATACCTCTACTCCTTCTGTGGAGACCCACTGGCCAGAAAGAACACAAACATCCTTGTCAATTACAGACCACAAGGAAGTTCCACTATCAGTCAGGGGGAGTGAGGGCAGCTTGATCACAACACTGAAACACCCCTGAGGCCAGTCAGACAGAAATAGAATCCAGCCTTCTGCCTTGTCCTGTGGGGCACAGAGTGAGGGAGAGCAGGCTGGGACTGCCCTGGAGGGGGAGGGAAGCAGGTGATCACCCAGGTGACTACTAGTAAGGTCAGACAAGAACAGAGAAGGGCAGGGAGACTATCTTAGGCCTGACCCTGACTGGGGTGGCCCTGGGTGTAAGAGTGGAGCCTCAGTTAGCTAGATAAAGACGGAATTACAAGTGTGAAGTCCCGTGGAAGGAAGCAGACAGGTGTACAGTGTGGTAGAGCTCTGGTTATTACTTCAGCTACTTCAGGGAGGATTTATTTCAGTTCATGGTTTGAGGGGTGATGGCCCATCACATTGGGGGAGCACGACAGCAGGAACACAGGCAGAGGCGGCTGGTCACATTGTACCCTCCCTTTGGGAAACAGAGAAAGACGATGCTGCCACTCAGCTCTCGGTCCCCTTTCTATTTAGCTTGGGACTTCAGCCCATGGGATGGTGCCAGTCACATGCACGATGGGGTTTCCCTTCTCTGTTAAGCCTCTCTGGAAATGCCGTCTGGCACACACCCAGAGGTGTGTTTTCTATGTCATCCCAAATCTAGTCCAACTGATGATCGAAATGACCACTGTAAACTCCAGCTCATGGAGTTCACACTGCTGGTGGCCGAGAGAATCATGACACATGTCAAAGGCACAAGCATCCGGCTACCCAAGGGACCAGCCAGCCTGCAGGGAGACAGCAGAAGCAGAATGGGGGTGGTCCTCCATCTGGAAACCTGAAAAGGGTTTCCCGAAGAAGGAGCTGGAGTCGAAGGGCTTCTTTAGAGGGACAGTCACCTTGGGAGCCCAGGTACCACACAGTGTGAGAAGCCCAAGCCAGTGTTTATACAGAGCTGTGTGACGCTATAGGACACCAGCCCATAGCCAGTGTAGCCAGCAGACGAAGGGAATGGGCACTCAGAGGGTTCTACACTTAGCATCAAGGCCAGATGAGGCTCTGATCAAAGCGGAACAGATGAGCTGTGGACTCGGTGCTTCTGATCCACAGGTCTGAGGGTCTTTTCATCCCAGAGCTGGCCACCGAGCCCCTGTGGGCAACCATGACTTGAAGGACACATCACAGGGAGCAGCAAGGTGGCCTTGGCCAAACAGGTGGTCTCCTCTGCTCCCCCACCCCAGCCCCTGGCAGGTGGCCGTCCATCCCCTTTTCTTCTTGAGTGTGCAGGGACCTTTATCTGTAGGACTGCGGAGAAACACTGGATTTATCTAGCTCAGTTCCCACAGGACTCCCCCAACCCAAACTGCTCGTTCACTCTCCAGCTTCCCAACTGGAAGCTTTTGCTTAGCTCCTGGTCCTGCCTCGAAGGTCAGTCTCTCCTCGCTCCTCTTCCAGGAAGACCTTGACTGGCATGTGTGGTAACCTGTATTTCTCAGAAGCTCTGAGAGAAATCAGTGGATGAAGAAAGCCACACTGACACTTATCTCAGGCTGTGAAGTGGCTGCCAAGTCTCCTGCCTTTGTGTTTATGCCAAGGCTGCTGCTTGGCTATGGTGAGCATGCATAGAGTTTCACCTTGCTATGTGGTGACATCATTGCTTGTATTGACTGGCCCCTGTCTGAAGCCAAGCCCTTCCCCTCAGTCTCTGCCTCTTTTCCCACCATGCATGTGTCCTCTCTCTAACCCCTTCCCTCTCTCTCCACCCTGCAGTGTTGCCTGCTCTAATGCACCCCACAGCTCCCTGGCTAACTTGCCTCATTTCTCTGATTCCGTGTACAGCAATGGTCCTCCAGAGGCCACACACCACTCTCCTCCATCACTGCCCACATGTCTCTGTCCCACAAAGCAGGCTTCTGCTAAGACAGATAGAGCCGGCAAGGTTACCAGTGACCTCCAGAATGCTAAGCCCCTTAAGCACATCTCTGGGGAGGGAGTGGGTGCCCGAGCAAGCTTTCCCCGTCCTTGCTGGCTGCCCTGTCTCTGGTCCTCCTTGGATTTCCCTGGGACAGGGTTCCCAGCCTTGGCCCGGCCCTGTGACGCTTGCTGAGGGATCTTTCCTGTGGGCTCCCAGAGTGCACACATCTCTCAGTTACTTGTGACTGGCACACAGGAAAATGGCACAAGGAGAAGGACCTGTCTCCATTACCTTTTCCTGTGGCCAGGAAGTCCCAGTGCCTGACTTTCTACATGTATCCAGAATCCAGGTTCAACCCCCATCTTTGTTTGTATTGCATGACATTTACCTGACCTCTGTATTCTGATTGCAGTGTGGGTGGAGGTGGGAGATTCCTTCAAAGCATGAACCCTTGGGCTCCCTCGCTCCCGTTGCCATGGATCCTTGCTGCTACTCCTGCCTGTTTCTTCACTGCTTTTTCAGGGACGGCCCTCCCCACAGGGTCCCACCCTCCTCCTCCTTGGAGAGGTTGGCTACTCGCTCACTGGCAAAGCAGTCCCACCTGGCTACCCTGGTCCCTCTCTACTCACGCACCATCCAGGTTCTGGACATTCAGTGGCTCATCAAGAAGATTCTAATCAAGGCTGAAGAGATGGCTCAGTCGGTAAAGTACTTGGCTAAACGCCAAGGATGACTTTGAACTTCTGTCTCCTAAATTCCGGGGTTACAGGTGTGTGCACTAGGCTGAGTTTATATTATATACAGTAGGGACTGAACTCAGGATTTAGTACCCGACTGTCCAGACCCTCTGGGATTTTTTTGTTTGTTTTTTGAGACAGGGTTTCTCTGTAGCTTTGGTGCCTGTCTGGAACTAGCTCTTGTAGACCAGGCTGGCCTCTGCCTCCCGAGTGCTGGGATTAAAGGCATGCACCACCACCGCCCCACCTGGAATTTTTTTTTTTTTTAACTTCCCGGCCACAGTTTCTCCTCCTGATCCCTCTGGAATTCTTTAAAAAAATTTTGTGTGTGTGTGTGTGTGTGTGTGTGTGTGTGTGTATGTTTGCTCTTGCTTGAGGACACCCATACCATGGCACACATGGGAGTCAGAAGACAGTCTTAGGTGTGGGGTCTTGCCTTCTACCATATTGAGGCAGGGACTTTCTTGCTTGCTGCTGAGATATGTATTCAAGTCTAACTTGCTGACAAGAGTCTTGGGGATTCTTTTGTCTCTGCTTTTCATTTCTCCATAGCAGTGCTCATATTTCAGACATGAGCCACAGTCTGACTTACGTGGATTCCGGGACTTGAAACTCAGGTAGTCAGGCTTGCATGGCAGTATTTTCGCCTGCCGAAACATCTCCCTGGCCTTTGACTTCTTTCGCATTTTATCATTTTAAAAAAGTTATTATTTTACTATTTTATGTGTACTAGTATTCTGCCTACATGTATGTCTGTGCAGCATATACATGCCTGGTGCCTAAGGAGGACAGAAGAGGGTACTGAGTCTCCTCGAGCTGGAGTTACAGGCAACTGAGAGTCACCATGTAGGTGCTGAGCATGGAGCCCAGGCCCTCTAGAAGAGCTGTGAGTTCTCTGAAACATCTCTCCAACTCTCTTTTTATCTTTTATACCCAGCTCTCCTGTCCTCATTGAACCTGAACTTATTCCAGATGGAAGCCAAGGTGACCAACATGGTCATGTTTTCTGGCTCCACAGGCTGAGCCCTCTGTCCTCCAGGCCTTGCTGGGACACCTCAAGATCCTTCACTGTTCGAAAGAGGCACTTGGGGCGCTGTCCAGAGTGAAGTGGAACTGCACACTTATTTTCACGTTGTTTTTCTGCCTCATGCTCTTGCCACAGTGGCATCTTCTAACATCTACTCGGGAGCCATGATTCATGGTGTAGGTGGTTCTCACCCTCTGTGCTCAGCCTTTGACCTTGACTGGACAACAAGGCTAAATTACTAGCTTGCAGGTGGCAGCTCACGAGGCTTAGTCTCCTTAAGCCTGCCAGCCACTACTTCGTTATGTCTACAGCCAACCGGGCATGAGAACACTTTGTTCAATGGAGAGCTGTATGGACAGTGGAAGGACCATAAGATTATAGTGGAGGTGGAGAACTCCTGACCCAGTGACATCATAGCCCTCACGGGGCAACGCATCCTTCTCATATTTGTGGTGGCACAGACGAACCTTTTACACTGCCTATTAAGGCACAGCGTATGATTAGGAGCAGAACATAGTGCTTGATAATGATTATAAATGCTAGTTCCTGGTTTACGGATTTACTATGCTGTACGTTTTATCACCAGCATGCATCCCTTCTGCTTCTAAAACTAAATGCTGTAAATAGCTGTGGTGGTGTGCTGTAAGCAGCAGCCTCATGTCTTGCGGTACCAAGGGTTAGCTCCCTTGTTAGTTTACAATAGTCCTGGAAGCAATGGGCCACAACATACGTGTATATAACTTCTGCATCCGATGACATCCACGCAATGAAGAACTCGTCTAAGGATGCTTTTGCAGGCTGCACCCGTCTCCTGTCTGTTCTGAAGAGCCCTATTATTTTGGTGCTTATGATGGAGTTTGGGATCACTGACAGACACAGCTCCTAGAGGGTAGATGTCCTACTTGGCGTTCACTGTCAACTGACATCGCTGTAAGAAATGGGTCGGGGCAGGTCTCAAGCAAATGACCACACAATCCGAAGTATTTCAGGCGAATTTCATTTCTGCGGAAGGGCATGTAGCCATGCTTACTCAGTCAAGCAGGCCCACCCAAGAGGTATGTCTGGGTTTTTATTCCTGATGCACAGGGGTCTTGTGCCCCCACTCTGAGTGGTCAAAGCTCACCTCATATTCTTATGTGACTGGCTAATAGCAGTGCAGTTTCTATGGAGAAATGAAAGCATATACTTTTATTTGAAGAAGTGCTGACCCTGGAGGAATTTGAATTTCTGCCAAGTGGCTTTGTTACAAATTTTCTAATAGAGTTTTGTCTTATTTAGCCCTTTGGTGAAAAGTTAGCAATTTGTTTACATTTTCCACACAGCCTCCAGTCTTCTGAGAAGGAAAGCTTCAACTGAAGAATTCTCTGGACCAGAGTGGCCTGTGAGATTGTCTGAGAGGCACTGACTTGATAATTAATTGATGCAGGAGGGACCAGCCCACCGTGGGCAGCACCCCTCCTCGGTTACAGGGTCCTGGTTGAGTGAGAGAGCTTGCTGTGAGCCTGTGAGCCCCCAAGCAGCATTCCTCCTGCTTCAAGTGTGGATGCTTGCCTGACTTTCCTTTGTGATGGCTGTGACCTGGAAGTGTAAGCCATATAAGCCCTTCCTCCTCTAAGGTGCTTTCAATAAGAGCATTTAATTGTAGCAACAGAAAGGAAGTAAGGATATGAGAAAGTAATTTCTGGAAGGATTAACCAAGGGGGAAACCCTCTCCCAGAGAGGGTAGCACCTGGTGGTAGCCCAGATAGAAAGAAATCTTAGGGAAGGCTGAAGAGACGGCTCAGCAGTTATGAGCACTGTCTATTCTTCCAGAGGACATGGGTTCAAGTCCCAGCACCCACCTGACAGCTCACAACTGCCTATAACTTGAGCTCCAGGGGAGTCTATGCCTCCTCTCCCCCCAGGTACCACGCACACAGAGTACATAGGCATGCATACACGCAAACCACCCCTACAAGCAAAATAAAAGCGAAGCTGAAAACACAAAAAAGAAGTCTCGAAAAACTGTCTCGAAAAACCAAAAAAAAAACCAAAAAAAAAAACCAAAAACCACAAAAAAGTCAGGTATGGTGGCACACAACTTTAATCTCAGCATCCAGGAGGCATAGGTGGGCAGATCTCTGAGTTCAAGGCCAGCCTGATCTACAGAGTGAGTTCCAGGACAGCCAGAGAAACCCTGTCTTGAAAAGCAAATAGGAAATCTGAGGGGAAGGCCGCTGCTTTTGCCTGCCGACCTTGCTTGTTCCTGGTAATTTCATCTACTCTGTTTCTGTTCCTGCTTCTGCCATTCTGAAGTCAGAGCCCAGATTCTTCAGTCTTCCCATGTAGACAAAAACCAGCAGCTCTCCAGGAGTCCCCCAGGCCTTCAGCACCAGTTTGAGACACAGAGACACCCAGCCTTGTGGAAGGAGCAGGTTCTCAGCCTCTCCAGCATGCAGACAGCCACTGTTGGGCTAATGGGCCATACTGTATGAGTCAGTTTAGTAAATCCTCTATGTAGTATACCCATTCTATCTTTCTGTTCTTCTAGAGAACCCGACTGATACAAACCCTACCATGCTACCTTTAGGCCTTTATTTTGAAATACTCTGGACCTGGCTTGTTCCTAGATGCCCTCACCTTCAGCTCTGTAGCCATTATCACCATCTCACTGAGTACTTGTTAGCCATGGCTCCCCAGAGATCAAGGCTCGAGCCAGATTTACATGCTAGGGGCTCATGTGTTAGCTGAGGAGTGACAGAATGGACAGAGAAGATGGGAAAGCCTGGGCAAACTGCCGAATGGCACACCAGCTGGAGAGGTTGAACCGTTCAATCACAGACTGCATCTTTATCTGATGAGTCCAGACTGAACTGTTCCTTAGCGCGCAGCTTCCATTGGCTAAAACCTCCCGTCCTTTGTGGGGCCTGAGTCACATTTTGGTCTTGTGTTGGGTGGGGTCTGGGGATCAGGATAGGAAATGATGGTAGCAGAGCTGGGAGCTGTGGCTGTGTGAAATGACTGACGTCTGTGTTTGGCTTGTACAGAAAACTCCAGAATCCAAAGTGGGGCAGTGAGAGTCTGCAGAGGGGCCCAAGGGATGCAAACCACAATCAATGTTTATTTACATGTTTATGTGCTTATGTGGCTTCCACATTTATGAGTAAGTCTCCAACATTATGCAAAAGAGAAAATTATTTTCGAAAAGAAAAAGAAAAGGGAAGGAAAGTTATTCTCCATGGGGTTGATTCATTCTCAAGGCTCTGAAGAAGAATCTATTCCCAGTGTCCCCCAACTCTGATCACTTAGGTAAGGACCCTCCTTGAAGTTTCTGTTAATTCCTTCTGCCTGCCCTCCCTCTCTCCCTCCCTCCCTCCCTCCCTCCCTTCCTTCCTTTCTTTCTTTTTGGTTTTTCGAGACAGGATTTCTTTGTATCTTTGGAGCCTGTCCTGGAACTAGCTCTTGTAGACAAGGCTGGCCTCGAACTCACAGAGATCTGCCTGCCTCTGCCTCCCAAGTGCTGGGATTAAAGGTATGCACCACCACCGCCCAGCATCACCCTCCTTTTCTTATAAGGACAGATGATGCTCTCATTTCAAGATTTATTTTTTTCTTAAGGGCAAGGTCTCAGTATGTAGCTCTGTCTGTCCTGAAACTCACTGAGGCCTGCCTCTGCCTCTGCCTCCCAACTGAGATATTAAAGACTTGTGATACCACGCCTCGTTTCCAAGATTCTTTTTAAATGACTAACAATATTTCCGTTTTCCAACAGATAAATTTTCTGCTGTGCTTCAGCATTTTTCCCTCAGACAACACGAAGGCTTTAGAACCAGATCCCCTGGCCCTTTTCCCTTTAGTTTGCCACAGTTCAAAATGGTGCATCTTTTAAGGCTGGCACCCTCTGGGATCGGCAGTTGGGCGCCACACTCAAGTCTGGACGCTATTTTTTCTGGTTTTCTTTTCTTTCTTTTCTTCTTCTTCTTCTTCTTCTTCCTCCTCCTCCTCCTCCTCCTCCTCCTCCTCCTCCTCCTCCTCCTCCTCCTCCTTCAATTTGCTTTGTCTTTCATCCTACCAAAACTATTCTGTTTCCAATTGCAGCCTTGCTTCCCTTGGGTGTATAGGGGGTTCCACCCCTTCTTAAACTGGGACCCTTCCTGAGGTTGATGCTTCTGGCACTTGCCGTACTCCTTACAGGAGGTTTTCTCTTCAGGGTTTGGGTCCACCAGCTTTACAGGAGAGACCCAGTGACTGCGATAGCCACGGCCAACAGCCTGCACCAAACAGGAAAACACATCTCAATGTTCTTAAATCAGGCGTGGCAGCTCATGCCTGTAATTCTAGTGCTGGAAAGGCTGAGGCAGGTGGATTGCTGTGACTTTGAGGGCGGCCTGGGCTATTTACAAAGCAAGCAAAGTAAAATTCTCAAGTACATCTCACACACACACACACACACACACACACACACACACATACACACTATTTCCAATAAGCCCCTATTCAGATAATGGAGTTAGGACTTGGAGATTTTAATATATATTCACTTGTTCCCCTCCTCTCAGTCCCTGTCAGTCACCTTACTATCTTATGTTTTTATGGTAACCTCAGAAACCCCTTTTAATCATACAGTGCGTATTGTTTGGTGGTTGACTTATTTTACTTCAATATTCAGTATTTTCTAATTTTTTCTTTTATTAGAAATAGATATTTTCTCACAGAATATATCCTGATTACAGTTTTCCTTCCCTTTACTCCTCCAAATTTCTTCCCATCTCCCCTCCCATCGGAATCCCCCCTTTCTGTCTCTCATTAGAAAATAGACAGGCTTCTATGGGATAATAATAAAATAAAATGTAGATAGAACAAAAACTAGCACATTGGAATTGGACAAAACAAACATAAGAAAAAAAAGAGCCCAAGAGAAGGCACAAAAAACAAAGACCCGTTCATATGCACAGGGACCCATAAAACAGTAACCTGGAAGCCATGATACATATGAGTACATATGCTGAGGACCTGGTGCAGACCCGTGTAGGTCCAGTTTGGGCCGCTCACCCTGTGAGGCCCACGTAGTTGGTTCATGTTGATTTAGAAGGACTTGTTTTCCTGGTGTCCTTTATCCCCTCTTTGATGGAGACATCCCATTTAGGACTGAGTATTTCAGCTTCTCTCATTTTCTGCATAATGTCTGGCTGTGGGTCTCTGTATTTGTTTCTCAATTGCTGCAAGAGGAAGCTTCTCTGATGATGGCACTGATCTGTGAGTATAGCAGAAACATTATTAGGAGTCATTTTATCTTATTTTATTGGTTTTTTGAGACAGGGTTTATTTCTGTTGCCCTGGCTGTCCTGAAACTAGCTCTGTAAAGCAGACTGGCCTCGAACTCACAGAGATCCGCCTGCCTCTGCCTCCCTAGTGCTGGGATTAAAGGTGTGTGCCACTTTTTTTTTTTTTTTTTTTTTTGCTTTTTGAGACAGAGTTTCTCTTTAGCTTTGGAGCCTGTTCTGGAACTTGCTCTGTAAACCAGGCTGGCTTTGAACTCCCAGAGATCCGCCTGCCTCTGCCTCCCAAGTGCTGAGATTAAAGGTGTGTACCACCACCACCAGGCTCTGTCCCCCATTTTTAAATTAGTTGTTTACTTGTTATTTAGTTTTGTTTGTTTATTTTGTTTTTTCAAGGCAGGGTTTCTTTGTGTAAAGCCTTGACTGTCCTGGAACTCACTCTGTAGACCAGGCTGGCCTCAAACTCACAGAGATTCGCCTATCTTTGCCTCCTGAGTGCTGGGATTGGAGCTGTGTGCAACCACTGCTTGGCCTAGTTTTTTGAGTTATTTATATAAATTTGGATATTAGCTTTTGTCTTAGTTGGGGTTTCTGTTGTTGTGAAGAGACACAATGACCTCGGCAACTCTTCTAAAGGCAAACATTTAATTGAGGTGGCTGCTTGTAGTTCAGAGGTTGAGTTCACTGCCATCATGGCGAGGAGTATGGCAGTGTACAGACAGACATGGTGCTGGGGAAGCAGCTGCCACTCGTCGATATTCAGGCAACAGGAAGTAGACCATCTCATCGGATGAGGCTTGAGCATATATGAATCCTGAAAGCCCGCCTCCACACTTCCTCCAGCAAAGCCGCACACCCTAATAGTGCCACTCCCTTTGGGGAGCACTTTCTTTCAAACCCCCACACTCTCAACCAGATGCGTAGTTGATAAAATCCTTTCCCATTCTGTAGGCTGCTCTATTGTACAAATGACAGTGTCCTTTGCTATATAGATCTTCAGTCTCATAAGGGCCCATTTATTAATAGATCTTAGCACCTGTGCTAATGGTGTTATGTTCAGAAAGTCTTTTCCTGTGCCAGGAGCTCAAGGCTGTTTCCCACCTTCTCTTCTCTACATCTTCAGTGTATCTTGTTTTGTGTTGAGGACTTTGATCCATTTAATTGTGTTTTGTACAGGCTGGAAAGTGTGGATCTATTTGGATTCTTCTTCATGTAGCTGTCCAGTTGGTCCACCTCCATTTGTTGAAGACGTGTTCTTTTTTTCCAGTGTGTATTTTTGGCCACTTTATCAAAAATCAGACATCCATAGGTGTGTGAATCTGTGTCTGGGTCTCCAATTCCATTTCATTCACCAACAAGTCTGTTTTGTGGTTTTTATTACTATAGCTCTGTGGTACAACTTAAAATCAGGGTTGATGATTCCTCCAGAAGTTGTCTTATAATTCAGGGTTGTTCTAGCTACCCTGGGCTTCCGTTTCCCTATGAAGCTGAAAAGTGCCTTTAAGATGCGTGAAGAATTGTGTTGGAATTTTGAGGAGGATTGCATTGGATCTGTAGATCACTTTTGGTAGGATGGCCATTTTTATTATATTAAAAATTAATGCTACCAATCCATGAACATGGGACATCTTTCCAATTTCTGATATCTTCACTTTTTTCTTTAATGCCTTAAAATTTTTATCATACAAAGTCTTTTATTATACAAGTCATAACACTTGCTTGGTTAGAGTTACCCAGAAATGTTTTTATATTATTTGACACTATTGTGAGAGGTGTTGCTTCCCTGATTTTTTTCTCAGTTCATAGGACAGAAATTGTTTTTGTTTTGTTTTTTAATTTGGATTTTTGAGACAGGGTTTCTCTGTAGTTTTTGGTGCCTGTCCTGGAACTAGCTCTTGTAGACCGAGCTGGCCTTGAACTCACAGAGATCTGCCTGCCTCTACCTCCCGAGTGCTGGAATTAAAGGCATGAGCCACCACCACCCGGCCAGATATTGATTTTTGTGAGCTAATTTTGTATACAGCTACTTTCCTGAAGGTGTTTTTCAGCTGTAGAGGTCCCCTGGTAGAATTTTAAGGTCACTTACATATACTCAAAGATACTTTGACTTCTTTCTTTGTAGTATATATCCCCTTGATCTCCTTCAACTGCCTTATAGCTCTAGCTAAGATTTCAAGTACTGTATTCAGTAGCTATGGCAATAGTGGACAACCTAGTTTTGTTCCTGATTTTAGTGAAATTGCCTTGAGTTTTTCTCCCTGTATCTCTGAGATGAAACCTACTTGATCATGGTGGATAATCTTTTTGTGTGTTCCAGATTTGGTTTGCAAATATTTTGAGAATTTATGCGTCTGTGTTCTTAAGGGAAATTGGTCTGTAATTCTCTTCATTGGTTCGGTCTTTATGAGGCTTGTGTATCAATAACTGCAGCATTATAAAATGAATTGGGCAATGTTCCTTCTGTTTTTATTTTGTGGAATAATTTGATCAAATCTTCTTTGAAAGTCTGGTAGAAATCTGCACTAAAACCATCTGTTCCTGAGCTTTTATTTTTGTTGTTGTTGAGAGATTTTAATTACTGCTTCTATTTCAATAGGGGTCATAGGTCTGATTAAATTGCTTATCTGATTTTGAGTTTTAACTTCAATCAGTGGTATGTATTGAGAAAATTATACTTAGGTGTTCCAGTTTGGTGGAGTACAGGTTTTTAAACTGTGCCCTTATGTGAGGGTTCAGTCTCCATTCAGACAGTGTCACTAAAAGGCAGGGAGCATGAGAAGCACCGACACCTCCTGCCGCTGTTTGGGCAGACCTGAGTCTCTGGAACGCTAGATGACTCCTAATGGAGTCCCAGCTAACTGGAGACCCTCTAATTTGCTGCCAGAGCCCAGGGTGTTGCTTGCTTACTGCCCTTTGTCTGCAGATACACTGCCTGGACGTACTGCCTCCTGTACACCCTCACACAAAGTGGATTGTGTGCCCTTGAGACTCATTGGATAGTAACTCAATATGCCCTTAGCTGATTAGATAGTGTGTGTGTGTATACCTGTGAACACACACATCAGATAATGTGTGCGTGTATACCTGTGAACATACACATCAGATAATGTGTGCGTGTATACCTGTGATCATACACATCAGATAATGTGTGCGTGTATACCCACGAACATACACATCAGATAATGTGTGCGTGTATACCTGTGAACACACACATCAGATAATGTGTGCGTGTATACCCACGAACATACACATCAGATAATGTGTGCGTATATACCTGTGAACATACACATCAGATAATGTGTGCGTGTATACCCGCGATCATACACATCAGATAATGTGTGCGTGTATACCTGTGAACATACACATCAGATAATGTGTGCGTGTATACCTGTGAACATACACATCAGATAATGTGTGCATATATACCTGTGAACATACACATCAGATAATGTGTGCATATATACCTGTGAACATACACATCAGATAATGTGTGCGTGTATACCCGCGATCATACACATCAGATAATGTGTGCGTGTATACCTGTGAACATACACATCAGATAATGTGTGCGTGTATACCTGTGAACATACACATCAGATAATGTGTGCATATATACCTGTGAACATACACATCAGATAATGTGTGCGTGTATACCTGTGAACATACACATCAGATAATGTGTGCGTGTATACCCGCAATCATACACATCAGATAATGTGTGCGTGTATACCTGTGAACATACACATCAGATAATGTGTGCATATATACCTGTGAACATACACATCAGATAATGTGTGCGTGTATACCTGTGAACACACACATCAGATAATGTGTGCGTGTATACCTGTGAACATACACATCAGATAATGTGTGCGTGTATACCTGTGATCATACGCATCAGATAATGTGTGCGTGTATACCCACGAACATACACATCAGATAATGTGTGCGTGTATACCTGTGAACACACACATCAGATAATGTGTGCGTGTATACCCACGAACATACACATCAGATAATGTGTGCGTATATACCTGTGAACATACACATCAGATAATGTGTGCGTGTATACCCGTGAACATACACATCAGATAATGTGTGCGTGTATACCCACGAACATACACATCAGATAATGTGTGCGTGTATACCTGTGAACATACACATCAGATAATGTGTGCGTGTATACCCGCGATCATACACATCAGATAATGTGTGCGTGTATACCCGCAATCATACACGCTAAAGCAGATCTGTACCTCCATGCTGGTCTCCTGAGTCTACTCGGGGAAACTCATTGTGACTCAGTCTTCCTTGCCTTCCCCACACCAAGATGCTGGTGTGAGAGAGGAAACCTCATGTTTATAATTCTCTGGGTTTCTTTGGTGTCTGTTGTTATGTCCTCCTTTTCATTTCTAATTTTATTTATTTATTTATTTGGGTTTTGAGACAGGGTCTCTCTGTGGGAAAATTAATATAGGTAAAGGTGGGATATATAGTGTTGCTCCCACCCCTGATAAAGCAGAGGACAGAAAATAGGACCAAGAAAGTGTTGCACAGCAAGGACGTATGAGTTTCTCTTGAGGAGTTGTACAGACAATGGTTTGGGTTAATTAAGGAAAAAAACCGAGTCCTCGGTGTCAGCTTGAGTTCTTTCTGATGTTGGGAACTGTGTGCATGGGTTTCTGTGTGTATCGTAGCTAACATAAAGATTTAAACAGCTGACTTCATGTAACTAAGAAACAAAGAGATAATCAGACAGGATTCTGAAATATTAAAAATTGAAACCAGTAAACTTTCCTGGCAGTTATAACAATGACTGTCTATGCAAAGGGTTATAGCTGAAAGGCTCCTGATCTGTGAGACCTCTGAAAGATAAACGTTTAACTGTATGTGGGTTCTTGGGGATAGTTTGTTTTTCACCTGTAATATATAAAATGTTTAATCACATAAGGGAAATGTTTTTTTTACTTGTATTCATTATCATTATTCACTTAAATATATAATGTAACCACATTGTAACTTCTATATTGTCTGAAAGTTTCTGCTGGGGCCTATGAGCTGTAAGGGGAAAACAAAGAAGTGAGAACACCAGGAGAGACACAGAAGGGAGACACCAGGGTAGAACAGAACAGGAAAAGGAGAGAGTAGAACAAAAAACAGAAAGGATAATAAAATGAAAAACTAAGCCTTGGCTCTCAGAACAGACTTCGTGCAACTGTTTGTCTGTCCAGTAGTTCACCTGCTCTGCATCTCCTCTTCGGTTTCTCTGACCTGTGAAGGCTTGCCGTTCCTCAGCACCTTAGGTGAGATCCTGACATGTGGAGGGGTGTGTGTGTTTCCCATTTTTGCCCGCCCTGGAGAATTAAGTCTTACTCTCTCAAGTAGAAAAGTCTATGGAGAGGCTGGGCAGTGGCGGCGCATGCCTTTAATCCCAGCACTTGGGAGGCAGAGGCAGGCGGATCTCTGTGAGTTTGAAAGCAGCCTGTTCTACAAGAATTAGTTCCAGGACAGGCTCCAAAGCTACAGAGAAACCCTGTCTTGAAAAACAAAACAAAAAGGTGTGTGTGTGGGCGGGAAATGAAGTGAGCAGTCCACTGACTCCGTGGATTCCCTTTAATTCCCGAGCTGGTTCTTGCAACACCAGTTTTTGATTGAAAGTTGTCCTGGGTATAGTAGTCTGGGCTGGCATCTGTGGTCTCTTAGAGTCTGGACAACATCTATCCAGGCTCTCCTGACCTTTAGAGTCTCCATTGAGAAGACAAGGTGTTATTCTAATTGATCTGACTTTATAAATTACGTGGTTTCTTTACCTTGCAGCTCTTTTTTGTTTTGTTTTGTTTTGTTTTTTTGTTTTTCGAGACAGGGTTTCTCTGTGGCTTTGGAGCCTGTCCTGGAACTAGCTCTGTAGACCGGGCTGGTCTCGAACTCACAGAGATCCGCCTGCCTCTGCCTCCCGAGTGCTGGGATTAAAGGCGTGCGCCACCATCACCTGGCTACCTTGCAGCTCTTAATATTCTTTCTTTCTTCTATAATTTTACTGTCTTGATTATTATCTGTCAAAAGGACTTCCTTTTCTGGTTCATCTATTTGGTGTTCTGTATGCCTTTTGTACCTTCTGATGGGCCTCTTTGTAGCACAAATAATAAAAATTCAGAGATAGATATTGGGGTTCAATCTGGAGATTAGAAAAGCAAAGCAGCCAAGCCACTAGAAAGTTCTTACCTTTATGAAATCTTCAGACTGCCTTATATTCCTCTCTAGTGCTGCCATTAAAGGCTTGCACCACCACCGCCGCCTGGGTGTGTTCCATCACTGCCTGGTCTGTATGGCTGACTAGTGTAGCTAACTTTGCACTTTGATCTGCAGGTAAGCTTTATTTATTAAAACACAAATAATATATCACTATTTTCCCCTTTTTGTCTAAAATAAAAAAGAATGTTGTAACAAATATAAGAATATGTATAATAAGTACAATAGCTATATACAATATATACAAGCAATAAGTACATCAACAATGTCTAGTCTATTTGCATTTGACAAATTCAGAGAAAATACTCCATTATCTATCCTATCTTGGTGAGTCCAAAGTCTTGTACCTAACTTACTTTCTATCATAACTTGCATTATCATTCAAAACAACTTTTTGATATCTCTCAACTTTATACATTTTATACTTCTTTAGTAAATTTCTTTTCTGAGTCTTGTAAACAAGAAAAACTATTTCTAGTTTTCAACTCCCCCAGAGACCCAAGGAGGAAATAATATTAATCAAGTAAGTAGGAATTGCAAGCAAGCAACTTCTAAAAAATGTGAGAAATTACAGAAACAGCTGACTGCCTGGACAGTCACCCAAGGTTCCTCTGCAATGTTGGTCACCCATCTTTAGCCTACAGGCCTAGAATATTAGACAGACTTTTCTATGATGCAGAATTTTTGAAGGACTGTCCTGCCTTATCTTGACAATGTTTGGCAGTCACTCTCTTATGCCCTGTTTGTCCAATTACGGCATACCATCAGCAGTCAAGGCAAGGTCATTCTCTTACCCAGTGACTTACTTTTGTCACAAAGAAAGTAAACTCCATGTGGAGTTTCCTTGATGTTCATTATCTTCTCTGAAGTAGATTGGTGCTGCCAGGAGCAGACATGTCTCATTGACATAAGAAGAGTCTATGTTATTAAAACATCTTAAATGCCATATTCTGTAGATCTCTGAAGTATTTGAAGATGACCTTAAAAACATTCCTAATATGACTACAAGTTCGATTGTAATAGATGACTAATGACTAACCTTATCTTTAGTGGCTTTGCTGCTTTGTTATTCTGATCTTCAGTTTGAACCCCAATATCTGTCTCTGCATTTTTATTATCCTGTTGCACCTTTTCTTTAGGTTGGAGAAATTTTCTTCTTTGATTTTTTTTAGAATATTTTTTATGCCTTTGACATGGGTTTCTTCTCCTTCCTCTTAGTCCTAGATTTTGTCTTTTCATGGTGTCCCAGATTTCTTGGATGTTTTGTGCCAGGGTTTTTTAAATTTAACATTTGCTTTGATCATGGTATCCATTTTTTTCTATTGTGTCTTCAATGCCTGAGATTCTTTCTTCCATCTCTTATATTCTTTTTGAGAGGCTTGCCTCTAAGAGTCCTGTTCGAGTTCCTAAATTTTTCATTTCCAAATTCCCCTCGATTTTAGTTTTCTTTATTGAATCTACTTTTACTTTCGGGTATTCTGCTGCGTATGTGCACATGTGTGTGTGTGTGTGTGTGTGTGTGTGTGTGTGTTTCTGCTATGTTGGAATACTGAAGGGTCTACTGTGCTAGAGGGTTGCTGGGCTCCAGTAGAGACATATTTTCCTGGCTACTGTTGATTGTGTTTTTGCACTGGTATCTAGGCATTTGAGTTTGGAGTAAATGTAATTCTAGGTGCTAATATCTGGTCTTTGTTGGGTTTTTGTTTGTTTGTTTCTTGGTTTCTGTTGCCCTCTCTGGTTCTTAGGAAAATGTGGTGGCTGTGTGTTACCTGGTAGGGAATTCTTCTGTGAACCTAATAGGTGTGGGCACTGGGGGTTCCATGTCAAATGGGATTGGGGGGGGATCTGGAGGGTGGAAATCAGAGTGTTCCACCAGGATCTGCTTAGTCTCCTGGGAGTGGGGGGGAGGGCAGAGAGTGAGGACAGGAAGACACAGATGGTCTGTAACAGAGCTAGGGATGAGGCTGGGGAGTTGAATTTGGAGAAGGTTCTTAGCCCACCTGCTTTCCTGGCTGAAATGGCCTAGAGGGTTCCCAGGACTGCCTGTTGGAGTTGAAGCCTGGGATAAAGCAATGAATGGGGGGGGGTGGGAGTTAGGAGGGAAAGATCTGTGTGATCCACTGGAGAGGGGGTGGTGGTGGGAAGGGAGGCTCCCGCAGGTGAGCTGGGATAAGACTGGGGTTGGTTTTGGAGAGACTGAAGGAGAGGTGAAGATCTGCACTTAGCCTACCTTCTTTCCTGACTAAAGTGCTAATTTCTAATTTTTTTGTTTTAGTTTTTCAAGATGGGGCTTACCTGCGTAGCTTTGGAACTGTCCTGGAACTAGCTCTGTAGACCAGGCTGGCCTTGGACTCACAGAGATCCGCCCTGCGTCTGTCTCCCGTGTGCTGGGATTAAAGGTGTGCGCCAGCTTTAAGGATTTTGTGGGGTGCTATTTTCTAATTTTTTAAAAACTGCTAAACTTGGGGTTGGGTGATGGCTCAGTTGGTAAAGTATGAGAATCCAAGAGTGGGTTCCCAAAACTGACAGAAAAAGCCTGGTACAATGACAAGGATCTGTAACCCCAGTCCTGGGGTGGGTGGAGAAAGTGAGATCACTGAAGCTCCTGGGCAGCCTGACTCAATGAGACACCATCTCTAAACAAACAAACAAACAAAACAAGGTGGAGGGATTGCTCAGTGGTTAAGAGCACTTGTTCTTGCAGAGGACCCAGGTTGATTCCCAGCACCCACATGTCAGCTCACAACTGTCTGTAACTCTGGTTCCAGGCATCCAGTGCCTTCTCCTTGCCTCTACGGCACTGGGCATGTACATGGTACCCAGATGTACTGGTAGGCAAAACACTTGTAAACATAGTATAAAGTATGGTGTGGGAGGTCCTTCTGTCGGTGTGTTGCTTTTATTGGTTAATGAATAAAGAAACTGCTTTGAGCCTATGGCAGGGAAGAACAGAGCTAGGTGGGGAAAACTAAGCTGAATGCTGGGAGGAAGGTGGAGTTAGGAGAAGCCATAGAGCAGACACATTAGACAGATGCTGGGAATTTTAGCTGGTAAGCCACAGCCATGTGGCAATATACAGATTAATAGAAATAAGTTAAATTAATATGTAAGAGTTAGCCAATAAGAAGCTAGAGCTAATGGACCAAGCAGTGATTTATTTAATATAGTTTCTGTGTGATTATTTTGGGTCTAAGCTAGCTTGGTGGCTGGAAACCAATAAGCTCCCTCCTCCAAAAAAAAAGTAAATATTTTAAAAAGGTAGAAAATGGTAAGGATAGGTACCTTTTATTGACTGTGGGCCTCAACATGCATACGAACGCAGGTACATATGCAGTCACACCCACATAATGCACACACCACACATACACAACACTCCGCAATACAGAATTGTGATAAAATATACATAGAGTTTACCGTCTTCAAATTGGCAGTTCAACTCAGTGGTAGAGCCATTAGATGGGCAAAGCCCCGTATTTGATCCCCCAGCGCGCGCTCTCTCTCTCTCTCTCTCTCTCTCTCTCTCTCTCTCTCTCTCTCACACACACACACACACACACACACACACACACAATAATCCTGGCTATCTTAAGTATTTAAATTCTATTATTGTATTTTAATTGAAAAATAATAATTATATGCTCTTAGGAGGTCATAGAATGATTGGATAAGGTTAATAAACTAAGCTATTACCTCATACATGTGCCATCTGTGTGGTTATATGCATTAGCCAGGGTTTTCAACAGGAACAGAATTGAGAGAATGAATGTGTGTGTGATATACATACATAATATATCTTCATACGTATATGGTTTATTAGACTGGCTTTCTATGTTTCAGGGTCATCTAACAATGGCTGTCTCCCGATGGAAAGGCCAAGGATCCATGTCTTTTTCAGTCCATGATGCTGGAGGTCTCAGCAATCCCAAACTGGTGCTAGAGTCCCAGAGGATTTCTGGAAAGCTGCTGATCTTCTGTGTTGGAATCTTGAAGAAGTAGGTTCTAATGCCAGCGAAGGAATGCCCCAGCAACAGGGTAGATGAACTTGCCAGCAAGAGTAAGGGCAAGCAGGCAAAACCAAAAAAGCTTCCTTCTTCCATGTCCTTTTATGTAGGTGCAGCTCACATTCAAGGTGGGTCTCCTTGCCTCAAATGATCAATCAAGAAAATCCCTCACAGGTGTGGCAGCTGCTGGGGTTTTAGTTGATTCCAGTTGTGGTCAAGTTACCTTCCAAGGTCAGCCATCATAGGTAGAAATACTTAAAATTCAGCCTTCAGCAATTCTGATAACAGCAACACATTTTTCTTTCAGCGGATTGTTTTGAGACACAGTCTGGCTATGCAGGCTCAAGCTTATAGTGACCCTTCAGCGTCGGCCTCCTCTGTGCTGGCATTATTGGTATGGACACCATGCTTGACTTTACAGTGTTCTGCTCATCGATAAGGTCACCATCCGGGCAGCAGGTCGCCAGAACTTAGCCTCATACCTAGAAGGACCCTCCCTGGCTGTCCTTGTCTACTCTCAGCCCCTGCTCTCACTCCTAATGCCTGGCAATCCCTCCTCTGTCCGCATTTACCAACTTGATTTCCTTTGGATTCCGCATCTAAGTGAGACTGTGTCTTTCTCCTTTTCTGCTTGGTTTGTCGTCGCCTAGCATGACGCACTTCAGGCTCACCCAGGTTGCCACACTGACAGAAGTTCTTTCCTTCCTCCATAATGCTTGAAGCGCATTCAACTGTGTGTGCACTGTATTTGAAAGATTTTCTTAATTTTTAGTTATGTGTGTATGTGTCTTTCTGTGCGGAGGTACACGTGTGTAGGTGCTTAAAGAGACCAGAAGAGAGTGTCAGTCAGAGCCCCTGGAGATGGAGTCGCCTGATGTGGGTCCGCTGCCAGAGCAGTGCTCTGAACCACTGAACCGTTTCTCCAGCCCTCGGCCTGGATTTTAGACAGCTTTTCTCACTGAACCTGGATTGCCACTGGGCCCCTGGAATTCGCCTGACTCTACTCCTTCCCCAGCCCCGGCTTTTATGTGGGCGCTGGGATTCAAACTCAGGACCTTGGACTGTGCAGTAGACACTTTGCCCACTGACACACATATGGAGAGCAGCTTGTCGGCCGAGAATTCGGAAAGTTTGGTTTGGGTCACAGCCTTCCATTTTCTGGAGGCCCAAGGCCAAGTTCATCTCTGGGCTCAGGTTTCTGCTTGCTTGCTTGCTTCCTTTTTTCCCTTATCTCTTCTCTCCTTTTTCCTTCTTTCTTTTCTTTCCTTTCTTTTTAATAATTTTATTTACTTTTTTAAATACCAATCCCAGTTTCCCTCTCTCCTCCAGGTTTCTGCTTTCTACAAAATGAGTTTATTCTTGACTTCCCAACTCCAAAAGTCAGTATGCAAAGAAGAGCTGCACGCTGCACTGACTTTCGTCCAACACACTACAGCACACTGAAAACTGCATACACCAATGATCCTATAAGAAGGGCGAGTGGACCGTCTCCTCACCACTTTCCTGCTGGCGGAAATGTGGGCTTGTCCATGTGTGGCTATCGGGAATAGGACTGTGCATCTGGATGTGAAAAGCGCTAGTCTGTGGGGGATGCATAGGGTAGACTTGCTGGGCTAGATAGGAACAATCATATGGCTTTATTAGAATTTGACAAGTATGAAAAGGTCTGCAAAATGGCTAAGTATCTAAGACATGTAAGCATGATTTTGGATCTCTAGAACCGATGTCAAGTCAGCTTCAGTAACGTATGTATCTGTAATCCCTGTGCTCCAGTGGTGAGGTAGGAGATGGAGACGGGAATCCAGGGACCCTCACACACAGCAGCAAACACACAAAAAGAAGGTGGAAGGGGAAGACAGACCCTTGGGATTGTCCCAGCTCCACACTGATGCCATGGAACAAGTGCACGCACACATACATGCATACACACATGCACAAACACAGATTCAAAAACTTGCCCCACAGTTTGGACAGTGGGTGTAAGGCGGCATAGAAAGACCAGAGAATAAAGCCGATGTGAAAACAGAAAGAAGCCTCCGACCCTGGGACCCGGTTTCCACTTCCTGCTGTCTGAGAGTCAAGCAATTTCAACACAGCCGGCAAACTCTCAAATCTGCCTGCAGAGATGGTGCCTGTCACAGGACAGCTCAAAGAAGAGGTCAGAGCATCAAGCTGTGTTTACGTGGGGTCAGAACGTGCGTGCTCTTCAGTTTCACTGCTAAGGCTCCCCTAGTCCCTAATCTAAGCAGCATGCCTCATAAAGCCACCTTAAGGAAATATTTTAAAAATTCTATTTCATTTCTGTTTGTGCATGTGTGTGCAGCTGCCCAGAAGAGGGTGTCGAAGTCCCTGGAGCTGGAGGTGTAGCAGGTTGCTAGCTACCCACCCAGCTTGGGTGCTGGAAACTGAACTATGGTCCTCGGCAAGGCAGTGCGTATTCTTCACTGCTGTGCCATCTCTCCGGTTCCCAAAACAAACTTAAAAACACTTATTACCCCCCGGCGTGTGTGTGTGTGTGTGTGTGCGCGCGTGTGTGTGTGCGCGTGTGTGTGTGCGTGTGCGTGTGTGTGTGTGTGCGCGCGTGTGTGTGTGTGTGTGTGCGTGTGCGTGTGTGTGCGTGTGTGTGTGCGCGCGCGTGCACAGATACACATGTACCACAATGCACCTGTGAAGGTCAGAAACAATCATATGGCTTTATTAGAATTTGACAAGTATGAAAAGGTCTGCAAAATGGCTAAGTACCTAAGACGTGTAAGCATGATTTTGGATTTTGTGTGAATCTTTTCCACCTGGTGGGTTCCCAGGATGGTCATCCCTCTTGGTGGTGGGCAGCCTTACTCTCTGAACCTTCTTGCAAGCTCCCAAAGTCTCCTTTTTAAAAATTTCTTTATTTTTTTCAGAAAAGAAAACAAACTACATTTTTTTCATTTTACATACCTTTTATATGCAGGCCAGAGGACAACTTCAGGGTTTTTTTTTTTCCAGAACAATTTGTTTGCTTTTGTGTGCATGCACGTATGTAACATGATAAGCACATTCATATGTACAGGCGTGCAGGGGCCAGAGGACTTCATGTTTGGGATGGGATCTGTCTCTGAACCTGGAGCAAGTCTGGCAGGCATCAAGCCTTAGGTATCTCCTCACCCATGTCCCTCACAGCACTGCAGTTAGAGGTGTGCGTGAGGCCACACCTGGGTCTTCACACGGATGCTGGGATCTAAACCCAGACCCTTATGACTGCATAACAAACACTCTCACCCAGTGAACTCTTTCAGCCTTTTACTGTTTCTAAGGCAGTCTTTTCGCTCACTGGAAAATGTTAAACTCGGCGACTGGCCTGTGAGTTCCAGAGATCTGCCTGTCTCCAGTCCCCAGTACGGGATTACATATCTCTCTCTCCATTTTTTAATTATTAAAACTTTATTTATTTTTGGTTTCTTGAGACAGATTTTCTCTGTCTAACTTTGGCACTTATCCTGGAACTCGCTCTGTAGACCAGGCTGGCCTCCACATCACAGAGATCTGCCTGCCATTGCCTCCCGAGTGCTGGGATTAAAGGGGTGCACCATCACTGTTTGACCTTAGGATAATATTATCTTGGTACTGGTTCTTTTGGGGTTCTAGCCTGGACGCTGTGACGGTTTGTACCACTTGGGATTCTCTCCTATTGGCAGCACTGAGTTCTGTTAGCTGACAACTGACTTGGGGACTGAGACCTGGCTGCCATCTGTCCCTTGGGCAGCTGCTCGTGTCTCTTCCAGCTGTCTTGTTCTTAGCTGTGTCGTTTGGAGTCTGCCCAGGACACAGCTCAGAGTTCAGCTGGAGATGGAGGCAACAAAAGCCCAGTCTGTCCCCTCTTCTTAAGCCTTTCCTTTTCGGGGATGCTCTGTACCTTCCAGAGGGTTGTGACACTCAGCTCTGACATCCAGCTCATTGGGCCAGGAAGACTTCAGGCCCTTCTAGAGTCTTCTTTTTTCCTGTCCACATGGCCTGCGCCATGCTTTGACCTTAGTGACTCACCTGGCACCATTCCCTCTTCCTGTTTGGCCCCTGTCCAGAGTCTGCAGTTGAGGTCATGCTCTGAGGTCACGTTCTAGAATGCCAGGCAAATGTTGCTGTATCGTTCACCCAGAATCTGAGATGTGACCTGAGGAAGAGTTAGTTTTGCCGTATGAGAAGCACAAGCCAGCTTGTCAACTTTTGTAATCAATGACTAAAAACAAAACAATTGGGACTTAAACTTAATTTCCACCAAGTCTGTAGCTGATACTGAGAAGAAATGATATTTTTACAATGTCAAGACGTCTCATTCTTTAATTTGGTATATTTCTCTACGTATCTATCCTGTGTGCAGTGTAAATATTTGCACGTGTGTGCAGGTCTAAAGCCGGTATCTCCTGTTTTCCTCTGTTGCTTCCTCTTTTCCTGCCGAGGCAGGGTGTCTTGATGAACCCCAAGTTCAAGAGTGCTAGCTCACCTAGTTAGCTCCCGTGTGCTGGGGTTACAGGTGCTTGCCACACCTGCCTGGCTTTCACAGAGGCTCTGGGGATCTGAATTCTAGTCCTCAAGCTCGTATGGTGGCACTTCTTATTCACTGAGCCATCCCCCCAGCTCTTCTTCAACTTTATTATTTTCACAGTTACCGGATTATGGGTCTTGTGCTTTCATTAGTTTCATATTGAGGTATTTGCTTTTATTTCATGTGCGACTATTTTTGTGTGATTAAATATATGTATGTGTACCATGTACATGCCTGGTGTCCACAGAGGCCAGAAGCATGTTGGATCCCTCGGATCAGGAGTTACGGGCAGTTGTGAGATGCTATGTGGGTGTTGAAAATTGATCCCAGGTTCTTTGCAAGAGCAGCCAGTGCTCACTCATTCATTCATTATTGTTTTTTACATATTGATCCCAGTTCCCCTGCCCTCTTCTCCTCCCACCACCCCACCTTCATCCCACCCCACTCTACCCCCCCCCCCCATCTGCTCCTCAGAGAGGGTAGGACCTCCCCTGGGAAGTCAGCTAAGTCTGTCCTATCACCTCATTGGGGCAGAACCAATGCCCTCCCTCTCCTCCCAGTGCCAAGGCTGAGTAAGGTGTCTCTCTATAGTGAGCTGACTTAGTGGATCCCATTCCTTATGGTTAGGTCCTGGTCCCACTGCCAGTGGCTTCATTACTGCCCATGCTACACCACTATCCCCTGCCTTCAGGGGCCTCGCTCTGTCCTGTGCAGGTTCCCCAGTTGTCAGTCTGGAGCCAGTGATCTCCCCCTAGCTTGGGTCAGCTGACTCTGTGGTTTCCCCACCATAGTCTTGACCCCTTTGCTCATATTATCGCTCTTCCCTCTCTTTGTACTCCGGGAGCTCAGCCCAGTGCTTAGCCGTGGATCTCTGCATCTGCTTCCATCTGTTTCTGGAAGAGGGAGCTAGCTTCCCTGGGGTTGTGGACTGCAGGCTGTTTATCCTTTGTTTTATGTCTTGTATCCACTTAGGAGTGAGTGTCTTCCTGGATCTGGGTTACCTCACTCAGGATGACTTTTTTTTCTAGTTCCATCCATTTGCCTGCAAATTTCAAGATGTCGTTGTTTTTTATTGCTGAGTAGTACTCCATTGTGTAAATGGACCACATTTTCTTTATCCATTCTTCAGCTGAGGGGCATCTAGGTTGTTTCCAGCTTCTGGCTATGACAAACAGTGCTGCTATGAACATAGCTGAGCAGGTGTCAGTGTGGTGTGAGTGTGCCTCCTTTGGGTATATGCCCAAAAGTCGTATTGCTGGGTCTTGAGGTAGATTGATTCCTAATTTTCTGAGAAATCACTGATTTCCAGAGTGGCAGGCAGTGCTCTTAACCACTGAGGCATCTCTCCTGCCCCGAGGATTTGTTTTTTGTTACTCTTTTCTTTTTTTCTTTCTCTCTCTCGCTTTTTTTAAAAGCCAAACTATCTCCATTACATACACCAATCCAGGTTCCCACTCCCTCCCTTCTTTCCACTCCTTCCACATACCCTCCTACCCCACCCCCATCCAATCCTCAGAGAGGGTAAGGCACAGTGCTTTAGGGAAGGTCTAAGGCCCTCCCTACTATATCTAGACTGAGCAAGGTATCATCCAAAGAGAATAGGTTCCCAAAAAGCCAGTACATGCAGTAGGGATAAATCCTGGTGCCACTGCCAGTGGCCCCTCAGTCTGCCCCAGCCATGCAACTGTCTCCCACATTCAGAGGGACTAGTTTGGCTCTATGCTTGTTCCTTCCCAGTCCAGCTGCAGTTGGTGAGCTCCCATTAGCTCAGGTAGACTGTTTCAGTGGGTGTGCCCATCACGGTCTTGACCCCTTTGCTCATATTCTCATTCCTCCCACTCTTCAACTGGGCTTTGGGAGCTCAATCCAGTGCTCCAATGCAGGTCTCTGTCTCTGTTTCCATCAGTTGCTGGATGAAGATTCTATGGTGATATTTAAGATATTCATCAGTCTGACTACAGGGCAAGTCAAGATTGGACCCCTCTCCTCCATTGCTTAGGGTCTGAGCTGGGTTTTTTGTTACTCTTATAAATGGTGTTCTCTTTTTTTCTAACCCAGACTAGCTTCAAATTCACCCTCTTCTCAAGCCAACCTTTGAGAAATGGATCAGTGGACAAAGGTGCCTTCCATGTCAGCAATGGGGAACTGCGTTCAATCCAGAAACCCATGAAGGTGAAGAAGAGGATTGACTCCACACGTCCTCTTGCGATCACACATGCTGTGGCAGGCACATACTCCTCTCACGTCATATACACACAGACATAACAAGTTTTTTTTTTATACAGGGTTTTTTGTGCCTAGCTTTGGAGCCTGTGCTGGCACTTGCTTTGTAGCCCACGCTAGCCTCAAACTCCCCGAGATCTGCCTGCCTCTGCCTCCCGAGTGCTGGGATTAAAGGTGTGTACCACCACCGCCCAGCCCAACAAAAATATTTTTAAAGTGTTTTGTTTTTGAAATATGTAGTCTTATGTAGTCCACAGAGAGTGACGGTATTTCACATTATTTATTTTGTTTTTCTCAAGACAGGGTTTCTCAGTGTAGCCCTGGCTGTCTTGGAACTCTGTAGACCAGGCTGGCCTTGAATTCAACAGAGATCCATATTTCTCTGCCCAACAAGTGTTGCGATTAAAGGCTGTGCCACCACTGCCCAGCTTGCATTTTGCTTTCTCAGTGGTCCCCAGTTTGGGAGATGGTGAAGTCCAGCTAGATGAAGTGCTCAGAGGAGGGGCCTTGACGAATGGCAGCCAGGCCCTGTTTCCTGTCCTGTGGGTTTCCTGATGCTCCCAGATGTGAACAAGCAGCCTCAGGCTCCTGCTACTGCAAGCCATGGCTGCTCTTCTGCCACAGCTTCTCCCCCATGCTGGACCACATCTCAAAAACGGTGAGCAGGAACAAGCTTCTCCTCACTTAGGCTATTCTACCAGGCTTTCTGTCACAGGAAGGAGAAAGGCAGCTAACAAGAGGCAAGTGTCAGGGCCCACCCTCTTTTTGGGGTGTATCCCCAGTGACCTAAGTCTCTCACTAGTTCTGGACACTTCCCAATACTGCTATGTAGGCCACTATGCCTTTAACGTGATTATTCAACACGACACCAAGTTTTCATGGACTGACCTGAGTTGAGGTTTGGTTGACTTTTTGGGGGGAGTACACAGGCTTACACGGCCCAGCTGCTCTCAAAATTACCATGCAGTTGGAGTTGGCGTTTAACAATCCCTGCCATCACCTCTGAAATGCTGGGATTACATGTGTGTGCCACTATACCCTGTTCCAAATTGAGTTTGGATTTTATAAACTGGACACAGGAGCTGAATGACGGGCAAGTTGTGTCGGGAATGAATTTATTTGAGAAGCCCTAAGAGCCGCTTGATGGAGCAGAGCAACATTGTCTTCCAGGATGAGGAGATACTGCTGGCTTTTCCCTGGGAAGTATGGCTGATGCTGTGGCACTCAGGGGAGGTGGAGACTCTGGGGAAGGCTGTTGCAGGCATGCCGTCAGGCTGGGCTCCTTTACATCCTCTGAGCTGAACTTTACTCCTCTGAGCTGAACTGTAAACCCAGTCACACAGCTATAGTTAGTCCTTTGTGGGAGTCAGCCAAGGGACTGCTGTCCATGAGTCATTCTAGTTTGCCGACAGCTGGCTCTGGAGACCTCGGTCAGTTTCAAAGGGAGAGGGCAGGGCCAGGCATCAGACCTATGATGTCCATCTGTGTAAGACATACGGACAGAAGGACAGCTAACCTCAGAGTGAGAACAGAGTGTCGCCAGTGTCCGGCCGCTGCAGGGACCAGCACTTGGCTCCCTGCCCTTAGCAAGAGTGAGACCCAGACTTAGCTTCTAGCTTCAGTTCCTCCCCCGGCTTGCAGAGAGCACTGAATGCAGTAGTCCTGAGGTTGGTGGCTACCCCAGCCTGGTCCCAAGCAAAGGAGTCTTGATGAGAGAATGCAGGACAGGGAGAGGACTGTTTAGATGCTTCAAGCCACACATTGCTGTGTCCTACTGCAGCTGCCCCAGGCTTCTGTCCAGGTATTTGAGATGGACAGGCCAACACTTTTCGAAGCTTTCTCTCCTTAGAAGGACACACTGATGTAGAGGTTGAACACTGACCTTTCCCCCAGTTCACATCCACCAGAACACAAGTGAACTCATTGGAGGAGAAACTTTGCAGATGTAATGTAATGTAATCATCTTGGATTTAGGCAGGTCCGATCCCAGGCCTGGCATCATTCTAAGATGAGAGGTGCCAGCTATCTGAAAGGCTGATAGCATTGGTGAGCCCAGGTACAAGGCTAGCATGGGCAACACAAGACACTGTCTCAAAACAAAAGACAGAGACCACAGCCAGGGGAGGCCACCACAAGGCAAGAATGCCTCGGACCCAAGAGCTGGAGGTAGCAAGGAAGGCCCATCTTCTCTAGACTCCAGGAATAAACCCCACCCATGCCAAATTTCAGCCTTCTATCTTTAGAACCATGGGGTAACACAGCTGCTGTTCCGACATACACTGAGAAATATGTGCACCTGTATCTACACGGATCCAGGCCCTTGGCTGCAGATCTACTTGAGGGTGCATGCTTTAAAAAAAAAAAACCAGAAAGGGGTGAAACAGTAACTAAAATACTCCCACGGTTTGCTTGCAAACATCGGTGTAGAGGATTTATTACCCCCCTCCCCCAACAAAAAAACAAAGTAAACACAGAACAAATCTGCTTCCGGAGGTTCAGCTTTGCTCGGGGTGCTCGCTGTCCTCGTCCCCACGGCCGTAAGTCAGAGGAGCAGACCGTGGCGCCCGCGGCATCCTCCGCACACCGCTAGCCGCCCAGAAAGCGCCTTCGTGCCAGGACTCCCGCTCTTCGCTGACAGCCCGGGCCTCGGGAGCGCCGCGTCGCCGCCTTCACAGCCCGCCCTGGCCGCAGCCATTTTGGAACAGCGCAGACAAAGGGCGAGCCCCGCCGCCGCGACCCACCGGGCGCTTCGCCGCTGCCCGCTCTCCGGGCCCGGTAGCCAATCCCACCCGCGCCGGAGAAGACGACCGGCACCCAGCGGCTCGCCTGCTCCCCGGCCTCTGGCGCTCGCAGCCATTGGCCGCGTCTTTTAAGAACAGGCCGCAGCCAATCAGCGGGCGCTGGGGGCGCGGGCGGGGGCGGTGCGTGCCGCCGCGCCTGCGCAGCGCGGCGCCCCTCCCCCGCCCTGCGCGCCGCGCCCCCGCCCGCCCCGCGCCCCGCCCCCCGCCCGCCCCGCGCCCCGCTGGAACCTCCTCCTGCCCAGGCGCGCTCGGCCGAGCGGCGGCGGCGGCGGCGGCGAGGAGGAAAGATGGCGGCGGGCTCGGATCTGCTGGACGAGGTCTTCTTCAACAGCGAGGTGGACGAGAAAGTGGTGAGCGATCTGGTGGGCTCGCTCGAGTCGCAGCTGGCGGCCAGCGCGGCCCACCACCACCACCTCGCGCCGCGCACGCCCGAGCTGCGGGCCGCGGCCGCCGGCGCGCTCGGGAACCATGTTGTGAGCGGCAGCCCGGCCGGAGCCGCGGGCGCAGGGCCGGCCGCCTCCGCCGAGGGCGCGCCCGCAGCGGCGCCGGAGCCGCCCCCCGCAGGTAGAGCGCGGCCGGCGGGTGGGGGCCCGCGGCACCCGGGCTCCGGCTCACCGCGCCGCTTGCTTGTCCCCGCAGGGCCCGCGCCGGCGCCCGCCAAGCTGAGGCCGCCGCCCGAGGCCAGCGCGGGGCCCTGCCCGGCCGCCGCCGCCACCGCCGCCGCCGCCGCCGCGGGGCCCGATCCCGCCGCCGCCGTCGCCGCCCCGCCCGCCGGCCCCGGCGCCTCCAAGCCCGGCCCGCCTGGCCCGCCCGGCCCCGGCGCCGCGCAAACTTTGAATGGGAGCGCCGCGCCGCCCACCGCGCCGCACGCCGCACCTGCTGTCAGCCCGGTCAACAACGGGCCGGCGCCGTCGCCCGCCGCCGGCTCTGTCATCCAGGCGGCCCCCGCGCCCGCGCCCGCCGCGCCCTCGCCTCCCGCCGCGCCCGCGCCCGCCGCGCCCCCGCCGCCCGCGCCCCCAGCGCCCACCGCGCCAGCCCGGCCGCCCGGGCACCCCGCCGCGCCCGCGCCCCCCGTGTCACCCGCCGCCGCCGCCGCCGCCGCGCAGAACGGGGCCGCTCCTGCCCCCGTCGCGGCCTCCGGGGGCGCCGCGGGGTTGGGCCAGCCGGGCGCGGGCGCGCAGGGGGCCAAGGCCGAGGCGCCCAAGCCCGTGCCCGGGACCGGACCGGCGGCGGCGGCGGCGGCGGCGGCGGGGGTCGCGGCCGGGGGCGCGGCGGGTGGCGTGCTGCTCGGGCCCGCTATGCCGGGCGCGCTGCCGGGGCCTGCGCCCGGGACCCCCGCGGGGCTGGCAAAGGGCGCGGCCGCGGCGACCCCCAGTCTGCCTCGGACGCCGGCCGCCACCACTGGCGCTATTCGGGCCACGCTGACGCCCACCGTACTGGCCCCGCGCCTGCCGCAGCCGCCGCAGAACCCGACCAACATCCAGAACTTCCAGCTGCCCCCAGGTGAGTGGCAGCGCGCGACGGGAGGCGAGGGCGGGTGCACCGGGCGGCTCAGGCGTTCCAGGAAGTTCTGGGTTGCATCCTGGGGCCCTGCCCTGGCCAGGCTGGCTTGCGAGGCCGAGGGGCAGCCTCTGCCCAGGTGACCTGCCAGTCTCGAGAGCTTCCCAGTGCTGGAGTGCCCAGAGCCCTCGGGGAACTCTGGTGCCCCGTTTCCTCCGGGGTGCCATGGGCTACCGTCGTGTGCCTGATGGACCCCTCTCTCCTCCGTCAGGCGGGGTCAAGAGAGGGCGACCTCCTCCTGAGCAGGCTGGTGAAGTCTGGGTGTAAGGCGTGGACTTTTCCCCTTGCTGCTAGGTGGGAGCAGAGAGTGGGTCAGTGGTCATCAGTGCCTTAAGGGGCTCTGGGTGCTTTTGTTGTTGCCGCCCCTGGAGGTCAGCAGGACGCTCGGTGCGCAGGGGTCTGCAGATGCAGGTGATCATCGCGCTGTGGGTGCTCAGGCACAGAAACTGTCTTAGCGTTTGCAGGTTGGTCCCGTGGGTTCGATGAGGGACTCCCTGCCAGGTCGCAGACTGTTTTTGTTTGGGAGTCCTCTGTTGGAGTGTCCCCACTGAACCCTGGGCTGGAGCGAAGCGAGCCCCTGAGCGCTCCTCCTGTGTTAATAGTGACATGTGCAGCGGTAGTAGCAGCGCCGCCCGCCGCGGTGGCAGTAGTAGAGAATTAGGAAACATGCTGCCGCTGTGTCCTCGCTGTTTTCTGAAAAGTGCTGTGGGTCACTTTGAAAGAGCTGCAGCGTCTTGAGAATCGAGGTTTGCTGTGGAAGTCTGTGAGGATTAGGAAGGCTCATCACAGGCCCCCAGGGATGCGGGACCTCCAAGTGTTTCTGAGGTTGCAGGGGCTCCCATGTTCTGAGGAGGCTCTCTGACAGAGGAACCGGGGCTGCAACTGTCTCTTGCCACACATCTGGGGTTTACTGCACGGTGTGAATGAAGGTCTTGTTCTTTATGTTCATTCTGACCGCTGAGTGGAAAATATAGCTGACATTTATAGTTTAAGATGCAGTTTGTAGTTGTAATCTACTATGCGAAATGCCGTAATACTTGGTACCTTTGTTTTGGAGTTCTTTCCAGGGGTCCTTCCACAGTGCCTTCCCATGGCTAGGATGTCCTCATGCTGCCCTTTTACCAGGAAAGCTCGCGTGGTCAGGTGCCCATGGCATCCTTCCGTGGCTATCTTGGCTCACCCTGGTTCCTTTGCTTTTGAGTACCATGTAGTACTTCTCTACCAGGGAGAAGGAAGGTGTCATTTGAAAAGGGCATTTGCTGCTGTCTCCATCATAACTGCTTGGTTTCCTGGTCGGGTTCAGGGTTGATGTGTTTGAGCAGAAGGTAACTCCTTGGGGAAAAATGTAAACGTGCCTGTTATTTGCGCTTCTCTGCACTCTGTATCAGCCCACATGCTTGTGTTGGGGAGTGGATGGTGCCTGTTGACACCTGGGTGGAAACACCCTGAGCTCTGCTTCAAAGCTGCTGCCTGCTTTCCGGAAAAAAGAAGGCTCATAGCCATCTTCTGCACCCTCTGACTTCTGCTGCTCTCTTGATAAGGAATGCTGATTGATTACCTTAGTTTAAAAACACCCAAAGCGAAGCTAATGTCTGGTGGTTAAAACTACCACCGGTGCTAGAAAGTCAGGTTTTCTTCAAACAGTATAGGGAGCCACAGTTAGAGGATGCAAACATTCTGGTTTAGAACTTTTTCTGAAGTTCCTTCTTCATAGACATCTTTCATAGTAAAACATATTCAAAAAATAAGTGAAAGTAAGTTCTAATAAAACTCCTGTTTAGCCAATAACAGTCTTGGGGGAGGGCAGGTTTCAAAGCTACACATAGGTGTCAAGTGGAATAGCATGCCATTGGCAGTTGAATGGAGTGTGAAAGGGGCTGAGTCCCGCCCAGTGCCCTCTTGATGGAGGTCACGCTGGGCAAGGGGAGGGACACAGGTTTCAACCTGAGGTCTCTGAGGTCACGGCTTCACTGGTGAGCAGGAACTTCTAATAAGCATGTTGAACTTACACACTGAGGCCTGACCTTGCTTGTCAGGATAGTTCTGTAAAGGGGCTGGGATGTTACTGCGATTGTGATCTGCTGGTTTGCCGGTGCTAGAGTCTAAGCTTGATCACAGTGAGAGAGTTTTAGAGAGCTCCCATGAATGCTGGTTGAACGCTGCTGCACACCTCAGGAGCCAGTGGAGGCAAGTCACAGTGTGATTACAGCTGGAGAAGGAGCAGGTGAGATTACCTCAGAGTTAGTGTGTGCTTTGGTGGCTTTGGAAGATCTGGGTTGAGGATGCTGTCTTGCAGGCTGCTTTAGCGTTTTTCCTTCGTGTGTTAGAATTTGCTCGCATGTCGCTAAGCGTGGGTTCTTGGTCTAGGAGAGGACATTCCTTCCATTGGCCGGGATGCTGTGGCTGGCGCTGTGGCTAGGACATGTCAGTGGTGGTTCCCACGTGTGGTGTGTGGTGGCTGGGTGATGTGCGGAGAAGGGAAGCCTGCTGCTGGCTGGCTGTGCTTGTACCTCCCTGAGCTGGGGGGCTGATTCCCAGACTCCCCAAGGATGAAGAGCTGTCTGGGAGTTACAGTTGCTGGGCTTTTGGAAGCCAACTTTGGCAGCAGCAGCCTAAAGGGACGTTCTTGGAATTTTAGCTCTTCTTACTTGAGGTCACAGTCACTGTTTGTCTTATGGAACCTCAATCTGTCCGACTGTAAAGTGAGGTTGGCTGCTTTGTGAAAAGGATGAGACACAGGCACAGCTGGTCTTTCTTCCTGGGGCCCTGGTCCTTTCCCTGTTTCAAGGATGGTGTTGCTGTCGAAGTAGCTAAGTCTTTGTGAGGTTAGTTTTATTGGAATGGAAATTCTTATCCAGGGTGGCTAAGAAGTTTGGGCAGGGCTGTCTTGTTCCCAGTGATAATCACAGGTGGACCATGCAGGGGTGGCCACCGCCAGCTTATCCACATGCTACCTCAGAGGACCTCAGCAGGGGGGTTGATTTAGGTCAAACCTAGTTTGTAGAGGAGTTAGGGGGGAAGAGAGGAGGAGGAGGACCATTCTGGTAACCATGAAGGATAGAGTGGGGCAGTTGGGCATCACAAATCCCTCAGACTCCTGTGCCCCTTGCGAGACTGGGCTCTGTTTCCTGCCTGGTGCTGTTCACTGCTGGCCTGTCATCTTTGGGCAGTGTGGTAATGGGATGGATGATTGACATCTACAGGGGCCTGTGAACACTCTCAGGATGGTGGTCTCTAACACTTCATGCTGTATTTAGAGGGCTCTGGGCTTGAGGATAACCCATCTTACCTCTTTGATTTTGGTTCTCATGAGGCAGGGTCTCTTATTAGATTACTGGGACTTGTTCTATAATGCATGTTGGCCTTGAACTTGAGTTCTTTCTGTCTCAGCTGCCTGGATGCTACTGTATGCCTCCCTACTTGGCTTATTTTTTTCTGGCACTTGCGCTGCCACTTTTGGGCCAGAGCCCTGTATTCTAGGGCTGCTAGGAAAGGAACCCTGGCCTGGGTAGATGTGAATGACCCTGCAGGAGGCCAGGCCACTGGGAATGCTGGAGGAGGCTGCCTCTTAAACCTCTTCACAATTGCACCAGAGATGCCATTGGATCAGAGCCATGCCCACCTTAATCTGGGCTGAATGGAGGGCATGGTGGGGTAGTGGGACTTTCTGCACCTTTGAAGTGAAATGAAAGTCGGGGTGCTCTGGGGATGCTCTCAAAGTCTGCCTTGGTGTGATTATGCGTGCGCTTTCCTCCATTTATGCTATAAATTTGGAAACAGCTTTTATAAATAGCAGGTTATATCTGAGTTGATCAAGTCATAATAGCTGTTTTTGCAGATCTTGAAGCAAAGAAAGATGTGAAGCTCAGTAGAAACCGCCTGAGGTCTGCGGCAGCTTGTGAAGTTTGGAGAAGCAGCCTCAGCTGGCCTGACCTGGGAGGGGACCTTCCCGTAGGAGGTCTGGGTGACCTGGGTGTTTGTGTTGTGAGTGCAGTTTGACTAACTCTTTGAGAGCACTGTGCTTGGCAGGGTTGCTCTGTGAGACAGACCAGGCACTACAAGGTTGCGTCGAAGTATTAGGAGTTTTGTTTTATGGTAGGGTTGTGAAAGTTTTGGTTTATATATATTTTTTAAAATATTTTTACCAAGGACTTAAAGCTTAAGAATCTGTAAGTGATAAGGTTGCCCACAGTTAGGATCCTACCCAGCATCCACCCTGCCTTGCTCTTTTGTTACCCTGCTTGCCCAGGTGCCTTGTTGATGCTGTATGGGGCCACAGAGCCAGATTCAGCCCTGCTGCTTGGAGCTCAGACCCTTGTGCCTCTCTGAGAGTCTGTGAAGCTGTGAAGAACCTTGTCCTTCCTGAAGCTTTAACTGTGTTCTTACTGTGTATGCCGTGGTGTGTGTGGGTGCGTGCGCTACGGCACACGTGAAGAGTAGACTATAGTGGGTCCTTCCCACCAAACTCAGGATTCTGGGCTTGCTTAGCACAGCAAGTGCCTTTCCTCACTGGACCATCTCTGGGACCCCTTCCTCTATCTCTGTGTGTGGTGGGGCGGCTCTGAGAAAGGTTCTTAACTGTTTTCTTTGGCTCCCAGATTTTTGTTTATTTGTTTGTTTTAGAGACAGGGTTTCTCTGTGTAGCTCTGGCTGTCCTGGTACTCATAGGAATTTGCCTCCCTCTGCCTCCTCAGTGCTGGCCCCCCAGCCTTTTGAAGGGAGTAGTGCACACACAACCTCCGGGTGGTGGGTGGTGTTGATGACCTAGGGTCTTGGAGTCACTGGTTCTGCGGGACTTCTTGTTCTTGTGACAGACTTGATGTCAGGCTTTCGAGTGACATTTTAGCAGTGAATCTGCTCTGTGGCTCTGAAGAGGTTAATTTGAGGTCTGAGGTCTAAGTTGATGCTGAGTGGATGAGCAGGAGATGAGCAGCCAAAAGAGTTGAGCCTCCCCTTTGAGGACTGCTGCCCAGAGCAGCCACAGGGCAGAGGCTGAGCATCACTTGATCTGGCTGAGCATTTTGGAGAAGGTGCTGGCAGGGTGAAGGGTCCTTGATTGGTGGCCTTTTACAGAGAGGTGAAGGAAAGGAGAAAAGAGAGTTTACTTTTCTGCTTTCTGTGTTAAAATACATTGGGGCAGTGGCTCAGGATGTTTTTTCCTCTGTGTGTATACTTCTTTATGTTTGCCTATGTGTGCACAGTATATGCCCTGCCCCTCAACCCCCCCCTCAACCTCAACAGGGTTGCTCACTGAACCTAGAGCTTGCTAATTTGACCAGACTGACTGACCAGCAAAGCTAGCTAAGGGGTCCTCTTTTCTCTGCCCTACCAGCTCTGGAAATGCATCTGGAACAGCCGTGCTTGGTTTATGCTGGAGTGCTTTGGATTTCATGTAGGTCTTTGTGTTTGCACAGCAAGCATCTTCCTGACTGAACAATCTCCCCAGCCCCTTTATTTTCCTCATGTGTGTGTGTGCGTGTGCATGTGTGTGCGCATGTGCCCATGCATTCTCATACCTTGGTGTAGAGGCCCAAGGTCATACTTGGGAGGCATTTCTCAGGTGCTGACTGGAACTCCACAAGTAGGATGGATTGGTTGGCCAGCAAACTCTTGGAACACAGTGTTACAAGTGCATGCATAGCTGGTATGGGTCTTGTTAGTGTGTATGGTGCTGGGGCAGTCTGGGTATTTTACTTAAGGCTCACTTTGCAGAACTGTACTTAAAAATGCATGCTGGCTGGAGAGTATGCTGAGCTGGGTGCTGAGGGCCTACCTGGAGTCTCACAGCTACAGATCCTGCTCTTCTGGATTTCAGAGATATTTCTCACTGTGATGGGTACCTGTGGCTGAGGGGATGCTAGGCAGGGAGGGCCTTCCTGGGAAGCCGAAGTGAAGAGAAGGGTCAGCCATACATATCCTGTCCATGAAAAGACTGGGGGGCAGAGGCAGGGGTGTGGGGAGAGGGGGTAGGAGGTGAGGCTATGTTGATTTTGTCTTAGAATTGAGATTTTTTCTCATCTGAAAGCAGCCATCAGGGTTTTATCCAGGGCAGTGACAGAATCAAAACTGAGTTTGTGGTCACTTTTGTGTCTGTGAGCTATGGAATACAAAGGTGCTGAGGGCTGGTTGGGGGGGGGCATGGGTGGACGTTAATGGGACTTGCTCATAGTCTCAACTCTGGGGATTGGTTAAGAGACCTTAGTGAGCCTGACATGGGAGCCATGGTTGTATATGCTCTCTGGGTGGAGTGTGCAGGGCTTGGGGTATGGGTTTGATGTGTTATTTCTGGGTAGGAACATTGGGTAGGAACATTGGGTAGTGAACATAAAGCAGGAACCCAGCACTGGGGGAGCGGTAAGCATTTGAGAATTAGAGTATTGGATGACCCTTATGGTCATGGCCGGAAGAGCTGTGGGCTCCTTCCAGGCATGCCCTGAAGTGGAGGCAGTGGCCTGCTCCTGGAGGCCAGTGGAGTCCCTGGAGTGGCTGGAGGAAGGCTGCTGGCAGGAATGAAGAACCACCAACTGCGAGGAAAAGACAAAATGTAGCCAGCGTGCTGGGACCTGCTATACTGTGTGTGTGGCTCATCCCAGCCAAGCTGCCTCAGCCTCTATGCTGTGTGCTGTTGTGTAGACTTTCAGTCTGTGGCCTGACTCTGAGCCTTGAAAGTTCCATCATAAGAATTTCCCCCCGTGGGCTGGAGAGATAGCTCAGTGGTTAAGAGCATTGCCTGCTCTTCCAAAGGTCCTGAGTTCAATTCCCGGCAACCACATGGTGGCTCACAACCATCTGTAATGAGGTCTGGTGCCCTCTTCTGGCTTGCAGAATATTGTATACATGACAAATAAATAAATATTTTTTAAAAAAAAGAACCCCCCCCCCCCGTGAAGGTAGTGGGTATATAGGAAAATGGTCTGTCAGGGCCAGTGGCCGCTGCAAGGAAACTTGCACTGCAGTGTGTTGGCAGCTCGGGGGACCTGCATGTGACTTACTTAGATGTCTGCTTTTGTGCTTTACACAGCTGTGTGCAAAGAGTGAGCATACTGGAATGTCTGCTTCTGCTGGGGAAAGTGCTCCCTGTGCCTGCTTGGTGTAGACTCAAAGTGTTCTGTGACTTTGGCTTCTGCCATTCTGTGAGGGGACTGGTGGTCACTTTTTCACAAGACTTTGATTCTAGCTCCTTGAGTTCTCTTCCACCTTGCAGCTCCTGCTTGCCTGTAGCTGGTGCTCCCTGGCCAGTGTCTGTGCTGTAGGATGTCATAGTCCTGCCAGCTGGAAGGGCAGCAGGCAGTGGGCAGAGGCTCCCCCTTGTCCTAGGTCTTGTCCCAGAAGTGACACAGCTCTCTTTCTCTTAATTCTAGCTGGGAAAACTTGATAATTGGCTGTTTGTAACTGCAAAGAAGTTGGGGAGTTGAATCTGTGTAATGGAGAGGGAAGGGAGGTTTGAGGGACAAGGAGCAGGTCCTGAATGGGGCTGAGCCGGCAGAGGAGTGGGGCTGGGAGGAAGAAGAGACTGTCGCTAGGCTGCGGCTGAGAGCAGAGCTCTGTAAGGGATGGAGTGCAGTCAACCCATAGACTCTGTCTGCAACCCTGCACGCACTTTGTCAGGATACTCCAGAGTTTTCTCTGCAGCTTCTGACAAGTGGGTGTGCCACTTTGAATTTGCAGAGGAACTTGGTTCTCAGGGTGTGTGTGAAGCCTTAGGGTGATTCAGGCTCTGGTCCTGTGAGGGAGTTTTTCACCAGGATCTCATTACACGGAATGGTCCCAGGCATTCCTTGGCTTCTGACCTCTGACCTCTGTCTCCTGGTGTAGTGGTCTTACCAGACTTTAAACTGGCTCTAGGACAGGGAGTAATATAACTTTCCCTCCTGTATCCTTTCTGTTGCCACAATGTTTATAAATCAGGAGGGACTATGTCTAGAGCCAAAGAGAGAGATGACCATGTCTTTCATTATGGGAATGCTTTGTAGGCCATAGTCCACTCTGTGGGTCCCTGAGGCTAGGTTAGGGTCGGTGTTGTCTCTGTGGAGTCCCTGAGGCTAGGTTAGGGTCAGTACTGTCTCTTTGGGGTCCCCGAGGCTAGGTTAGGGTCAGTGCTGTCTCTGGGGGGTCCCTGAGGCTAGGTTAGGGTCAGTGCTGTCTCTGTGGGGCCCTGAGGCTAGGTTAGGATTGATGCTGTCTCTGTGGGGTCCCTGAGGCTAGAGTAGGATTAGTGCTGTCTCTGTGAGTCCCTGAGGCTAGGTTAGGGTCAGTGCTGTCTCTGTGGGGTCCCTGAGGCTAGGTTAGGGTCAGTGCTGTCTCTGTGGGGCCCTGAGGCTAGGTTAGGGTCAGTGCTGTCTCTGTGGGGGTCCCTGAGGCTAGGTTAGGGTCAGTGCTGTCTCTGTAGGGTCTCTGAGGCTAGGTTAGAGTCGGAGCTGTCTCTGTGGGTCCCTGAGGCTAGGTTAGGGTCAGTGCTGTCTCTGTGGGTCCCTGAGGCTAGGTTAGAGTCGGAGCTGTCTCTTTGGGTCCCTGAGGCTAGGTTAGAGTCAGAGCTGTCTCGGCATCAGGGCCCTGAGAATCATCCTAGCATCCATCCTGGATCTTGGCATCATTGTTCTTTGACTTTCTTATCCCAGACCTGGTTCCTGGGCTGGGAAGACCACCCTGAAAAAGAAGGGTTACACCTCTTCTTGTCTACACGTGACCCTGGTAATGTGCATGTGAGTATTGTGGGTTGTGCATCAGTTGTACATGGGACACATGTAGTACTGGGACATGTATGAACACCATTCTCAGGTGACAGAAATGCACTTGGACCAGGTCTGGTGGCACAGTCGCTAATCCCAGCTGCTAATCCCAGCTACTTGGAAGGCTGGTGTGGAAGGATGACGAGTTCAAGGCTGGTCTGGGCTGTAACATGAAGTTCAGGATGAGACCCTGAATGAAAATGCAAATCTAAAAGAGGGCTGGGGCACAGCTGTGTGTCTGCCCAGCATGTGCAAGTCCTGCTTTCATTCCCTGGCAGTGGGCTGGGAAAGACCAAAAACGTGTCCTGGTGTTGGCATAGACAGGGTGGCCCCACTTGTCATGGTTCCGTTTCTGTCAGCAGCATTGTGCCTGTTGACGTAACACTACCAGGGTGATGGGGATGAGGGTCACACCCACTCTGTCATCTTAACTGTAGTTCTCTTGAGGAGACCTGGAGCTGGAGCTCTTCTGTGCCTTTTAACAATCTCCTGTTTCTGGTGGCCTGCTTGGTTTTGCCTGTGTTTGTAGCTGCCTCAGGGCCAGCAGGTGATGGTGCAGCAACCTTGGCAGGTGCGGTCCAGGCATGGGACAGTGTGCTGTTACAGGCATCCAATTGCTCCCCCTTGTGTCTCCCTCCCCAGTGTTGGGACAACTGTTTAGATGCTCTGAGCATGAGGTGTCCTTCCTCTGCCAGGTATCCAGTCCACCGAGGAAGCTCTGAGAGCTCCTGTTGCTTTTAGAGTGAAAGGCAGACTCTGAGCAGCCTGACCCCAGAGGTCAGCTTTGTGCTTGACAGACAGGACCTTTTCCCATGCTTTCTTCATTGTCACTGGATCTGTTTGTCACTCAGCTAAGAGGCCCAGCTGAGCAGAGTCCCTGTGGGGTACCACCCCCAGATGTGTATTGCTCAAGCAAGCCCACACCTCTGAGACTCCCTGTTGGCTCAGTCCTGGTCTTGGTGTGGTCTTGTCCACTGAGCAGAAGCACCCATGCATTTGTACACCCTCAACATCTGGTGTGGGGCCCCATGTGGCTGAGATGTCCCAGGTGTGATTCAGGGGGTCTCTAGGATGTGGTGTGACTTGACTGGTAGAATTAGCATGAAAAGCCATCCAGGGAAGACATACATGCTGTTGGATCTCAAATGTGTAGATTTGCGTTGCTTACAGTCCCTGTTAACTTGGCTGGCTAGCTTTTGTTTATATCACTCCACGCTTGAATCAGGACCTGCATGCTGTCCTGTAGGAGAGCCATAACTGAGCCAGCACACAAGGTGAGCATGCATTACATTTCTTATGCTGGCCTGTGGTAGCTTCCCTTCCCTTCTGGACATGCTAACTGCCTCTTCAGTACATTCCTAGGCATGGGTACTTCATTTTAGGTTGATATTGTAGAGTTCTCTGTTTCCAGGGCTTTTGGGGGCTCCATGGCTGTGTGATGTCTCTTGTATGTGGACAGTTTCTTCTGCCATAGTCATTTGTATTTTTGTCTGGTTGAGTACTCTACCCGCCTCACAGGGTCTTGCTGTGCGATGCTGTGTAGCTTAGTAGCGGCCTTGTGTCCTTGGGTATCGTCAGATTGTCTTTTGTGTGTCCAGTGGTTGCTGTCCAGCAGTGAAGGTGGCCCTCTGGGAACAGGCTGTTTATTTACTGCCTGTGAATCTGGGAATGCAGGTTCTGAGTATCCAGCAGATACCAGGCGAGTCAGTTCAGGGGCAGGGGTTTCCAAAAGATGGTTGTGTGTGTGTGTGTTTTTTTGGGGTGTGTGTGTGTCAAGACAGGACTTTTCTAGCTGTCCTAGAACTCGCTTTGTAGACCAGACTGGTCTCAAATACACAGAAATCCCAAGTGCTGAGGTTAAAGGTGTGTGCCACCAATGCCCGGTGGTCCCACCTTTCTAATGTGTGATTTCTGAGGTGATTTGGTGTGGAGTGGGGAGCCAGCCGGACTCCTCATGAGGGTACGGAGGACTGAAGGACTGTCCTTGTGGCTGTGGTGATCACTAAGTGTGTATACAGGGAGACTGAGCCAGATAGTTATAGGACCAGGGCAGTCAGGTGTTTGGCGTAGCTACTGGCACAGTTTTGGAGGTTGCTGGTGGGCAGTCTGACTTGTCTGCTTGTAGATGTGCTTCTCAGCACAGAAGAACTTCTGGGACGCTGCTGAGCCCCTGGCTACCAAGATCTGGGCCACCATCCTGTGACTTTGTGGGGCTAGTGTCTGTGTCTGCTTCCAGGCCAGTAGGTGCAAGAGTTCTTAGCAGGAGTATTCTCGAGTGAGTGGGCTGACAGCCATAGGCTGGGCAGTAAGTGTGAAAGGAGGGTCAGAGATTAGCTGAGCTGGATGCCTGCCAGCTGGGGCCTCATGGACACACAGCCAGGGCCCTCAAAGAGCCCAGGAAAAGACCTCTTACTAGGTCAGCCGTTGGGCTTCCTCCTGCACCTGCTCTCCGTGGAGGATGTGAGGATGCTGTGTGTCTGTGTGTGTTCTAGCTTGCTCACTGTCCTTTCTGGCATTGTCTCTATGGCAGTTCTTCCTTTTTGAGACTCATCTCCATGGCTCCAGAGAAGTTTCTTATTCTCAGATGTCTGTTACTCCCTTGTTCTGGTGCTTTCTCCCCCGGCCCAAGTCATCTAGCTGAGGTCCTCCCAACCTGAGTTCTTCCCTTGGTTCTTCCTTGCTTGGGTCCTCTTCATTCTCCTATTTGCTCCTTCATGGATCTGGATCCTCCCCACTTCCTCTCTTGGGTCGTTCCTTCAGGGTTCCCCCTCCTGTACTAGCAGGTCTCATGGTACACTGGGAAGAACTGCAGAATCGCCTGCTAGGTATACAAGAGGCAGGACCAAGACAGGGGACTGAGAAGTTCAGGTTAGCTGTAAGAAGATTCTGTGGGACCTGTGAGGTGGTCTAGGTCACTGGCACTGTAGTACAAGGCAGAGAGATCAGGTCCTCAAGGAGGACCACGGACAGCTCACAGAGATTTGCTCTGATTGCTGTTGTGCACTGCAACCAAGTGAGCCAGTGTGTGGTTTCCTTTTGAAGTTAATTTGTGCTTGTGACCACACTCAAGGTGCACCCCAGTCTTCATGTGACACAGGGGCTCATCTGTGTCTTCTCAGTGCGTAAATTGTGCTCAGTGAAGTGGCTGTGGGCAGACGGGCGAGTGGCTGACTAAGCAAGATGGGACCCACTTTCGGTGATGTGGAGGTCGATGGCCATAGCCTTCAGATTCAATGGTGTGATGTTGGACTGTGGCTAAAAATTGGGCCTGGCTGGGGTTTCATACTCAGTTCTGACATTACAAGAGGACAGAGGAGGAGCTAGTGGCCTTGCTGGTGGGGGCAGAGAAGGCCCAGGTAGCTGTCACTGCCCACAAGGTAGGCACTCAGATTCATTCTCAAGTAGTTGCTGGCAGTCACAGTTGGCTTAGAGACTCTGAGAGTGGTGGTGGATATGGAAGACGGGTGTATGGGACATTGTGCATGGAGACACCACAGTAAAAAATAGGAGTCTTTGGATGGTGCTGGCTGACAGGATTGGTGTGGAGCCAGGATTGGTACCACAATAAACCTGAAAACTAATTCAGGAGAGAGGTGTTCTTAAATGGGATGTGTCTTCCACATAAAGACCTTGGGAGATGGTGTTCTAGAGCAGGTTTCACAAGAGTAGATGAGCTTCTCTGGGAGAAGCAGGGTCTTGTGGGAAGTGGCCAGGTTCAGGGCTAGTGCTGGAGGGGCCTGTTGGTGGCACTTCAATGGGTTTGTCTTACAGGGCCCCAAGGGGCTCAGTTTCACAGGCAAGGGCCTGCCCAAGCTCTCATAGCCATATGAGAATGGTTTCTAGGACACTGACAAGCACATCTAGGGTACGTGAGCCACTTGAGCTGTACATGAGCCTAGGGGTTTTAAAGTAGTTTTTGTGCCACATCAGAATCTTTGTGTTGGTGCTCAGGCAAGCAGGTGCTCTATCTAGGTAAGGAAGTACAGCAGAGGAAGCTGGTTCAACTCTGTGCCCCTTGGGTGCTCCAGGTTACTTTCATCATCGATTGCTAGCAGACTAGGTTTGCAGTTGGAAAGGAACCCCTCTCAAGGTGGGGACAGGCACTTTGTGTGTTGGTTAGGGCAGTGAACCTGGGAGGAAGAGTGGCCTGAAGCAGCCTTTGATGAGAGACTCCCCTGGAACATAATCTCCAGTGGAGCCCCCTCTGTCTGTCCTCTGAGGAACTCCAGGTACTTACAGAATTGGTTGTTGATTTCTGCGACTGTGCCATTTTAGTGTAGCTGAAACTTGATACTGAACATGTGGAAACCAGGATGGCCTTTGTCGTGGCAGAGCCTGGTTGTTCCCAAGTGGACTGAAGCACCTCGGGTTTGTGGCTGGAGCTCTGAGTTGAAGGGGGGAGGGGCTGCCTGTCACTGTCTTGTGTAGGTGTCCTTTCTGCTAGAGCCACCCCTGTTGTGTGGGACACCTGAGTGTGATCTTTCTTCTTAGAGTGTAGGAGGAAGTACACTCTAAGCTCACCTCTGGGGTGAGCTGGCCTTCTCCTTTCTAATGCCTGGAAGGGACCTTGGTGACATTCCTAGAGGAGGAGGTTTCCAGAAGGATGCAGTGCAGTACAGGGGGCGCTGTGGGCCTCAGGGGCATGTGAAGACTGTCTGGGCTGAGGAAGGGCCTTAGGACAAAGTAATATCAGAAACAGGAAGGATCAGTAAGTTTGACTTCAAAATTAAAAGAAAGCAAGGTGGGTGCAGAGGTTAGAACACTTTACAAAGACTTCTGTAGTTTAGTGTGCAGCGACAGCAGCTCTTACACAGAAGAAGCCCAGTGTGTGAAGAGATATTTTCATCACCCGTCTAACTACCCCAGTGGGACAAGAGACTGTCTGTATGCGTAGCAGCCATCCCAGGTCCTCCTGCGCAGTCAGAGATGAGGAGGATAAAGGTGTTCACCGTGCACTACAGTTGATGTGCAGCTCCTGTGGGGATGAGTGGGACCAGTGCTTACTCCCCAAACCCATCAGTCCTCTTCTGTGCACTCACGTGGGGGGCCAGTGGACCTGTACTGAGCAGCACCAGGACTGGGTTCTGACAAATGCAGCTGCATGAGTGGCCTAAAAGTGTTATGCAAGATAAAGCAGCCATTGCATTATGTAGTTCTGTTGGTGTGGGATTCTAGAAAAAGCTGAACCAGGTACTAGCGATAAAGCTCAGTGGTAGCTTCTTGGTTGGTGTGTGCCAGCTCTGGGTTCAGTTCCTAACACTGTGAACCCCGTCCCCCAAACAAAATAAAATCTAAAGTAAACGGTAATGTAGTGGATGCCTAGAGCAGGGAGGTTGCAGTGTATGGAAATGTCTACATAGCTGCACATGCTTTCCTAGATCATCAGATTGTGCCCTTAAGATGGTGAGTTTTATTTTTGTGAGCTGTATTTCAGTGGTAATGCAGGAAAGTTCACGGTGCCCTGTCTTTTCCTCCTTGGTGTTGCGTACTATTGCAGGATCAGTAAAGGTGTTTGCATCAGGAACTGTGTTTGGGGATCTTATATATTTGGGTAGAGTCTCAGCAGCTTGCTGCCTCTGAAAGCAGGGATAAGGTTGGGCCAGCAGCCTAGGGCTCAGTTGAGAGCCTCATACATTGCTGTGGGGCTGATTCTTTCTGTGGATTTGTTCCCGTTTTTTACAAGGACAGTGTTGGGTGGCGTGAAGAGTTGAAGGAGTCTGTCCTGTTGTGAGTTACAGGGGTCAGCAGGTTTCCATCTCTGCTTCACTAGCGGAAGTCTTTGTCTTTCACACCCAGGTTTGATTTCTCCTCAGGCTCCCTGGTTCCAGTAGTAGCTGTTACGTGATTTCTATATACCTCACACTTGCAAACAATGATAATACACATGTAGATGTATGTGCGTTTGTGTGTGTGTGTCTGCGCATGCACACACACACAAGTGGTCTGCAGAGGAGTCTAGAGTTTGGAGTGTTGGTCTCTAGGATGCTGCAGCACCTGGGTGTAGTGGTGATGGGGCAGGGACATGCAGATCAGTTGCACACAATCCAGAATTGGCCTGTTTAGGTTTTAGACATGCAGCCTCTGCTGCAAGTCCTTTTGAATTTTACCCATCCTCTTTTACATGGGAAGCCCTGGGTCTAATATGGCCAGTGTGTTTACTTACCCTGCTTACCATCAAACACACGTGAAGCTCTGAAGTTCTGACAACAGAGCCAGAGTAGGTGAGCCTTCTTTGTAGGTCTTGAGGATACTTATCAGGTAACCTGTCTTCTGCATACTGATACACCAGTGTTAGCCTGATTTGGTTTGGCTTGACTTCCGTTTTAATTACTATTTGTTGTTTGTTTTCATTTTATGTATTAAATTTGTAAAACACATAGGCCAGAAGGGAGTTTCTGACTAGCACTTTGATTTCTGACCCCCTGTCCCTTTTTTTGTTCCCCTGGGTATGTGTTTATTTTTATTTTTGGTAGTCTCTAAGCCATTCCTTAGTGTTTTTTTGTAAAAGCAAGTTGTGTGTGTGTGTGTGTGTGTGTGTGTGTGTGTATGTCTGCGTGCACAATGCACACAAACATATGCAGACACGCAAGCATTTACTCTGTTTTTAGTTTTAATTTGGGAGGGGATCCTGCTCTGTCGCTCAGGCTGCTTTGAGCTCTCCACTGGCTTGAAGCAGGTGGTGGAATTGCAGGTGTGCCCCTTGGTGCCTGGTGCTGTGTTCTTTTCTCTGTCTTCTTGGTACCAAATAAACTCACTTATACCTTAGTGTTTTCCTTAACAAATACAGCTTAGAGATCATTGTTGGTGACATTATCTTCTTAGGATTTACTTATTTTTGTTCTGTGTGTATGCATGTTTTGTCTTCATGTATGACTGTGGACTTCATGTGTCCTGGGATGCCAGAAGAGGGCCTTGGATTCCCCGGAAGTGGAGTTATCCTAGAACCTGTGTCCTCTGGAATGGCAGCCAGTACTTTTATTTTAACTGTTGAGCCATCTTTCTAGCCCTGATGTTTTTTCTTTTAATTGAAGTACTTTAAATTTATATCTAATACACTCAGAGAAGAAATTGCTTTCAGTAGTGATATCTTTCTGTATAATTCAGGCTCTAAAACTTAAGACATAATTTCAGAAGGAAATAGTTGAAAAACATTATACTTTCCTGGGGTGGGTAGGTCATGGTTATGTTAAAAAGCAGGCTGACTAGGCAAGGAGAACAAGCTAGTAAGCATTGTTTTTCCATGGTCTCTGCTGCAGATCCTGTCTCAGCTTCCTGCTTTGAGTTTTTGCCCTGACTTCCCTCAGTGATGACGTGTAACCTGGTATATGTAAGCTAGATAAGTCCTTTCTTCTTCTAAGTTGGCTTTTGTCATTGTTTTATTACAACAACAGAAGCCAAAGTAGGACAGTCGCTGGGTTTGTGGGCAGGTGACACAGCACCTGGAGGTTTGAGGGTGTGTGTAAGGTGTTGCTTTGTAGCCCAAGCAGGCCTTCGGACTCAGTTTCCTGAGTGCTGGGCCTGTAGATGTGTGATACCACACCAGTTAGGTACCTTTTAAATATCACTTACTTTGAGACAGAGTCTTACTTAGTTGATATGCAGACCAGGCTGGCTTGACCTCAGAGATATACCTGCCTCTTCCTTCTAAGTGCTGGGATTAAAAGGCGTGGACTACCATGCCCATCCTGGCTGCCCCCATTTTTTTTCTTTTTTCTTTTTCTTTTTTGTTGATGCTGGTGATAGAACCTAAGGCCATGTGTGTGTGCTAGGTAAGTGTTTTATCATGAGCTGTGTCCCCAGGCTGAGGTTCTCCTTTAAGTACAGGCGTGTATACATAACAATTTTTTTTTATTGAGGGTCGTACTTTCCACATATTATACCCTCATTTCAGACATACAGTTCATTTTGAGAAACAAGTGTCTGTGTAACCACTGACCAGTCAAGACACAAAGTTCCTTGCAGTCCACTGGCCCTCCACTGCCCATCCTCACATTCTAGACCTTAGCTGCCATCATTAGTACGGGCCAGCTTGCCATCTCAAGTGGAACGGGCAACCCTGCAGAATGAGTGACCTTGTGTCCGCTCTCTTCACTCCCTGTGTTGTCTTATTGGTAGCTTGTTGTTGTGTGTGCTGAGTAGCTATCCATGTGCAGATGTGTGCTGTCTGTCCATTCGGCAGTGGGATGGCTTTGGGGTCGCTTCTAACATTTGGCTGTTCTGAACTAAGCTTCTAGAAACATCTGTGTCTGAAGCTTGTGTGTCTATTCTTTCCTCTAGAGTAATACTGGGGGTAGACCAGCAAGTTCTGCGGAGTTTCTGATCCATCTCTGTGTGCAGGACATCGTCTGTGTGTCTGAGTTCATAACTCACATCCTCAACGGCTTTCTAACTCTGCTGTTCCCATGGTGGAGTAGCCACTCATGGTCTCAATGCCCCCCCCCCTTTTTAAAATAAGGCATAGTGGTATTCAGGGACACCATTTTTAGTGTATGATTGTATGATTCTCTGAGTTGTAATGAACTCAGTCACATCATCACCACAATCAAGGTAAGGAAGTGACTGTGGCCTTAGGTGATCTTACTGCTGTGCTGGGCAATTTCTCCCCAGCGTCCCCTGGCTGCCTTAGAGACTGTGTTAGCCTTCCTGGTCCACACAGGAGTGGAGTGGCTGCATAGCATCCATCTTCCACTCTTGACAAGAACTTGAGTATTTCCTAGTTGGTCCCTTATGTTAGTGAGTATGTCCTGGGACCACAGCTCCTCTACTTGGCCATCTCAGCAAATGGATGTATAATTTTAGTGTGTTGGTCAGGGTTCTCTAGAGGAACAGGACTGATGAAATGAAACAAATGTATATATTTGTTATATATACACACATATATAATATATATATGAAATATATATTAGAATGGTTTATAGACTGTCTCCCGATGGAAAGGCCAAGGATCCATGTCTTTTTCAGTCCATGATGCTGGAGGTCTCAGCAATCCCAAACTGGTGCTAGAGTCCCAGAGGATTTCTGGAGAGCTGCTGATCTTCTGTGTTGGAATCTTGAAGAAGTAGGTTCTAATGCCAGCGAAGGAATGCCCCAGCAACAGGGTAGATGAACTTGCCAGCAAGAGTAAGGGCAAGTGGGCAAAACCAAAAAAGCTTCCTTCTTCCATGTCCTTTTATGTAGGTGCAGCCCAGATTCAAGGTGGGTCTTCTCACCTCAAATGATCAATCAATCGAGAAAATCCCTCACAGGTGTGGCAGCTGCTGGGGGTTTAGTTGATTCCCGATGTGGCCAAGAAGACAACCAAGATTGGCTATCATAGCTAGCTTTCTTTCAGGAATATTCCCTATAGATCTTTTAGTAGACATGGTCTCCCTTTCTTGGACTGCTACCTAGAGGGGATCATAGTGTGTGAGGGGTGCACAGTTAGCCATTTTAGAGGCCTTCATGTTTGAGGAGGTCAGAGCTCCTCCCCCAGTTGGGAGGCTGATGAGGCCCTAATGGCGTGTGATGACTGAGGCATGGGTGTCTTTCCATGCGCTTGACACGTACACATCTTCTGTGAAGTGCTGGTTCAGATCTTTGGCCTCTGTTTTTAAAAATGTGCTTGTTTAATTTAGTAAGAGTTTTTGAGATGTGTTATGAATCAAGTCTTTGGTCAGGTAGAATGGTTGGATTTCATGTGCACGTACTTCACACATGCCTCAGAGTGTGTGTTCGCATCCAGCTTCCCGACTCTTTCCATGCTGGTTATGTCCTAGTTTGTGCTGGTTCAAAGCACAAAGGTTTCTTTTGAGTTCTCCTTTAGAATGTCTTCAGTTTTGCTTTCCCAGGATCTGGTTTGAAAGAGTTTTGTTAGGGTTGTAAGGGAGCTGGGTTGCACTTTCTCCATAGTATGTCCACTTCCAGCCCTCAGTGTGGAGAGTGGGCTCCGCCCATTTGATGGCTCATTACCTACAGAGTGGAATACTTTTTTTCTTCCCTTGGTTTTTCTAGACAAGGTTTCTTTGTGCAACTGTCCTGGCTGTCCTGGAACTTGCTTTTTACCTTGAACTCAATGAGATCCACCTGTCTCTGCTTCCCAAGTGCTGGGATTAAAGGTGTGTGCCACCACCGCCCGCCTGAGGGGGATCATCTTTCCAGGACCCTTAGTCCTTGGTGCTCTGCTTTTCTAAAACTATGTGAAGCTATTCTGGTTCTTTGCCCCATGACAATTCTAGAACTCACTGGTTTCTACAAGTGCATCTTCTGATAGATTTCTCAGGGCCCTGTTTCTCCTTTAGATCAGTTTGATAATTGGTATCTTAATATCGAGCCTTCTGATCCATGAGCATGGATCTTGATGAGTATTTACCTCTATCCGTTCAGGTATTTCAAAGACCCAACATGGTAGCACATGTCTATAATGGCAGAATTTGGGAGTCAGGAAGATTATATGTTTGAGGTTCTACTGGGCTACATAACATGTTTGAGGTTAACCTGGACTGTATAGTGAGACTCTAAGTAAAAAGAAAACAAATTTCTCTCACAGTGTTTTATAGTTTTCAGTGTTTCTTAACACATTTTGTTTAACCTATGTATTCATACTTTATGCAGTGTACACAGTACTTTTTAAAAATGTCAGTATCTAGTTTTTTGTTGGTAATACATAGACATATCACTTTCTAAACCACTGATCTTCTATGCCGTGGGCTTGCAGAAGTTATTTGTTAATTTTTTTCTGAATATTTATTTGTATTTTATATGTATGAGAGTGTTTTGCATGCATGCATGTTTGCACACCACTGTGTGCCTGGTGCCCACTGAGACCAGAAGAGGGCATGGGGTCCCTTGTGGTAGGAGTTACAGACAGCTGTGAGCTGTCTGCTGCGGCTGCTGGAAATGGAACCCAGGTGCTGTAGCCATCTCTCCAGCCTGTTAATTTTTTACAGCTTTGCTTTGTAGTCTTGAGAGTTTTTCTCTATTTCCACCCCATCCATTCCCATTCTCACTAGCACCTTCAGCGTAGCCCGGCTGGCCACAGGAAGGGACATGTTAGCATCACTTCTGAGCAGCCTTTGCTCTTAATATTTTGTAGCATCCCTTTGTCATTATTCGTCACGTGCCCCACTTCTAGGCTGTTTTGTCTGCTGTGATTTAAGAAAAGGTACCGCAGTTGGATGGGGGTTTATCAGCCACAGAAACTTACCTTTCATTCGTGGACTCTGCAGCTCTAAGACCAGGTTCCAGCAGACGGTGTGCCTGTTGAGGGCCCGCTTCCTGGCACACAGAAGGAGCCTATGACCTTGTTACCTCCTGACATGTCACCTTGGGAGGCAGGCTCTGCCATCATTTCCCTCCTGTTTATCAAGTGAGAGGTCTTACCTTGACTGGGTGTTTTGTTTATCACAACTTTTCATTTTTAGTCTGCTTTGTGGTGAGTTGTGTTCATTTAATTTTGACTGGCAGACCATGGTGCACTCTGTCCCAAACCCCACCTGGTCATGATTGCTGACCTCTCTCTCAGTCCAGGAGGCTACTAGCTTGTCCTTTTCTGTCTCTTGGTGTCTTTGGCTCTGGCGGTATAAATGGTGTCCGTTGTATCAATCTATTGCCTGCCTTCTCTCAGCACTACAGCATAGTCAGACTTCTGAGTTCTTCAAATCCAGGGGTGATTCCACTCTCTCAGTCCTAAACTCAGAAACCTATACCCTCCTGTTTCCTGTTGTTTGTGGGAGTCCTTCTGGGGGTGACTTGTATCTTTTTGCTTGGTTTTCAAACAATTTCTTTCTTCCTGGCTGGTTACTTTGTCTTCAGCTTGTGACTGATCCTCATTCATTAATTCACTCATGCATTCATTCTCCACCCCTCCTTTACTCCTTTCTTCCATCTTGGCCCTGGTTGGTCTTGAACTCATAATGAAGCTAACCATGACCTTGCACTTCTGATCTTCCTGTCTCATACCTCCCTGCTGCTGTGATTAAGGATGTGTGACACTGTATTGTTTCCCTCACATTTCTTGTTATATTTTTCTGATGAACTGGCATTCCTGATTTTGATGTTTTTGAATTTACCTACCTTTCCCCTGTGGTAAACACTTTTTGGAGTTATCTGTAAGTTCATTCTAACCCCCAGGTCATGGAGATCTTCTGCATTGTCCTGTAAGATTTTAGTTTTTGCTTCTACTTTTGGCCCCAGTCTTACGGAGCTGGAGTCCTGTGTCTGGGCTGGGTCCAGACTGCATGGCCCAGTGTGCACTGTGCTGCCCTGACCACAGCTCCTTCGTGCTCTTCCTCTTGGCTGTGCAGGGTCTGCATCTGGCTCTGGGTTTCCCCTTTACTTGTCAGTCCACTCACTCACTCACTCACTCTTTCTTTTCTTTCTTTCTTTCTTTCTTTCTTTCTTTCGTCCGTCTCCCCTCCCCCTCCTTCCTCCCCTCTCCTCCCTCCCTCCCCTCTTCCTCCTCCTCCTCTTCCTCCTCCTCCTCCTCCTCCTCCTCCTCCTCCTCCTCCTCCTCCTTCTTCCTTCTCTCTCTCTCCAGATTTCCTTTTAAGCTCTGGCTGTCCTTGTAGACCAGACTGGCCTTGAATTCACAGAGATCTGCCTGCCTCTGCCTCCTGGGATTAAAGGCATGCACCATCACTGCCTGGCTGTCAGCTTGTTTTTTTTCTTCTTCTTGCTTTTTCGAGACAGGGTTTCTCTGTTAGCTTGTTCTTAAGGGGCAAGGTTCTGTATTGACTACGTGTTGCCTAGGATTGGTGTTAGGCCCGTTGTTTGCGCCTCCTGCCCTTGGCCTTTAGAACTAAGTCCTTAAAGGATTGAACAGTTGGAATTTTGTTGATGAATTGGACAGTTTGTGGGACTAAACCAATTCTCATTGACCAGTGGTGTCAATCTGTCTGGAGTGAGCATGAGCTGTCACTCAATTTAGATCTCATTTAATGTCTTTCAAATAAGTTTTACACTTTCTTCCAAATTAATCTGGCATGTGTTGTGCTAGGTTTATTTTGGGGGCACTCTTAGTTCATGGCTTCGACTGTGTCTAGGATGGTCTGTAACTTACTGTTTATGGCAGTCCAGGCTGACTTTGAACTCTTGGTAGTCCTTTTGCCTCACCCTCTGAGGGCTGGGGTCACACATTGTTGATTTTCTTTTTTGAGATATATGTGTGTATTAGTGCGCATACCACAAGTGTGCATGAGGTCAGAGGTTGACACTGGCTGTTCTTCTGTTGTACATTTATTTCACTTGATTTTTGAGACAAAGTCTCATAAACCTGGATCTTACAGATTCAGCTAGAATGGTTGGTCAGCCTCGGAGCTGGGATACAGATGCACACTGCCATAACTGGCTCTCCTGCTCAGTTTTCTGTCAGCTTAATACAAGCTAACAGCCATTTAGGAAGAGGGAACCTCAGTGGAGAAGATTCCCCCACAAGATTGGAACTGAGGCTGTTTCTTGGTTAGTTGGGGGTGGGGTGAGGGGTGTTGTGCCCCTTTGGTCCCTATGTTATTTCCATCCTACCCTTCTGGTGTGCCCTCTGGTTGCTTCTTATCCCTCCTAATAGCCGATTCGTACCAATCCAGCTTGTGGGTCTTCTTCACAAGAGGTCTAAGTAGTTCTTTTATTCTATGGAGTGGCTGTCCTTCCTGACACAGACAGAGAAGATGTGATCCATGACAGCGGTTGGCCAGCCACATTGGTTGGGTACAGTGGAGACTTCAGAAGGGTCTGTCTCGTGTGTGGGTTTCTGATGGTTGATGGAGATTGGCCAGTGAGCATGCAGGGTGGCACAGAGCAGATCTGATGTGTGTGGTGGCACATGGGAGTGTGTGAGGTAGCTCACAGCCTGTGTCAGTGTCTGTGCTGCCAGATGAAGGGAGAGTCCATGGCTGGCTGTAGCCTGAATGATAAAAACCCAAAGACAGATATTGGGGTTCAACCTGAAGATTAGAGAAACAAAGCAGCCAAGCAACTAGAGAGCTCTTACCTCCATGAAATCTTCAGACTGAAAAGAGAGTGAGTTCCTGTCTCATCTCGCCTTATATTCCTCTCTAGTGCTGGGATCAAAGGCGTGCACCACAACCGCCTGGCCTGTATGGCTGACCTTCAGGCCAGCTTTATTTACTAAAACACAATGAGACCCCACTGCAGCTGTCCTTTCCCCGTCATGCTTTGCTGAGGTTTCCAGGCAGTTGGGTTTGGGGAGCTGACATTTGACTGCATGTGGCTTCAAATGCATTTTACTCACACCTGCCTTGTGTCCTTGCCAGTGGCATGGACACTAGTCTAGTTTAAAGCATTTTTGCCACAAGTAGAACATGGGTCCAGCTCCTGGCACTCACTTGGTCTTGGTCTTGGTCTTGGTCTTTTCCTGTGCAGATGGTATTGTCTTTGTCTCTATTGTTCTTGCCGTTGGCACTCAGGTTGTTTTCCCTCTTTTTAACCTCTCTGGGTAGAAGCTACCTTACAAAGCTCAGCATACAGAAGGGCAGAGATACTGTGCCTCCTCATCTAGAAGACCTTTTTGTCTCTAGTGCTGGAGATGTATCCCAGTGTGTTTGCTTTATCTGGAGGCTGTAGCTGGTGATGGTCTGAGACCTCAGAGGGCAGAAGTTGCTGAGCTGAAGTAGCCTAGAGACCTCAGAGGCTGCTACTCAGTAGTCCTGCCGTGAGCAGCCCTGTGACTGGTGTGTGAGTGCCATCCATCTGTGTCAGTTTGGATGTTTTCTTTGAGTTGCAAGTAAGACATATCAAGACATGCTAAATCCAAAATGATACAGTGGCTTCTAGAAGGATGGAGAGGAATGGCAGCAGGGACTACTGTAGCTGTTCTTCCTCTGCTGGAGTGGAGAGGGGCTGGGAGAGCAGCTGGTGTGTACCTCTTGTATTTCTAAGCCGCAGCAGAGATGCTTCTCAGGTCCTGCTCCTGTGTTGTACACTTAGAGTATCCTGGCCAAGTTCTTTGAAGCTTTAATTCTTATTTTTATTCACTCCCTGCTTTAGTCAGAATGAAAAGTGAGTAATACAAACACAATACCAGAAGTTACAGTTAATGAGAAAGTCAGAGGAAAGGGATGTTCCCCAGCTGCTGTCAGTGTCCAACAAGGACATCCAGAGTGCTCACTGGATGAGCTCTGACTCAGGGAAGAATTAGAGCTGAGATAGATTCTGCAGCAGTCTGCACCCCAGCAGGCGGTTGTGAGCATCACGACAGGGACACAGGAGATGCTGGAATACTCTTCCACATTCTCACAGTGGTTAGTTCTGTGGCCTCAGACTGCTGAGCACAGATTCCTGGCCAAAAGTGGTGCTGCTTCGGATGAGGGTCCTGTTGCTGTAGACAGAAGTAGAGATGAGGCCTGGCTAGTGAATTAATTACACAGGAAGAAGGAAAGAGCATGATGAAGTCTGAGAATTTGATCAGATCTGGTACCTAGCCAAGGCAAGGCCACTTCCAAGTGAGTTCTGTGTGGGGCTTAGTGGAAGGGAGAATGTGGCTCTTGGTGACTGGGGCTTTCTACATCTGGTATGAATACTGTTATGCTTTTCCCTGGCTTTCAGAAAATTAGTGAGATCACAAAATTAGAGTTGGAGATTCCCTGACACAAGGGGCAGGTCGTGTGGCCGTTGTGCTCATATGACCACCCCGGACACTTGAAGCAGGTGGCCATTTGTTCTGCCCAGACACATTGGGTCATTTAGCCCATGTAGTGGAGGAGGAGCTGGGTGGAAGGGAGCACAGACCATAGGTTCCTTGATGGTACACAGTGATGAGGGCAGCCGTAGGCCGTGCAGGGTCCAGGTCTAGTTGGGAGGAAGAAGAGTGGGGTGCATACCCCCCTAGCACATTTTTGTTTTGTTTTGGGACAGGGCCTTACTATGTAGCCCTGCCTAACCGTGTAGATCAGGTTGTCCTTGAGCTTGGAATATGTGTCACTATGTCTTTATTGTTTGCTTTAAGTACTAGGAGGCCATGCAGTGACAGACACCTTTAACCCCAGCACTTGCTACACAGAGGCAGATAAATCTTTGTGAGTTTGAGGTCAGCTTGGTCTACATGTAGTGAGTTCCAGGACAGCCAGATCTACATAGGGAGACCTTGTCTCAAAAAATAAGTAAGTAAATGAATAAATGATAATCATGTGGTTGCAAGGAGATGTAAACTGTTCAAACGTATAAAGCCAAATGTCAATTCTGTGGCCTCCGAAGGTGACTGTCCTGCAAGTGGAAGCCCTGTTATGTTAGGTGGTTTAGAAGTCACCCTACTCATGTCTTAAATGAGATTCAGTGTGCACATATAAATCTTTCCCTTTAGATGGTTCTGTGTGGAGATAGTTACCAGTGTGTACCAGGCAGGAGTCTCTGCTATAAAGATTTGAGCTGAAGTCACTGGGTCAGAGGATGAGCATGTGCCTACTTCAGTTATGTGTGCTCTGTACCCATTCATTGCCAGCAGTGGGTACTAGAAATTAAATGAAGTTTCTGCTAGCATGGTAGGTAAAATTGTCCTCCCTCCCTCCCTCCCTCCCTCCCTCCCTGTTTCTTGAGACAGGGCTTCTCTGTAGTCCTGGCTGTCCTATAACTCACTCTGTAGACCAGGCTGACCTCAAACTCACAGAGATCCACCTGCCTCTGCCTCCCTAGTGCTGGGATTAAATAAAGACATGCTCTGCTACCACTTGGTACCATCTCATTTTAATTAGCTTTTTCTTGCTTGTTAGTAACACAGAACATCTTGGCTATTACTCCTTGTGTTGCTTTTGTGGGTCACCTGATACTTTTTAGCCAGCTATGATTATCAGCTAGCTTAGTGACGTGGATTATATCTATTTGTTTGGTCCTTGCTGTCCTATAACTCAGTCTGTAGCCCAGGCTGGCTTCAAACTCACAGAGATCCTCCTGCCTCTGACTCCCCAGTGCTGGGATTAAAAGTGTGAGCCACCACCGCCTGGCACATAATGGGTTATTTTGTGTGTACAAACACATTTGCAGATGTGTGTGCACCTGTCGGTAAATGTTGGGTGTCTTCCTCAGTTACTCTCCACTTTAGTATTTGGGACAAGGTCACATTGAATCTGGAGCCTGCAGATTTGGCTAGGTTGGCTGGCAAGTGAGCCCCAGGGATCTGTGTGTGCTTGCATGTGTGCATGTAGATGTATTTTTGTCTGTCTGTTTTGGTGCTGGGGTTGCAGGTGCGTGCTGCTGCCCTGGCCCTTTCACATAGGTGTTAGGGCTCTAACTTGGGTGCTTATACTTAACTTGCATGAAACTTCATTGACTGAGCTATCTTCTAGTTCCCTTAAGTAAGATTTTTGAATAAGAAATTTTATTTTAAAAAATTGTTACTTTGAGCTGGATGTGGTGGCATATGCTTGTATTCCTGTATACCTGTAATCCTAGCACTGGGGTGGCTGAGGCAGGAGGATCACAAGTTTGAAATCAACTTGACTTATGATGTGAGACTTTTTGGGTTTTTGAGACAAGGTTTTTCCTGTGTAGCTTTGGAGCTTGTCCTGGAACTTGCTCTGTAGACCAGGTTGGCCTTGAACTCACAGAGATCCAGCTGCCAGTGCTGGGATTAAAGGCATGTGCCACCACCACCTGACTGTGAGATTGTTTTTAAAAAGTCACTGTAAGCATCACTGGAAACTTTGGTCTTGAATGGACATGTTGTGTGAGGAGGGACATCTAGTCATCTGGGTGTGCAGTGTGCAAGTTCAGAGAGTGCACAGGCAGACTGCTTACCATCCACGCCACATTAAGACTCACTGAGATTTAGGAACTTTTTGGATGAAGAAATGGGTTTTCAAAGTGTGTTGTGCCTGGGCAGGGTGCAGGCTGTTGTTTGTGTGTGGAGGAGCAGGTGTGATGGAGGAGCAGCCTGAGTGAGCTTCAGAGATCAGAAGTCTCTGGTACTGTCATATGCTGACGGATGTCACTGTTTGCCTCAGCCAGGGTGCCTTTGGCTACCTGGCCTCCTCTAGCCTTGCCTTGCTTAGTTGACCTTCGTGCTTGCAGGCTGGCTTAGGGTTTAGTTTGAAAACAACCTCCTTGATTACAAAAGCAATTCTGCCTATTTTAGGTGAGCACTTCCTGAGGAGAGGTTAAGGAAAATCCAGAGTGGATGCTCTGGGTTCAGGAGGTACAGAACCTGCTTCCACTGAGCCACGGCGGTAGGCTTTTGAATCTGTGTCTACCTACTACACATTAAAGCAGGTCTCAGTTAGCATGGATGCTGGCGTGAACAGACCTAGAGTATGGTTCCGTGGGGAAGGCTCTGCATTGCTCATCCTAACTGGCCTGGCACTCATGGAAGGCTGATGCCGATTGTCAGCCGTCGTGTTAGTGTCCCCCCTCTCTCACCAGTGTCTGTTTTGTTTTCAGACATAGCCTAGGCTGGCCTCAGATTCATCATGCCTTTCTGCCTCAGCCTTCCCAGTGCTGGGACTTGAGATGTTCTCTGCTATCGTGTCCCACCCCGCTCACGTGTGGGGGTCTCTCCTGGACCCTCATGCTGCTCTTGAGACTCTGGCTCCCTGGACTGCCTGCTGTCCACTCGGCTCTACTTCTGCCCCTCACACTTGATGATGGGCGGCTTTACTGTGCCCCGGCCCAGGACTGTGCCTGAGTCTTCCTGCTCACCTTTCCCACAGCATAACTGCTGGGTTCCAGGACGAGGACAGGAGGCAGAGCATGGATGAGGGTGGGGACTGGGCGAGCCTGTGGGAAGTGTGCCTGAGATTCAGGGGTTCTAAGGTATCCAGGCTTCTAAGAAGCTCTGTGTTTCCCCGTGCTCCGGATGAGCTTGTCCCACCTAGGTTTACGTCTTTCTCTACAAATCTTCATTTTACATGGAAAGGAAAGATGATCACTCTTCCCCTAGATCCAACAGCTCCTAACAGTTACAGTGAGCCACTGTTGATCCGTAGCTGATGGGTTTGTTATCTAGGGATATAAGCTTGTGCTTTTGTGAAATATTGTTCAAGATTTACGTGAAGTACTTAATGCCTTAGTCTTGAACATGGAGCTGTCTGTTGGGGAGATGTCATTTTTTTTTTTTTTAATTCTCTCATAGGTTACATCCCAACCTCAGTTCCCCTCCCGACTCTCAGCTCAGTCCCTACACTCCCCCCACCCACTCCTCTTCCATTTCCCTTTAGAAAAGGGCAGGCCTCCCGGGGACATCAACCAAACATGGCCTATCAAGTTGCTATAAGACTACACAGCTCTTCTCATATTAAGGCTGGACAAGGCAACCCAGTAGGAGGAATAGGGTCCTAAAAGCTGGTAAAAGTGTCGACCATGAGGAGTCCCACAAGAACATCAAGGCATGCAGCCGTGGCACATGTACAGGGACCTGCAAGATGTGCTAGGGTGAAGGTGGCACAGAGGGTGCCACTGTGGATGTCCTTACCATATGGCCGGTATGGATGGGAGCTGCGATCTCACGGTCACAGTTTGTAGCCGAGCCCTGCATACTACTTACATGCACACCCCTGCTTGTGAAAACACACAGATTAATCTCTGAAAGTCATCTCACCAAAGTCTGTTCGCTGTCCAAAGGGAATTTAGGGCTAATGTTTTGAAGGGAACATTTGGGCTTAGGGAACCCTAGTATGGAAACTGGGCCTCAGTGTTGTGGGCCTGTGGGTATTGACCACTTCAAGTGGCCTACTTAACTCTTCCGGTGGAGCAGCCCCTTGTCTGGGGCTGTAGGTGTGTTGGCAGAGGCTGCTTGTTTGTTCAGACCCAAAATAATTACACAGAAATCTGTATTAATTGCCATACTATTTGGCCAGTAGCTTAAGTGTATTTTTAGCTAGCTCTTGCATCTTAAATCAGCCTGTCTCTATTAATTTTTGCATAACCATGAGGTCGTGACCTACCAGCAAGGTTCCAGCATCTATCTCCTCTAACGGCTACGTGGAGTCTCACTGACTCCGCCTTCTTTCTCCCAGCATTCAGTTTAGAGTCCCTTCCTCCCTAGCTCTGTTCTGCCCTGTCATAGGCTGAAGTAGCTTTTTTATTCATTAACCAATAAAAGCAACACATATACGGAAGGACTTCCCACATCATAGGTGCCTACCTCAGATTTGAGGGAGCCTCAGCTGTAGTCATTGAGTAGTATGCTGGGGAGAGCTGACAGTGACCTGCCCACCGACCCCTGGCCAGTTTTGTGGCTTAGAAGATGCAGAAGGACACAGTACATGAACAGTTCCTGAAGGGCCACGCCCAAGTAGGAGTGTAAAAGGTGCCTCTCTCTCTCAACACACTCAACACTCACTCACTCAGACACTAACTCACACGCACACACACTCATGCACACACACATACAAACACACTCACACAGCCACAGAGAAGCGGTAGCTCAGTGTCATCACTTTTTCCCCTTTTTGAATCAGGGTCCCGTGTACACGGGGCTGGCCTCTAACTTGCTATGTAGCTGAGTGACTTAAACTTCTGATCTTCCTGCCCTCCTCCTATGTGCTGGGATTGCAGATTATGTGGTGTTGATGCTGGGGCATGAAACCCAGAATATCATACATGTTAGGTACATTCTTCCCTGCAGCCCAGCTCAGGCTTTTTCTGAGTTCCATTCTGTGCCCAATGCTTGCAGGTAGAATTTATAATAAACCTCATTGAACAGTGTATAATTTAGATGTTTGTAAAGATGGTATTGATGATTTTGTGTGTGTGTGACGGGTGGGGGAACCAATGCAAGAACAATTTACAGTCAACTATATTTATCCTGCTCTGAAAAGAGATAAATGAGATGTATCCAGTGGTTAGAATTTGTGGCGGGAAGGAGGAGAAATACAGATGAACAGAAGCTTACTAATTTTGGGCAGTAAAGGCTTCTGTAGGTTCTAGCTCCTGTCCCCATGGAGCTGATTTGGAGGACGGCAGGCATTAGCTAGTATCTGTGAGGAACTGTCTGACGAGCCTGCTGCTGCTGTGTGGGAGAACTGGTCTGCTCGGCAGGTAGAAGGGACTGAAGAGGTTCTGTGTCTGCAACTTTTGGGCCTATGAGTGAGAGTACAGAGACTGTTCCTGATGCTTGGGGGCTGCCAATGGGAAGGGAGGCAGGCATAGGGCCATTTCAGCTCTCAGCAACTGGAGCTCAGTCTTGCGGTGGGAGGGAGGTGTTGGAGACATGCTCCCGACTCAGGTGACAGGTAGTTACAACTCAGGCAGGTGTGGAAGCTGGAGTGGAGGCCGGCAGGTGGTGTGACAGTGGGGTGTGGGGAGGATGGTCAAAGGAACTTGAGTAGTCTGGAAATTGGGGGGCTGCAGTTCTGCACTGGGTAAGCTGGGATGAGTGTGTAGTTTCAGTGGGAAGTGAGGACTGGGGAGAGTTTTCCAGGAGTGAGCAGAGTAGGAGTGGGGTTACCAGGACAGGAGCTGCTGGAGAGGTGGCATGTCCCCTGAGCGACAGTTGAGGCAGTGGCAGTGAGGGGTTGCGTAAGTTCGCACATGGACAGTGACATCTACACTGGCCACCAGATTCTTTACCCTGAGAGGGGAAAGAGGACCTGCGAGCTCTGGCTTGTCCGCAAACTGATGGATAAGAAAGCATCAGTAAAAGCCTTGTCAGTGAACTTCACAGTTACTTGCTCTATGGTGAACCTGGCACATCAGCAGAATGGGACTTGGCGGGGGAGGGAGGGATCCTGAGTGGGCAGACTGCATGTAACTGTCTGTCAGTTGTCAGGCGATTCCAGAACCAATGCCCAGGGAGCGTGCAGGCTGGAAAGACATAGAGGTCTGGTTTGGCTTCTCCAGGACTGTGTGTGTGGGCTGCCGGGGTCAGCAGATGCCTACAGTGGTAACTGCAGCCCACTTGCTGGGCTCTTGTTTCCAGCTTTCTGAAGGGAAGAGAGGCACATGCAGGACACGGTGTTTTCTTGGGAGCTTTGTGGTTGCTGGGAGTTCAGGCAGGGCCCCTCTAAGGTCACATCCTATATGGCTTAGTCTTAGGCTTGACCACACTTCCTTCTGTGGCATTTCGGGGGTCTCTGTCCATCAGAGGACTATAGTGCCATTTTGCACTCTTCCTTGCAGTCTGATGCTGAGGTTCTGAGCATCCTCCCTGGGCTGTTTCCTGTCTGAGCTGTTATTTAGAGGAGCATGGATGGTATAGTCCCCTATTCTGTCTCCAGCAGGCTCAGCTTCCAGTTACCATGTGTGAGGGCAGCATGAGGTTACTCAGGGCCTGTTTGTTTCGTGACTGGATATGCTAATCAGGACTGCACCTTGTCTTCAGGCCTTAGCTGGTTCTTACTTGATGTGCATGCATGCCTGTGTATGCGTGTGCGTGTGTACTTGCTTGCTTGTGTCTAGGTCTTTATGGAGGTGCAGCCGACACACAACCTCTCATCATATCTCAGTGCAGTTTGCTCGTCTTCACCAGTCAGGATAGTGAGCTTCCCACCACGCGAACACTTCTGCTCTTCCTCCATGCTCCAGCCTTTACTTGTTTGTCTTCTTTCTGTCACTTGGAGTTGGGTCCTGGAACACAGAAGTATATAGTGTGGACCTTTTCCTGGCCACTTTGATTAAGTGTTCTCATTTGAGGGTCACTTGTGTTGTATCTGTAGCTCATTTCTTCATCTCTGAATACTTTCCCATTGTGTAGGTTTTAGAGGTTATCTCTCTATTGGTGTTCGTTATTCCCAGTTTTGGGCTGTCAGAAATACGACTGCTTCAGTTTTCTCTGGTCCAAGTGTCTCTAAGGTAGACTGGAGTGGAGGGCTGCACCTCATCATGGGGCGTGTCATTTCCCAAGAGTCTAGGATGGTGTTTGGGGTCCACCTCGTGCTTCTGGGAGTTCTCTGCCCATATCACCAGTTCAGCTGTAGTAGTGGGTGTCTCCGGTTCCGCATTGTGGGTTTAATTTGCACTTTTCATGCTGGCCTGTGACACTGAGCTAATTTGTTGCTATGGGCTGTATGTCTTTCATCTCTGGGAGGTGTCTGCAGGGATCTGTTGCCTACTTGTAATTCTCTTTCTGAGATGTGGGAGGGCAGTGACTGTGTGTGTGTTGTATGTCAGTCAGCCCTCTGCCTGTGTTCCCTGGATTGGTGACCAGCATTTCCTTTTAGCTTCTGGAGAAGAGTAGCACCTTGAGGTTGTTGGGGTTTGTGAGTTGCCCACATAAATGATTTCTAGAATACACTGTTCTTTTCTCTCCTGGAGCGCTAGTCTTGTGTAGAGAGGGCGGATCCAAGTCTTTTGCCTGTGCTTGCCACGTTGTCCTTGCTCACTAGGTTTCTGTCCATCTGTTTTGGCCTGTGTCTATTCTCTAGGCTACTGTGTGGTCTCTGAGGATTTCTGAGGCATTTTGTAGGTCTCCCTCGGTCGGGTAAAAACCCACGTTCATGTCCTAGTGCCACTGCATTTCTTCAGAACATCCATATTTGAGATAGAGCATCTGAAATGCTTTCCTTCCTCTTGCAATGATGTGGCTGGGTGGCAGGTGGCAGGCCCGTTGTCTGCTATGAGCCCCCAGTTGTGCTGGCATTATGTGAGTTCTGGGCTTCCTTTCCTGAAGTGATCAGTGGTGTCCTGTGTGGTCTGGAGGGCACTGTCTCACTTCCTTATTGACATGGCAGAGTTCTGCTGTCAGTGCCAGGGACCCTGCCCAGGACATGCCATCTTGCATGGTTGCTTTCCTTTTTTCTCACCTCTTGTTGGCACATCTGAAACGACCTCCTCGATGTATTGCACCCTTTCTCCCACATCTCTCCTCTTCCTTTCTGCAGTGTCTTCTGTACGGTGTGGGCGCCCTCATCTGGCCGTCCTGTGTGCTTTGGAGGTGCAGGTGGCACTGAAGGGCACCCTAATGCATTCTTACTGCTGTTAGCAGATGTTTTCTAAGGAGGTAGCACCTGTACACCTGTCTCTTTCGGTTTGTCCCAGGTGTCTAGGATTATTGTTGTCACCTGTTCTTTGCATGGTGACATTGAAAAACCTCCTACTAAGAATGGCTGGAGGAACTGGGTAATGTTAGCTTTAATGAGGAGTTTAGTCAGAGATCAGGGATGGTGCCAAGGCATGGCCTGTGAGCCACCATGGGCTGGCTGGGGCTCCACTGTGTCTGTAGTGGGTATTCATAGTCAGAGGAGCTTCAAAGCTTGAAGGCAGGCTGGCTTTGAGATCCTCTTGACCAGAAGACCCCATTAGCCAAGGGAACAGTAGGGAAGACGTGCTTCTTGCAGAAGTCCACAGAGTCTGTGCTCCACCAGTTGGACTGGACTCTACTCTGTAGTGATTGGGGATGTGTGACAGTTGCCACAGGATAGTCAGACAGAACCTCTGAGACACCTGCTTGTACCTTATTAGGTCCATAGGGAAACGCTGTCCACCAGTGTGCTCTTGTGGTTGTATGAGGTGTTCTGGAGGGACATTCAATTCTTTAATCCCAGGAACAGAACTTTGGGATTAAGAATTTACTGAGTTCGTGTGGTGGTGGTGGAGCACACCTTTTTTAATCCCAGCACCCAAGAGGCAGAGACAGGCAGGTTTCTGTGAGTTTGAGGCCAGCCTGATCTACAAAACGAGTTCCAGAACAATCAAAGCTATGCCAGAAAAACCCTGTCTCAAAAAACAACAAACATTATTTTTAACTGAGTTCAAAGAGGCCTTGCTGCTGTTTCTGATATACTCAGAACTTGATAGCATCAGAGACTTCCTGTATGATTGCTTTGACTTATTCCTCACAGAGGAAAGTCCAGGGTTTGCTGGGTGTGTAGCTTACAGGAGGTTCTAGTCTCAGTACTCCCTCACTCCCGCATCCCTGTCTCCCGTGAGTGTGTTACTTTGGAACTGTGTCCTGCTGGGCTGGGCTGAGGGCATCTGTAACTATGATGTGGACGTTAAATTTAAGACAGGTGTGTTACTGTTGCTTCTATAACTTAGGGTACAAATTTGTTGCTCACCTGAAGCCAAAATTAGTCAAGCTTGACTGGTAGAATTTGCTTTCCCAGAGTTTCAAGAACTTTGATGCATGAGAGACTGTTCTGTACCTGTTGTTGTGAACAGTGCCTGGTCACCTGGGAGAAAGCACAGCCCCTATGTCTGACCAGAGTAGTATTCTGTGAAGAATATAGGACCACACTTTTGTGTAGTTTGGGCATTTTGGGGCATCAGTCTGGAGAGACTTGGCCTATGGTGACCTGTGCTCAGAGGCAGGGCCCCAGCACTGTGAGCACACAGTGTGTAGACGAAGAAGTGTAAAGGACATGGACTCAAGGGTGTGGGAAGCCTGCACTGGGGGGTGCCTGCCACTTTGTGAGTGTAGACAGGGCACCATATTAGGTTCCCACATCTGAGGGAACTGCAGGGCACACATTGGGTCTTTAGCTGTGGCCACTGAACTTGGCTTCACCACTTAGGTTCCTTGTGAAAGGGATGCACCTGGTCTTAGTGTGTTTGTGCAGCCAGCCCCTGCCATCCTGTGCTGGAGAAAGGAGCACTTCCTGATTCCAAGTCTCATTTGTCCCCCAGGAATGGTCCTCGTGCGGAGTGAGAATGGGCAGTTGTTAATGATCCCTCAGCAGGCCCTGGCCCAGATGCAGGCCCATGCCCAGGCCCAACCTCAGACCACCATGGCACCCCGTCCTGCAACCCCCACAGGTGCTCCACCTGTCCAGATCTCCACCGTGCAGGTGAGTGCGTGCACCATGAGTAGGTTAGTGTGGGGTGGCCCCAGCTCAGCCTGGCTCTCACCCGTTCCCCTCCCTGTACACTGGGAGTATCGCAGGAGTGAAGGTGTGTCTTGTGTGAGTGGACATCGAGGCATACAAGTGCTTTCAGATCAGACTGGGTATAGGACGGCTCTGGTCTCCCGTTCCCCTAGCTGAGTCTATACACTCTCTCTCTTGTGGTCAGTGCTCAGCTTGCTGACTGAGTTGGGTCACAGTAGATAGATACTTGGGTCTGCTGCCTTGGTAGAGCCCTGACCTTTCTCTTGCCACCAGTGGGTTCACCTCTCTGTGTCCGTGTCTTCCTCTGTAAGTGCAGATGTAGGTCATGGACTGTCGGGAAGAACCAAGAGCGAGTAGTGGAGCTGAGCGAAGGCCACACAGGGTGCTCCACTCTCAAGCCTTGAGGTCCTAGATTTTGATGCCAAGCTGTGCTGTCTGACTGTGCAGTGCCCCCGGCACCACAGCACTGCAACCCTTGGGGTCTGTGCCAGCACACTGTTGTGTGCTCTGCGTAGCCTTGCCTTTGTTTAATGCCTCCCCTAGATTGGCAGCTAAAGAGATGGTGGGAGTAATTCTGATCACTCTGAACTCCTCTAGGACTGTCCTGTCCTGTAGACGGGTGTATGTGCCGAGGTAGGCAGAGCTCCCCCTGGGACTAGCATAGAGACCTCTTTTGAGGTCTGTGGTGTTTGTTTCCCTAGTCGGGAGTGTGTGGTCTGTGTGGAAGGTTCTCTGGCAGTGTACTGGCCTTGGCCATCTCACCTTTGCATCTCCTCCGACTCCTCTGTGCCATCTCAGGACTTCAGGTGTCCCCATCCCAGTCGACCCCGCCTTCCCCTTTCCAGCCGTGGCATCTCTTCACTGTCAGTGCGTGCCAGCGTCACTTTAAGAGCAGTGCCACCCCTGGGTTTCCCCGTGTCTGCTTTAAAAGACGGCATTTTGTAGACTTGGCTAAAAAGGTCTGTTTTAGGACTTTCTGTGAGGTTTCTGGTCATATGTTTTTTTTCTTTGGCTTGAATGTTTTGAGCTTAGGATAACTTCTTTGTGGGTAAGTAGTAAGCTGTGGATTACTTGAGTGCACTAGTATGTACTTAGGAGTTTGTGTGTGTGCTTGTGCACACGTGTGTGCATACATGTATGTGTACTTAGGAGTTTGTGTGTGTGCATACATGTATGTGTACTTAGGAGTTTGTGTGTGTGCTTGTGCACATGTGTGTGCATATATGTATGTACTTAGGAGTTTGTGTGTGTGCTTGTGCACACATGTGTGTGCATATATGTATGTGTTTCCTACTGTAGCCCATTTTAGATGATTCCTAATTTTTTTTCCAGGCTCCAGGAACACCTATTATTGCACGGCAGGTGACCCCAACTACCATAATTAAGCAAGTGTCTCAGGCCCAGACGACGGTACAGCCCACTACAACCTTACAGCGATCTCCTGGGGTACAGGTAAGGGAATACAACTTGGCGCATCAGTAGGGCTACCTGACTGGCAGAGCGTGCTTTTGCTTTGATGCAAAGATTGGACTTCAGGACTTTTTATATTGGGTACCATGTTGAATTTGAAGATGTAGGTGCTCAATGAAGAAAGTTTTTCTTTTTCTTCTGTGTTCGAATGTAGCCTACATTCTTTTCCTTAAAAAAATAGCAACATTCAAAAGCTTGTTATAAGGTGTAATTAGGAGAGTCACCTCATTAATATTTGACTCAGGGCATCTTTGAGGAAGTAAAGTCTGTGGTAAGAAGAGTTTATGTCTGTGATGTGTGGCCCATTACATGCATATGGATAGTGCTGGTGCTGTATGCAGGTCTTCTCACCTTCCTGTGGCATATTTGTAGGTGAGGTGTGTGTGTGTGTGTGTGTGTGTGTGTGTGTGTGTGTGTGTGTGTGTTCGCCCTAGGGTTGCTTTCCTAGCAGGGGATAGACCACTCCAGCTTCACACGGCTTCCAGACCACACTGCCCCCCTGTGGCCTGTTGCTGTGATGACAGCACAACCCTAGGAATGTCCATCTTTCACTTCCTTCTCCTTACCTTAGCTTTGGAGCTAAGGTATCAGGAGGTAACTCTATTTGGTTTGGGACTTGCTTTGTTTACCACACTGGCGACACACTTGGAATGCTCTTCTTGACTCTGCCTACTGAATGCTAGCTAGGAGTTGTTTGTAAAATAATGTCCTAGGTAGTGGTAGGGGAGAGTGTCCCGCAGATACTGGTCATAACCTGATACAGGTTGATGCTTCTGAGATGCAGCTTCTAGCCTATAGAGCCAAGGGGAGGAACTGATATTCCAGAGGCTCCTCCATTGTAGAGGTTAAAACAGATATTAAGAGTTGGGGAAGGGGCTGGTCAGGGAGGACATACCTGATCAGAGAAGATATAACATGATTGAAGAGATGTACCTGGCAATGGAAGACATTCCTAGTCAGAGAAGACAGATCAGAGAGATACTTGGCTTTGGAAGACCTCCTTGGCTGGGGAGGCAAATTTAGATAGGGAAGCCCTCTCTTGTGGGAAGCAGAGCCTCAAGGGCTCCTGTGTTGAGTTTGTGAGCAGTCATCCCATGTAGGGCTCTGGGCTCTGCCATGAAGCGCTTGTCACACTGTGCTTAGGTGATGTGCCCACTTGGATGTGATGTTAGTTGCCATGCTCCTGCCTAAGCCGCACCTCCATTGCAGTGAGAGTCTGAGCTGGGTGATGGGCTACAGGGCAGCCCTACATACACACGGGCCATTCTAAGCTCATTTTTCTTGGGACTCAGCTCCATTTTCTTTGGTAGCTGTGGGGAGTAAGAACAGCTTGGAGAATAGTTCTGTCCCAGGTTGTGGTAAGCAGCAGAGACATCTGTGTGTTTCAGGAGCTGGCATCTAGGAGACCTGGGGTTTTCTGGGAGGAACTCCTAGTGCTGTCTGCTTCTGATCACAGTGTTCCCTCTTTTGATGAGGAGGGGGCTCTAGAAGGCAGTGAAGCTCATGGTAAGCTGTGTCATGTTCAGTGAGAACAGGTGCCTTGAAGTAGGCAGGTGGGGTCTGCAGTCTGATGAGGTCTGTATCCCTGGGTCCTAGCAGTCAGGTGGGAAATACATTTTAAAGTGAAAACATTGGTAAGAATTGGTGTTCTGGCTGCTCCTGGCTTGTTGAGTCAGCCTCTTGGTTTGTTCCTGACCCTTATCTTCATATGACATTTCATTGGTGGTTTTCAGTCACAAGGGCAATGCATGGTTATGACACGGAGACACTTATCACCCTGAATCCGTTGCCAGATGTAGAGTAACTTGGGGGAGGGTGTAGGAGACCTGGAGTTGAGTCATGCTGGTGCACCTGTGGCTGGAGTACTCTAAGGACTTTCTCTGGTCTAAGGGAGCTGAGGCCTTGCCTTACGCTGCTCCAGAGCTACCCTTGGGTGGCTGTGGGATGCTCACTGCTCTCTGCCTTCAGATGTGGGGTGGGGACGGGACATTGTTAAAAACCTGCAGTGAGGAAATGTGGGCAGCCAGATTTATAAATTGGAGAGGCACTAATTTAAGAACTGGTAAATATTTCACCATGATTGCTCAAGAAAAGCAGGACTACCAGGAGTGGGACTAAGGGCCAGTGGTTTGGTGTCTGAATCATTTGAAGTCTAGATGCCCATTTGTGTTGCAAATGTTCTTAGGCTTGGCCAGACAGCGCCTTTCCACAGTCAGTGTGGCCACACCAGCAGCTCAGCTCTTGTGTCTCAACTTTTGGCAAGACTCCCTTTTGGAATGCCCAGGATGTTAACCAGGGAGTTGTGGGAAGTGAGACCCTTCCTCTCTGGGTCTCGTGTAGACCCTGTGGGGGTGCTTTGCCTGAAGGTCACAGCTACCTGTTACAGGGCTCTGCACAGATAAAAGGGTTCTGAGGAGTAGCTTCTGAGAGGAGGTTGTTGCTGTGACAGCTCTCAGACTCTGATTCTCAGTGATGGGCTCAAGCCTCAGGTTTAATACAGATCCAAATACAACTTCCCTTCATCATCACTGTGGTCCTTAGTTGTGGGTCTGTCATGGGTGCCCTTCTACCTCACATAGCTGCAGGAAGTGTGGACACCCAGCCGTTTGGGCTCCCTACTTCCCCAGAAGCTGTGATGAATTTCCCTTGTGCTCTGAACTCTTCTAGCCTCAGCTGGTTCTGGGTGGTTCTGCACAGACAGCCTCGCTTGGAACGGCCACAGCTGTTCAGACAGGGACACCTCAACGAACAGTCCCTGGGGCCAGCACCACCTCCACAGCTGCCACGGTAAGAATTTCCTTCAGGACCCCTAGGGGTAAAACCAACCCATTGGTACTAGTGGGGAAATGGAGCTGGTGCACACAGGAGCTGGAGAATGCTGCAGGGCTCACAAGCCAACTGACAGTACTGGTGGCATAGAGGGGACCTGTGTCAAGTCCTTTATGGGGTGACCTGAGGGACCCTGAGTATCTTGCTTGGGATCTGGGACCCCGCAGATGCCTGTGGAAGCCACACATGTAGCTGCTGAACACTTGTGGTCTGGGCATCAGTGTGTCTGTCTGCTTTAACTCCACAGCTTTTCCTTTATGAACCTGGTGCTTTGGACAAGTCGGGGTCATACTTTGGAACTTCTTTTTGTGTTCTTTGACAAGTACTTTTAGCCAATTACGGAGCTGCTTGGGACTTAGTCTGCCATGCACATTGGGCAGCAGCCTCTGCTCCTGAAATAAGGGCTTAGTCTTGGCAGATGCATCCTTCCCTAGAAGGGGGTTTCTGTGTTGAAAGATGCAGGCTTGGTGGCCCTTAGAGTAGCTGATTGCCCTTCTGAGAAGCTTCTAGCATGTGTAAGAGGTAACATGCTTCTTGAGAGAGGTTTAAATGCTAAGTTCACGTGTCTTTCAGACCAGTACACCTTTCACTGCGGTGATGAGATCGCCTATAACTTACACCTTTTCATTTTAATACAGGAAACTATGGAAAATGTGAAGAAATGTAAAAGTTTTCTATCAACATTAATAAAACTGGCTTCTTCTGGTAAACAGTCCACGGAGACAGCGGCAAATGTGAAAGAATTAGTACAAAACTTGCTGGTAAGAAGCTCAGGTGAAACTCTCTGCCTTAGAGCATGGTATGTGACCTGCAGCCCATGCTCGGCCAGCCAGGGTGACCTGGGTGGGCAGATGAGAGCTTGTGGAAGATCCCGGAGAAGGAGAGGTGTGTACGGCTGTCAGGGTGTGTGGTTGCTGGCTTGAGTATTCTGGGGACTGGGCTGAGACCCCAACATTCCTACTATACTTAGATGAGTCACCTGAGGAGACGCAGCACTAAAGAAGGGCTTGCAGGACTGGACCCCGTAGCAGGAGTGTGCACCTGATAGCCAGTGATGCTAAGGGGGTTCCCTGCCTTCTCTTCTCTAAAGGCAACAGGGAGGGTCCTTAACTCCAGTTTATAGGCAGGTGGTCTGTGCTGCACCTGCCCCAGCTGCCCTTGGTACTTCCTCTTCCCACACCTTGAGAATTCAGTGCTGGTTTCTAAAAGAAGCCTTTGTGCTGATGTGCTGGACTGACCTCTCCCATTGGCTGGTGCTCCCGTCTCCTTGTCCATGGACATTTTATTTTAGCAACTTGCTGTAGTCAGGGTTTGAACTGGGCTCCTTGCTTCGTACTGCAATGAACTTTGTCCCTCCTAACCTATAGCACTTACATTCTTGATCTTTGAGAGTGTGCGATTTCTACTGCTCGGGTTTGTTGGTTCAGCCTTGCACTCTTGATCCTTTTCCTCCCTGAGGAGTTTTCAGGCCAGGCAGGGGTGACCCGCTGTGCTCTGATGCCTGCGAGGCCCCGTCCTTATCCAGTGCTGTCTTCTCCACTTGCTGGTCCTGTTCATTCTTTTGCTCTATCCAGCTGTCCACAAGGTGCTACACTTCGATCAGGACCCTGGGCCTAGCTTATTCTTACATATAGAGTGAGTGGACCTCTTTGTGGCCTTGGGTTTCACATCAGTCAGACTAGGGCCCAGCTGCTCATGGTACACGCCATTCCCAGGATCAGAAATATTGCCAGCCTGCATATTTTCTCTTACTTCTGCCCTGCTCAGTGTGGCTGACCGACACTGTGTGCTCTGGTGTCACCACTGGCATCTTCTTCCCTGCCAGTTATGTTACTCTCAGGACATAGTTTGCTGTCACAGCCCTGTCCTCAACAGTTTACCATTTCTCCCTGTAGCACAATTAACAAAAACCCAGAGACAGAAATTGGGCTTTAGCCTGAAGGTCAGAAAAGCAAAACAGCCAGCCACTGGCTCTTAATGCTACCTCAGTCTGAAATGGCTTTGAAAAGAAGAAAATGAAATTAAAAAAAAAAAAAGAAATGTTTTGAAAGAAAAAAAAGGGGGGTAGAGATATGATAGGGTAAAAAGGTGGATTAAGTGAATCTACTTTTAAAAAACAACTCCTAGTTTTGAATGTTTTATATTGGATTGGATTTTTATATCAAATTTTGTATATATACAAATTTGAGATTAATTTTGTTAGAATATACTGTACATCTATTTCTACTCTTGTTCAAAATACTGCATCTATACAACTCAATTAACAATGTAATGCAAATTTGTAGTCCTTGAAAATTATTATTACCAACTGTTTAGGATAATAAGGAAATGCAGGTTAGTAGTTAATCTATTATATTCAAACTTGCAGTCACATTAGGTATGTTTTCAAGGTCAAACAAAGATATATTTTAGATAGACAGGTCATCTTCAAACGCTTCAGAGATCTACAGAATATGGCATTTAAGATGTTTTAATAACATAGGCTCTTTTTTATGACAGTGAAACATGTCTGCTCCTGGCAGTACCAATCTACTTTAGAGAAGATGATGGACATTAAAGAAACTCCACATGGAATTTACTTTCTTTGTGGCATAAGTAAACCAGTGGTCAAGCCCTTGCATTGACTGCTACCAGTATGCTGTCCTAATTGGACAAGCAGAAAATAAAAGAAAATGACTGCCACACATTGACAATTCAAGGAGGGACAGCCCTACAGAGTATCCTGCTTCACAGAAAAGTCTGTTGGTTGTGCAAGGCCAGTAGGCTGAAGATAGATGCCCCAACATTGCAGGAACTTTGGGTGACTGTCCAGGCAGCCAGCTGTTTCTGTCATTTCTCACATTTTTTGGAACTCGCTTTCTTGCACATCCTGCTTACTCAGTTAATATTATTTCCCTCTTGGGTCTCTGAGAGAGTTGAAGATTAGATAGTTATAATTTATCAGATGCAGAAAGCAAGTTAGGATAGTGAATTAGGTATAGGACTCTGGACTCACCAAGATAGGATAAATATGAAGTATTTTCTCAGAATTTGTTAATGCAAATGGACTAGACATTGTTGATGTACTTATTGCCTGTATATATTGTATATAGTCATTGTACTTATTATATATAGTTTTCTTGTATTAGTTATAGCCTTTTTAAATTTTAGACCAAAAGGGGAACTGTAGTGATATTTCATTTATATTTTAATAAGTAAAGCTTGCCTGAGGATCAGAGAGTAAAACAGCCCCACTGATCAGCCTTACAGACCAGGCAGTGATAATACACACATTTAATCCCAGTAGCCACACTAGTTTGCCATAGAAACTGGGCGGTAGTGGTGCATACCTTTAATCCCAGCTCTAGAGAGGAATATAAGACAGGAGGAGACAGCTCTCAGACACAGTCTCATTCTGAGGATTCCCGGAACAGGATCACCATTTCATACTGAGGTAGAGATAAGAGCCAGTAGCTAGTTGTTTTACTCTCTGATCTTCAGGCAAGCTTTATTTATTAAAATACAAATGAAATACTGCTGTATCTCTGCCTGCGACTGTCTTCCCCAGGTTTTTTAAGCCCTGGACGGACGTTACAGTAGTCGGTGGTGCCCCTCTGCATAGTAGCATGGACTCTGCCCCACTTCAGGAGTCTAGTCCACGCAGAAAGCTAGTCCAGTTCTCATCTGTCTTACGGGGTTTTCCAGCCTTCACACTGAGTCTCCAGATGTCTAACACAACCACGTGTACCTTGCTTGTGGACTCTAAGGCTTCCCCTTTGGTGCTGCATGGGCGCCAGTCTCTTTGACAGGTGCTCTACTCCCTGACGAGGCTGGGCTAAAGTGTTGCCCTTGGCATTCTGTCCACAACTTGTTTGTTTCCTAACAAAATGCCCGGCACTGGGTAGGTGCCTGGTATCCCAAAGTGAAAACATATTGAGTGAGAAACCTGTGGGCGGGTGGAGATGTGAATCAGTAACTGACCAGCTAGACTCATGTTCACCAGCTGCTGCTCAGGGTCCAAGGAGACGCTAGACATGAGTGTACCTAGGGGTGTGCAGCACAGACACATGGTCTGTTGTCAGAAGGGCCAGAGCAGTGTGATGCTGAGGTTTAGGGTGTGTGCCATGAAATTGTGTGAAGGTGTGTCACAGCCGTGCCAACGTGGTTTATTTTGCAGGATGGGAAAATCGAAGCAGAAGATTTCACTAGCAGGTTATATCGAGAACTGAACTCTTCACCTCAACCTTACCTTGTGCCTTTCCTGAAGGTGAGGAACAGCTTATGCTACAGCAGTGTAGTGCAGTTGGGTAGGATGTCACATGCCACCTGAGTTGGCTGGAACAGCATGTGAGGTTTTCTGTTCAGAACAGGCTTTCTTGAAGCTGAGCCCCCAGTTGCAGCTCTGGCACACTCTGGTGTAGGACCAGAGCTCCTTGTGGGGCTGGGTTTACTTACAGAGTAAGCTTGGGAACCTGACAGTATTGGTGCCTCTTTGGAGATGCATTTTGTTCTGAAATTCATTTTAGTCAGATTTTGTTAAGAAAATCCTGTTGAGTAAGTGTGGAGTTGAGTGACAGTCAGGGATTAGTACTTGACACTGTCTATAGAATGCTTATAGAAGTATTAGCCAAAGACTTTTTTGAAGGTTTATGCTTTTACAACAGTAGAAGCTCTTGTGCTCCAGCTGTGCCTAACCCCACATGTCTGTCTGTCCTCAGAGGAGCTTACCTGCCTTGAGACAGCTGACCCCAGACTCTGCGGCCTTCATCCAGCAGAGCCAGCAGCAGCAACCACCTGCCTCACAGGCCACGACTGCACTCACGGCTGTGGTGCTGAGCAGCTCGGTGCAGCGCACAGCTGGGAAAACGGCTGCCTCGGTGACCAGCGCCCTCCAGCCCCCAGTCATCAGCCTCACGCAGCCCACACAGGTTGGCGTTGGCAAGCAGGCACCGCCCACACCACTGGTATGAAGGCGCGAGCCTGGCATGGTGCTCTTGCCAGCCACCATGCCACTTAACTCAGCAGCCCTGGCTCGGAGCCTCTTTCTGGAAAGAGCAGGCAAGGAAGCTCCTGCTGGAAAGGCGTGCGGTTGTTCTCTTAAGTAACTGAAATGTGAGCTGGAGGTTGAGGCCACAACTTTGTATTATACTTTTCGGAGAATGATTGGCACTTGTTGGCTCACTTACTGGCAGACTCCTCACCTTGTTGTTGGGGTTCCTGTACAGGAGTGCAGTGTGCTTAGTGAGCCTCTTAGGAGGATGCTCTCTGGACTTTGAGTGATGCCCAGATGTTCAAACCATTGGGGTTGGGGTTGGAGGAGGGGTTGGTCAGGCCTTTGCCTTTGGGGTAGAGCCTGCTGGTGGGAATATTGTAGTCTGGACGATGTTTGGGAGCTGAGGGCTCTGGCAGGTGGGTATGGCTTTGTCTGCTTTGGATTTTTTGACGGGGCAGGACGACTTTTTGCTGTGATTGCATTCAGAGTGTACTCCTGCCTCGAACAGCACAGGCTCACCACATCTAGAAAGGTGAAGTTCAGAAGGGGGCTGGCTACGTAGTGTAATGTTGTAGAGCATTTATTTATGGGGTCTTAGGTTTAGTTTCCAGCTCTGGGTGGTGGTGGAGGAAGGGGGTTGTGATTGTACCAATGCAGCTTAACTATGAGCAGTGGCTGGGGGTGCAGTGCTGTATGGGGGGGTGCTGAGGAGGCCGGATTCCTCGGGGTGCTGGTTCCTCCCTCTGCTAGCTCGTGCCTTTGTCTTCTCTCTCTTAGTAGTGAGGAAGACATGGTGGACAGCAGGCTCAAGGCCCCACACGAGTAGGGTTTCTCACTGGGACAGGGATTACTGTGTCCTTTGCTTTCACATAGTTTAAGTAGGGAGCTGTGCTACTGAGCAGTCAGCACATTGATTTACCTAGCGGGCAGTTCCCGGGAGGACTCACTCTCCTCTGAGGGCTGGCCTCTGTCCTTGAGTGTCAGGGCTCCAGCAGACCCATCCTTTCTGTAGTTTTGGCTGTAACTGTCAGATTGGTACAGCCTAGAATCTTATCTGGGAAGAGAGTTCTTAATGAGGGTTATCTAGATCAGAATGGCCTCGAGGCATCTTTATGGGGGTTGTTTTGATTTTTGGTTGATACAGGAAGATCCACCCTGAATGTGGGTATCACTGCTTCCTAGTGAAGAAAACCAGCTGAACAGAAGGGAGTGGTCAGGCAACACACTATTTTTTTTTTCTCTCTTGACTATGAATGTGGTGTGATTAGTTGTCTCTGTTTCTGCCTTTGTGACTTCCCTGCAGTGGTAGACTGTGACCAAGTAAATCTTTCTCCATCAGTTGCTCTGGTCAGGTGTTTGGTCGCAGCATTGGAAATGAAGCTAGAGCAGTGCTGTTCTTTTTCAGAGATGTGAGCAGAGCAGTGGTGCGCTCAGTAACCTGGCCATTGCTCTGTGCTGTCCTGATCCACCCCAAACTCTGCTTGTGCCTGTGTGTGTACAGTAGGTCAGCTTTGTGCAAGCCTATAGAAGTGGGCTTTTCCTGTGTTTGCAGTTAGTGTCTGTCTTCTCAGTGGAAACCCAGCCTGAACTGCCCTGGGCTTGTCCTGAGCTGTGAGAGCCATGTTTTGTTGCAGAAACAGCTCTGGGGCAGGCCTCAGCCTCAGTCCCTTGCAAGGTCCTGTTCCACCAAAAATACACCCTCTACCTTTTTTTTTTTTAAAGCAGAGTTGGGGTTCAAATCTAGAAGGGCTTCAGACTCCTATGCAGACACCGTACTTTTCTGTTAACACCATCAGCCACACAAAAAGTGTCCTTTACAAAAACTATAATTCTTACTGGAAAGTTTCTAGCACAGATTTATGATCATGCTCTCAGTGGCTTCCTGTGAGCCGTGCCCAGAGCACAGCCAGTGCCGTGGGCTCTTGGAGCCCGTTGTAAGCCTTGCACAATATGGCAGGATGGCAGAGCTGAGCCAGCCCTGAGGTCTAAGCATGGTTCAGAGAATGATGAGGGGGATAGTCTGTGTTGCCAGAGGACCAAGTTTAGGGCAGGACTTGGAGACTCATCTTCATGCCTATGAAAAATCACCTGGCCCTACAGAAAATTTAAAATGTAAATAAGTCACTTGAGTGTGGCCACCAGGACGGGTCTGAGCTCAGTCTTGCTTTGCTGCTGCCCTCCAGGATCGGGGCAGGTCCTAAGTGTCATGTGCTCCATGTCCTTGCTCCACTGTAGCCTTCGCCTCAGTCTTTCGGAGCTGTGTGTAGAGGGTTGTTATAGGGCTGTTGAACCGGGCTTTTAGATCTGGAATGAGATGTATATCCAACTTTCCTGGAGCTTCTGACAGGGCAAGGTTGGGGCAGGGCTGATGAAGCAAATAGCTGGCTTCATGGGTCAGTGTGGTGGCCTCTGGGTGTGTGTGTGTGTGTGTGCTCATGCACTATGTGACTGTGCCCCAGGTGATCCAGCAGCCCCCGAAGCCTGGAGCCTTGATCCGGCCCCCGCAGGTGACCTTGACGCAGACACCCATGGTCGCATTGCGGCAGCCTCACAACCGGATCATGCTCACCACACCACAGCAGATCCAACTGAACCAGCTGCAGCCAGGTGAGGCCCCTGCTGCTGCCACCCAGGACCGGCTGCTTCCACCCAGGGCTGACTAGTCTCGGAAATGGCCAGTTGTGGGATAGTATTTGATTTCATTTAATCATTGTGATAAAATTCATGTAGCAGACAACTCAACATTTAAAAAATGATTTTATGCACACCACTCAGTGACATTTATGAGGTTATGCAACCACTGCCCTTGTCAATGTGGTTTTTAAATTAACCTGAATTACATATGATTGCCCCTGTTCGTATCTGTGAGGTCACAGACCTGGCTGTTTTTCTCCCTTTCCTAGCAGTGAGGTCGCGGCGCCTGCAGCTCTCACGCCCTCTCACACCTGTGCTAGTGGTCTGCATGCTCTCACCACCCCAGTCTTCCCTCCTCTGCCCCACCCCTCTGTCCTAGAGTTGACAGAAATTATGCTGTGCAGTAGCTGTGTAGCACCTCCCTCGGAAGCTGCAGGACCCCAGTGCCCCTCAAGGCACATAGGCTAGTCTAGGTCGTGTGGTAGAAGCATTGTTCCCACTCAGAAACCCGCTTTGTCCTTGTGGTTTCTTCTCTCCCTTCCAGGCCCCATTAAGCCTCCTTGTGAGTTGCTCTGCCTCTTCTAAGGCCTGACCATGGCTCCTCCCAATAAAGTTCCTTCTGAAGTATAATTCTCTATCAGTTCCTTTCCACTGTATTTAGGCCTTCAGATTATAACAGTACACGCCCCCCTAGAACTTTAGATTATAACGGTACACGCCCCCCTTAGACCTTTAGATTATAACGGTACACGCCCCCCTTAGAACTTTAGATTAAAACGGTACATGCCCCCCTTAGACCTTCAGATTATAACGGTACATGCCCCCCTTAGACCTTTAGATTATAACGGTACACGCCCCCCTTAGACCTTTAGAGTATAACGGTACACGCCCCCCTTAGAACTTTAGAGTATAACGGTACACGCCCCCCTTAGAACTTTAGATTAAAACGGTACATGCCCCCCTTAGACCTTTAGATTGTACCCTTACACTTGCGTGTCCCTAAGGCAGCCTCACTGATTTTCCCTGGCCCTGAACTCCTGGGCTCCAGTAATTCTGCTTCAGTCTCCTAGTTGAACAGTCTGCCTACTGTTCGTCTCTGCCAGAAATTGCTCCTGTACTTAAGAGTTGAGGGAGCCTAGCAGTGATGGTGCTTGCCTTTAGTCTCAGCACTCAGGAGGCAGAGGCAGGCGGATCTCTATGAGTTGAGGGCCAGCCTGGTCTACAAAAGCTAGTTCCAGGACAGGCTCCAAAGCTGTAGCGAAATCCTGACTTGAAAAACCAAAAGCCAAAACAAATCACACAACAACATTATTATTCTTGTTTCGTGTGTATGGTTGTTTTGTCTTTGTGTGTGTGTCTGTGTACTGTGTGTGTGTCCCGTGTCCTTGAAGGCCAGAAGAGGGTGTTGGATCCCCTGGAGCTGTTGTCAGCCACTTTGTGGGTGCTAGGAATCGAACCTAGGCCTTTGGAAGAAGAAGGGCTCTTAACCACTGAGCCACCTCTCCCTCCCTCCATGCTGCTTGATCTTAGCAGGTGTTGTATATGTAGCCATAGCTGCTTGGAGTTTATATGTGCAAGGGTCCTGTCATGTCTAGAAAATACTGTTTCCCGGCAGTCTTCCACAGTCTCTCATTCCTGCAGTCTTTCCACCCCCTCCTTCTATGATGCTCCCTGAACCTTGAAGGGAGGGGGTGTGGTGCTACAGTCTCTTTTTCTCTGCACTTTGAACAGTTGTGACTGTGTGTGTGTGTGCAGTGTGCAGGTGCGTACAGTGTGTACAGGAGCGTACAGTGTTTGTACAGTGTACACAGGTGCATACAGTGTGCATACAGGTGCGTACAGTGCAGTGTGTGCAGGTGCATACAGTATGTGTACAGGTGCGTACAGTGTTTGTACAGTGTGTGTACAGGTGCGTACAGGTGTATACAGTGTGTGTGCAGGTGTGTACAGTGTGCACAGGTACATACAGGTGCATACAGTGTGTACAGGTGTGCACAGTGTGTACAGGCGTGTGCAGTGTGTATACAGGTGTATACAGTGTACGCTGTGTGTGCAGTGCCTACAGTATGTGTATAAGTGTGTACAGTGTGTGTACAGGTGCGTGCCGTGTGTACACAGGTACGTACAGTGTGTGCAGGTGCATACAGTGTGTACACAGGTGTATACAGTGTGCCGTGTGTGTGCAGTATGTACAGTGTGTGCACAATGTGTGTACAGGTGTGTGCAGTGCCTAGAGTATGTGTACAAGTGTGTAGAGTTGTGTACAGTGTGTGTGCGGTGTGTGTACAGGTGTGTATAGGTGCATACAGGTACATACAGTGTGTGTACAGGTGTGTACAGGTACGCACAGTACAGAAGAGGACATCAGATCCCCTGGAGCTGTAGTCACAGTGTTGTGAACTGTTTAATATGGGTGCTGGGAGCTGAGCTTGGGTCCTCTGAAGAGCAGTACAAGTGTGTAACCACTGAGCAATCCAACCCTGCGGCTTAACCGTGTCTGCAGTTCAGAGCCACTGGTGCGGAGTTTTGAGAGTGTTGCTGTGATGAGCAAGATGTCAGTTTCTCCTTGGGGCTTGTAAAGCCAGCAGAGTCAGGCCTCTGGTAGCAGTCTCTGATCTCCACTGTGTCTTTGGCTTTGCAGTCCCTGTGGTGAAACCCACCGTGTTACCTGGAACCAAAGCCCTTTCTACTGTTTCTGCACAAGCAGCTGCTGCACAGAAGAACAAGCTCAAGGAACCAGGGGGAGGCTCCTTTCGGTAAGGACTGACGCCCTGTGTACTTCAGGGAGAGCATGGGAGGGCGTGCTGTCCACTTCACTCACTGTTAGGTCTTCCCTACTGGTTCGTGGCACTGGTAGCCTCAGGACTGTTGTTTCTGCTTGGTTCTGACTGCATGTCTCTGTCAGTGTGTGTTTCCAACATGAGTGCAGCAGTGGAGGCTTCATGCCCTCCGCAGGAATGGAGAACAGGTCAGCTGACTGGTTCCTTGCCACCTGCCTGCTGCCACCGAGTTGAAACCACCTTAAGGAGCTGTGATTTCCTCGTACAACATAACCTCTGCTCCCTCCTCTCCAGGGATGACGATGACATCAACGATGTTGCATCAATGGCTGGGGTGAACCTGTCTGAAGAAAGTGCAAGAATATTGGCCACAAACTCTGAGTTGGTGGGGACACTGACTCGGTCCTGTAAAGACGACACCTTCCTCCTCCCCGCACCTTTGCAGAGGAGGATACTGGAAATAGGTATGTTTGCTCCTGATGATGCCACTAGGATGCTCAATGTCCAGATCTGTGTCTGATGTGCTCCGTGACCCTGACGAGACTCAGCACAGCCCTTCTGCAGTAGCTCCACTGGGTGCGGGGGCTGTAGGTGAGCGGGCCCTCTGTCTTGGTTTGGGCTCACCCCATGATAGCTGCTCTGGTGGTTGGCAGGTAGTGGAAGGGTGGGCAGTGACTGCTTAGGTTGCCCTTGATTGTACAAAGCAGTAAGTAGTGGATGAGCAAAGCCAGTGTGGTAAGTACCATAAAGTGCTCTTTTTCTGCATGGCCTGCAGGTAAAAAGCACGGCATCACGGAACTCCATCCAGATGTAGTGAGTTATGTGTCTCATGCCACACAGCAAAGGCTGCAGAATCTTGTAGAAAAAATATCTGAAACAGCTCAGCAGAAAAACTTCTCTTATAAGGTAATGGGGCTATTTTCCTGGGGAGAATGTCCATGCTCTCAGGTCCTGACCTAGGGCTGTGTGGTAGCCTTGGAGTCCTGGTTGTTCCTGTGCTCATCCTCTCAGCCACAGGCACACGTATTCACTGCAGGGCTCTCAGGTGCTCTGCAGGGATCCTGCTTTGGAAGATGAGCCTCTCAGCTAGGACAATTGTGGAGTCTTCTACTCTTATTCCATCCACCTGCTGCTGTCCCTTCTTGAGGCATGAGCTAAACCTGCAGGCTCTCAGCCAGCTGTGGCCCTATGTTTATAAAGTGAATTTTCAGGCAAAATATGTCTTGAGCAGTTGCACAGATGTCATTGGAGTCACTGCTTGTGCCTTCAGGGCAGTATATGGCCAATTGTCAGCTTTAAGAACAAGCTGGGTGTGGTGGCACATGTCTTTAATCCCAGTTCTTGAAAGACAGAGGCAGGTGGATCTCTGTGAGTTTGAGGCCAGCCTGGGCTACAGAGCAAGTTCCAGGACAGCCAAGGCTACACAGAGAAACACTTGTGTCGGGAAAGTAAAACAAACAAAACATAAACAGAAATAATACTTCTACATAGAAGGACTTAAATGTTCCTTAAAAATTATCAAAGTTTATCAACTGGAAACCTGTCAGACTCCTGGTAACTTGATGAGACTTCCCCCTCCTTGTGAGAGCATGGCCTGGAGCAGTGAGCTGTGCACAGCCACCACCATGGGAGCTGTGTGTAGAGGGTCCATCTGTACAGAGCATGTTCATGATTATCGGGGTTCCAAATTCATGGTGAGCAGTGTTTTTGCTATTTTTTTTTTTGTAGGATGATGACAGATACGAGCAAGCAAGTGATGTTCGGGCTCAGCTCAAATTTTTTGAACAGCTTGATCAGATTGAAAAGCAGAGGAAAGATGAGCAGGAGAGGGAGATCTTGATGCGGGCAGCAAAGGCAAGTTAAACCCTCCTTCCAGGTCTGGGGCTCAGGCTTGCAGCACATTGGGTTCCCGGCTGGTGTGGAGGAGTGGGTGTTGTGACTGGATAGGTTGAGGGAAGCCTGGCTCCCTTGGTGTGTGTGCTTCAGTGCTGGAGACTGCACTCGAGGGTGGGGATTTGATTTGACAGATGTGGACTTCCTTTTCCCTCCCTTCGTCCCTCCTTCCCTCCCTCCCTCTCTCCCTCCTTCCCTCCCTCCCTTCCTCCCTCCTTTCCTCTCTCCCTCCTATATAGCCCTGGCTAACCTGGAACTCATGATGTAAACCAGGCTAGCCTCAAACTCATGAGATCCTCTTGCCTCTGCCTCTTGAGTGCTGGGATTAAAGGTGCCCACCACCATGCCGGATGGTGTGGGCTTTCTTAAGATATTTCTAATACTTTACCTCCCCAATGTTGTAGACTGTGGTGTGGGATCACATTGCTCTTCAGTCTAGAGCATTCTGAGCTGAGTGTGGGAACCTCGTTCCTCCATTATTAGAATCACCTAGAGATACGAATCGCAGTGTTAAGCTTTTATGCAGTGGCAGGGGTGACAGCTGAATGGTGCCTCTCTAGCCCTGAGCCCAGGGTCTCAGGAAGCCCTGTCCAAGCTATCTTCTCAGACCATACTGAGTCAGAGGCCTATGATAGACTGGTAGCCATGTGCCTAAGAGTCTGTGTCGTCATATCTGGATGGTAGTGATGTGAATCCAGATTAATAAAAACCACCAGAAAAGCCAGCCATGGCTCTCACCTCTACTTTAATCTGAAATGGTGGTCCTGCCTCCAGGAATCTGAGAATGAGACTGTGAGCTGTCTCCTGTTTTATAATCCTCTCTAATGCTGGGATTAAAGGCATGCACCACTGGGATTAAAGGTGTGCACCGCCTAGTTTTTATGGCAACTAGTGTGGCTACTGGGATTAAAGGTGTGTGTCACCACTGCCTGGTCTGTGAGGCTGATGACCAGTGGAACTGTTTTACTTTTCTGATCCTCAGGCAAACTTTATTAATTAAAATACAAACGAAATGCCACTACAATGATGACTGTTTTTCATGGTGTGTAACTTAAATTTTCATCTTTTGGATATAAACATTTATAAAATTAATGAGGAGCTCTGACTAGATGCTATTGTTGGGTGACTATGGTAGTATCGCTTCAGTGTTGCTTATGGAAGGCATGACTCTTCCTTTCCTCTCTCACAGTCTCGATCCAGACAGGAAGACCCAGAGCAGTTAAGGTTGAAGCAGAAAGCAAAAGAGGTGAGCTTCTCAGCTACGGATTCTTCAGTGCCCCTGCAGCAAGAAAGAGAGGAGTTAAGGGCGTTGTTGCTCCTTAGAGCTCTCAGGTGACTGGTGCCATCACAGGCTTTTCCTGTGCAGTTGGCACTGGCTGGAGATTTCATGGTGACTTCTCTAGAAGTGAGGGTTAGGCCCCTTCAACTTGTTCTTCTCATTTTCTGAGCATTTCCAGGTAAGCTTCTGTTTTTAAAAAGTCTTAATATTTTTGGTCACAGACATGTTCTTAGTTTGAAAAACCTAAACTTTAAAGAAGTTGTGACTTAGGAAACTTGAGAAAGTTCTTGATAACTGTTGCTGATCTGTAGTAAGAACTCTGAAGCAACAATAGTTCTTGTTTCCTTCCTAACATGAAGATGCAGCAACAGGAGCTGGCACAGATGCGGCAGCGAGATGCCAACCTCACTGCGTTAGCAGCGATCGGGCCCCGGAAGAAGAGGAAAGTGGACTGTGCCGGGTCTGGATCGGGAGCAGAGGTACAGCAGGAGAAACATGGGGCTGAGGGCCTGGGAGGATGCTTTAGAGTCCCCTCCTCAGTAGCCAGCAGAGCTCCTGGTCTTTGTTTTGCATTGTGGAAAGCTGACATTCAAGTCACCTTATTTGTGCATGTCACATGAGCTAAAACATGCGTTCACATGTTGTCTCTGACATGTTGTCTCTGATGAGGTTCAGACCAACTTCTGAAAAGCATGGGACAGAACTCAGACCAGTAAGAGGTGACCTGCAGTTCATGTGACTTAGAGAAGGTGTCACCTGTTTTCCTGAGCCCAAAGGTGGAGTGTCTTAGCTTTCACCTTAATTTTCCATTAAACTTTTGTCATTTGAATTTAGGAAGAGTAGTAGCCTCCCTCTGTATCTATTCTTGGTTGTCCTCACTGCTGTCCTTTCTCCTATGAAGGATCCAGGGTCTGCTTCACTAGTCCTGGGGGATTGGAGGCTGTCTGGGCTGGTGTGCTCTTCTGGCCCACCTGTCTGCTGGTGTTTACTTCATGCTCACCTGTGAGCCAGTCACTGGCTGCAAAGCTCTAGGTGCTAGTGGGTGTTGTGTCAGTTTACCTGAAGACTGCTGTGACTCTGGACCTTTCTCTTCGAGGTTTTCTTTGTTAGTTTAAGTCTGGGCGTTCAGCCCATTCCATTTGTTGAGCTGCTCAGATCCACATGTGGATCTCCGCTTTAAGAGTGCGTTTGGCACACCTGGGCCGTTGTTTCTTTGATGCATCTCTGCTCCTGTTACACACGCACTACACTCTGGTATGGCCTTTGTTCCTTTACACATGCACTACACTCTGGTATGGCCTTTGTTCCTTTTCCTCTTGCCCTTCAGATTGGGTCATGTTCCTTGACCTGATGGGGATTCTGCCAGCCCGTGTTGGTTGTTAATTTCCAATGACGTTCTCATTTACCAATGTAACTTAGTTTAGCGCATATAGCAGTTCTTAACCTGTTTGCTGCAACCCCAAAAGACCATCAGAAAACAGGCATTCACATTACAGTTCATGTTATGAAGCAGCAGGGAAAGGACTTTATGGTGGGGTGGTCACCACAGCGTGAGGAACTGTATTAAAGAGTTGTTGTATTAGAAAGGTTGAGACCCATTGATGTGTTGGTTCTTTGAAAGTTCCTATCTCGTTGTGTGGCAGATGTGGAAGTCTGGATGGTGGCTGCATCCCTCCTAAGTCTTTGAACATGCGTATTGAAGCTTCCTTCCCAGCCTCAGTTTCTCCTCACTGCTCTCTCTCAGTGTGGACCACTTCCCTGTTTCACTGCATGTCAAGACTGTTGCCTGAGTGCTGGACATCCTGGTTCAGATATGAGGAGGCTCCGTGGTTTTCCCTGAAGAGTGTGGGCTGGATTCTTGTTTCAGCAGCCACTCAGTTAAGGTTCTGTGGAGAGGTGGGGCAATTCTTCCAAACTAACACTAACATCACAGCACACAGCACAGCACAGCACAGCACAGCACAAAACAATACCTCTGTGTGTGGCTTTTCACTGTTTTAAGATGAGTCTTAATGGACTCTGTCCTTAATCCTGAAGAGGGACTGAACCCTCGTGGTGCCACTTGACCTGAGGCTTGATTAATAAAAACCCAGAGACACATATTGGGATTCAACCTGAAACCTCCAAGTCCATTCTCAGTGACACACTTCCAACAAGGCCACACCCCCAAAAGTGTCTCTCTCTGTGGGCCTATGGGGCCCATTTTCATGCAAACCACCACACGTACATTTTTGACTTTTTCTTTTATCTTTATTATTATTGTGGTGGTCTCACTGTGTAGCTCTGGCTGTCCTGTTAATCACCACGTAGACCGGGCTGGCCTCAAACTCACACAGATTACCTGCCTCTGTCTCCTGAGTGCTGAGATTAAAGACGTGTGCCACTGTTCCTGATTTCTTTACAGTTTTTGGATTTAGCCACTTGGCTCTGGTCCAGGCTGACCTTGAGTTCATGATCCTTCACCACCCACGTGTTGGGATAGCCAGGGTTCATGCTCACACTTGTCTTCTTTGTGAAGGTTGTTGATGCTAAGGCAGGTTTATATTTGTGTTCTTGTGGTTGTTTTTGTCCTTAAACAATTTAAATGTTCTTAGTCCCATAGCTGTTTCTTTGATGCAATGGTATCTTCTCTTCACACTTTCTGTCTCCCTTTCTCCCTTGTCCTGTGAGATTGGCCTCCTGGTAGCTGTTCCCTACTCAGCTAGAGGCTAACTAAACCTTTGTCTTGGCATAGTTTTTCTGTGTGTCATGAAGCCAGCCTCTCCAACTCAGCTGTGCTTCTTGCTGCTGCTGACAGGTGCCATGGTGCTCTTGCTCTGGGGCCCTCACTGTGCTGCAAGCCTTGATCTTTCTGCTTACATAGTGCCAGCACTTTCTTTGACTGCTTTTCTGACCCTTGCCACTCTTTTTTCCTTCTCTTTTCTGATTTTCTTTCTCCTTTTCCTGGACTTGCTTAGCATTCTTTATTGTGTTCATGTTGGTCTCTCCTTCCTGAGGTGATTTTTGTCTCTCCTCTCTGTGAGATGGGTGCTTCTGATTTCTGAGCCTCTGGGGCCTGTTACTCATTGCTCAGAGGCACGGTGCTGCCCTTGATCTTCTCAGCTTGACCAGAAGCTGGTCTGTGACTGTGCTCTATGTCCCACATACGGCCCCTGGTGTTACGTTACTCGTGGGGTGATGGCACCCTCTCCTGGCAGTATTGGGAACTCTGTCTAGCCTGTGCCATGTCAGTGTCTGCTGACTCTGAGAACCTTTTTGCAGACCCTGAATTTTCCCTGTTTTTTCCCCTTCCCTTCATGTGTGGAAGGTTCTGTTTTGCCATCTGAGGACCTATAAAGCCTTACAAGGGATCCTTCCTCACTGCCTGAGTTTGGACTACCTGGACACATGTCCTAGGTTCCTTCCTGTTCTCCAGTCTCCTGCGTGTCTCTACCTGTCAGGAGCAACCTTATTGGAGTGTGGTCATGCCCTGGGGTGGGATCCTCTCTTCTAATACCCTGACTCTGTGTGGGGGCAATTTCTCTGAGGGCTTCATTAGAGCTTTGTGCTGGGGTGGGTGAAGGGGGTGGTCCTGGCGCTGAGCCTCTTAGAAGTGATGTCATTTCTTAGGGAATTTTGGGGTGTTTATTACTGTTCTTGAGAAGTTTTGCAGGTGAGTAGGGCTCGTCTGGTCCCGGGTAGGCTGCTCTCCTACGTGCTGCTCTGCTGACCTACCGTTGTCTAGCTCATCAGGAGACAGTTATCTTATGGCTTTAGGGTCTTCCGAGGAACCCTCATACTGTTTGGGGTACAGAACTCCAGTCTGTTGCTCTGCTTGATGAAAAATCAGATTGCAGTATGGTAGCCCTGCAGCCTTGGGGAGACCAGCACTTTCCTTGGGACACAGAACTACTTTTTGCTGCACAGACCCTAACCCTATAGCAGTCCGGCCATAATAGAGCAAGTTAGATAGCTGAGATTACACACATTTAGTCCTTTCAATAGCCTTGGGTAGGCTAGGTGGGTAGTCACAGCAGTACAGGGAGGGTTTCCCTGGCATGGCTGCTGTGCGTGTGCGCGCACACGGGTGCGTGTGTGCCCATGCACACGCCCGTCTTGTCTGTCTCCATGTCCACTCTTGAAACACATCAGAGAGTTCTTTGAACCGGTGTTAACTATGTTAAGGTTTCAGCTTTTCTGTGGCACTGGAACATGCCTTGTTTCTGTCGGTCCCTGTACAGGGCTCTGAACAGAAGCTTCCAGCCCCGAGGCCAGGAACATATCCACTCCCTCCCTGTACTTCAGCTAAGCCTCCCCAGGGGCCTCTGCAACTCCAGGCCGGATGACCTGTGTGTACTCCCATAGCCCTTGAGGGTTTTGGATATGCTTGGGTGCCACACTGTCTTCTCACTCAGGTCAGCTGGTCTCAGTTCTGAGGCTGAGGGTTTGACTCCTCTTTGCTGTGGTCAGCCCTGTACTTGCTCAGAAATGGCTATAGCATCCAGTGTTCTGTGCCTCTGATTTTATAACCCAAATCCCACAGTATTGCTAATAAAGAAGGCCCCTAGAACACAAGGTCCCTAGAATTTGTGTTGTATTGTCATCTGATTGCTGACCCCTCAGGTTGATTGGGTCCAGCAGTAACAGATGTACCGCCAGGCTGGTACATGAAGCTGTCTGAGCCTCATCACTGTCAACATTGGCTCGTCAGAAAGTTTGGGGCACCGATTTGATCCTGTTTGTCTCAATTTCTGACTTTTAGCACTTCTTAACTATTGTACCCGATATGAGTGCTTCCCCCTCATCCCAGCCTTGGTGTCGGCTGTTTCTCCTGAAAGCAGAGGCTTGAAATACAGCTTGGACACTGGCCACTGACACATCCTGCTGCCCAGGCAGGGTCTCTGTGGGCCTGGGCACCACACCGTCATCGCCTGAGTTTCTCTCTTGGGTCTATAGTCAGGGCGATTTGGATCAGGTATAGCAAGTACAACGAGAGTGGAACTCACATCTGGAAATGAGACATTTTGGATTTCAACTTGCAACCGGATTTTAGGACCTGTGGACTCTACCTATCTCAGCAGCCCCTCCTTTTGCTACTCCTGTTACAGATACTTCTTCTTACTGGCTTTCTTCCCAGAAACTGGCCTGTAGCTCTGTCCAGATCACCAAGACCCCCTTTGAAGGAAATTTATGGGCCTGCTTGCCCTACTGCAACCTGAGGTGGCTTTGGGGAGATGGATTGTTTTCCTCATTCTTACCAACTGCTCATGTTTGCTGTGGCCTGTAAGAGGCTCCACTAATCTCATGACGAAACACTGCTTGGGGGCTGTTACTGGCACCAAAGTCCAAGGAGATTGTCCACCCAAAAGGATATGGATACCAGGATGATGGTGGCGGCTGGGACCAAAGATGGACAGTGGTGGCTTCCCAGTTCCTGAGGAAAACTCCAGTATCTTCAGTTGACTGACATGTGGATGAAGACCAGGTCATACAGGCATGCTTTCACCTAGCCTGCCTGCTTCCTGTGACTGCCACCTAGTGCCTGGGCCTCTGTGGCCACATGGGTGGAATGTGATACTTGAGTTTCTTTAGCTTCGCAGTGGAGGCGCAGTGAGGCTGCCACTGCAGCACATATTCTTGGATGTGCAGGAGCAGGTCAGCCAGAAAGACGCCTGCCTGGTTCTCTGCTGTGAAGAAGAGAAAAGCTGCCTACTGGGATCTTATGGTTTGAGCCCAGCAGGGGTCAGATGGAGGCAGTGATATAACAAACTGCTGGACACCACTGCCTAGTGGCTGAAAGTCAGCCCTAGTGCACCCACATGTCTGAGCAGGAAGGAACTGGGGTCGGCTCACTGGATAGTTGGTGGCCCAAGGGCTAGGTGTCTGCAAAGGGACCCCTTCCCTGGCTGTGGATCCACCAACATGACCGCTGAGCAGTTGGCCTCTCCAGCTGACCACCAGCCCGCCCAGCCCAAGCATCCAGGCCTAGTGCCTCTGTCAGCCAAGCAGGGATGGCACAGTCCCAGGTGTGGCATCAAGTGTGAGCTTTGGTCCCCTCACCTGAGCCTCTGGGCATTGCTATGGTGATACGGAAATGGGGGTCTGTGTTTCTCAGAGCCTCTGGGAGGGAGCCCTTGCTCCTGCCTTTCCTCCCCCCAGGATTCACTCTGGGGGCGTTGGAGGGTGGCATCCTGAGTATGTGGTAGAACGGGGAATGGGGGCCTCTGCCCTAGTTAGGGCTTTCCTAGCAGCTCAGCTCCAGCCCTAGGACCGCGGAAGGGGCTGTGCTGTGCCTGTTTTCTTCAGAACAGGGACCTGAGATATTTAGGGGATTCTTGAGTCTCACCCTCCCTCCTAACTGTTCTACAGCCACTAATGCTCTGTCTTCTTCTTTCTTGTCACCAGGGCTCAGGCCCAGGCGCAGCGGTCCCAGGCAGCTCCGGTGTGGGAACCCCCAGACAGTTCACACGGCAAAGAATCACGCGGGTCAACCTCAGGGACCTCATATTTTGTTTAGAAAACGAGCGTGAGACAAGCCATTCACTGTTGCTCTACAAAGCATTCCTTAAGTAACAGGATGAGCCAGCCGGTGTTTCTGATGGGATGCCTGCGGACTTTTTTATATATTTGCAGATTACGCCTTTTTGTAACAAGCAAACGGGATATTGTTTAAAAACAGCCACCCTTTACAGTGGAGCAGTTTTATACTCCTGTTTCTAAGTCAGCTCTTCAGCGCGGCAGAACCATGTCTGCAGCAGAGAGAATACAGGCCTGTGGATGCTCTTACAGGACAGCTGACCCAAGCTCATCCTCGACTGAGTGGCCTTCTTGCCAAACAAGCCATATTTAAAGACTGATGGAAGCGCTTAGCAAATAATTAGCAGTTGCTCATCCTGTGTGCGTCTTGGTTCAGTTCACTCTGACTCACCCACTGGGTGTACGTCTGCAGCCGGTGACCTCATTTCACTCACGTTACTGTTGTAGCAGTCAGTTGGCGAAGCAAACTGATTTTTAGACTATTTATCACCCCCACCCACCCACCCTGTCCCTTACCTCCCTTCTACGCGAAATTCCCCAGGACACAGCCTCCAAGCAGGGTCGCATTTCTGCTAGTGGAGGCTGGGGTGCAGCACCTGTACAAATACATTTTATTTGCTGCAGTTTTGAAGCTGTAAAGTGGAAGGAAGCGAGAACCTTTTTCAGCATAAATATATTTTACTTGCACTGTGTTTTTAGCTCAGAGTGAAAACTTAGATGAAATAAATCAGAATTGAGAAGAATCAACAACAGACTGTTTCTCAGTGTGGATCAAGTGTTGGAAATGGTTGCTGTATTTTGTCGGTAATTGTACATAATTTTTGGCACATAACATAAAATGGCTATGTAAACTATAATTATTTTGCTAAGAGACTGTATGCAAGCTGTGGCCAACCTTACAGGCGTCCAGAGCAAAGCCCTTCTTTGTACCTATTTTTTTATTACAAATATACTAATTGGTTCTTTATATTTTCAGAGGTTATTGTATTAAATTGTCTATTGATAGTACTTTTATGACTGTAAATACTTTGGCTTTCTCCGTGTGGATTCTCATGTTAGACTTTAATTCGCACGTGTGAGCGGAACGCTGATCAGTATTTTTTACCAACACCTGAGAACTGTTACACCTTTCATTTTATCTTTTAGGAAATCCCGTCTTTCCATTTTTTCATGTAAATTTTGCACAGTTACTTGTTCATATGTAAATATTTTACTTTCAAAAATGAAGTTTTTAATTGCTATTGTTTTATATAGGATTGAAAGAAAATTAACTCCTTTATTAAAAACAAATTTATCTGTATTTGTTGTGCCTGTTTTTCCAGTTTTTGAGAGTCTCTGATAATGCTTTCAAGACTGCTCTCTGGTCCGACTGAATCTGGGGCTTAACTGTGAGGGCAGGCCCAGGGGGCTGGAGGTAGGGCCAGTCCTCCGTTCTGTCCACCCAGAAGATACAGAGGAGCTGTGCTGTTTGCATTTTAGGCCTTATCCTGTAGACCATCTGGGGTGGGGGTCGGGTGTATAGGATAGATGGATACCCTAGTAAGCCTGGCTGTAGGTGACCAGATGGTCTCACCTGGTATAAACGGGAGAGGGATGGAGTTTGTGTCACTCTGGTGTATTTGGTGGTCACAGTGAGCCATGCCTCCTAGCCCCCTGTCAGTGTAACTGGGGCCTCTACTCCTGGCAGGTGGGTAGGCTTACCTGAAGACTCGGCCTTCATTGACATCACTGATGTCCTGATCTCCTACAGCTGTCATAATGAAGGCCACAGACCAGGGGCCATGCACAAAAATATTCTCAGGTCCTGACTGGATGGCTGGAGGCCTGAGGTCCAGGTGGTAAGGGTTTGCCTTCCAGGTTTTCTGTGGTGGTCCTGGGCATGCAGGAGCAACACCTTCTCTCTGCCTTCCCCTTTGAACACCCCTGGCATGGGTCTGTGGAGCTTTCTGTCAGAACACCAGTCTCGTTAGGTCAAGGGTCCCCAAGCAACATCATGCTAGCTTGATGACCATATCAAAGACTCCATCTCCAAATCCAGATGCCCCATAACCTTTGGGAGGGACACCGTTCAACACACGGCACCTCCAGTGTTGAACGCTGAGAGACCGAAACATTGAGAGGGACAGTGAATTTGTGGGGTAAGATTCCTGTGGCCTCTCTGCTCTTGTTTCTCACCTTTCCTGGCCTGCGATTGACTACGGAAAGGGTGCTGACTCCCTGTGAGTGTGGTTGAGTAGGCTTTCACTCCCTTGCTTTTCCTGCGGTGTCCAGTCCTCCAGAGCAGCCGCAGCGAAGACTTAGGTCTGTGCCCAGGTGAGATGGTCCTGCAGTGGTGGTGTTGGCACTAGAAAACTCTAGAGCTGGGTTCCTGAGGCCACTTGACACTTAGCCGGCAGCAGGGCAGGAGTTGTCTCGGGTCCCATTTAGCTGTTTGCACATCAGGGAGAGAAAGCAATGCGATTCGTGTCTCCTGTTGACTTAGGGCCACAGAGAACCTCTGCCCTCACTACCCCCGCTCTTTCAGGGCTCTGGCTGGTCCCATCAGGCATGAGACCAGATTTGGAGGAGAAGGTGAAGTAAGGATTGAGGACAGGGAAAATGGAGGCACCTCTTGGATGGCCGCCTGGTTGAGGCTGTGTGAGCTCAGTGCCACATTTAAGACGTACAGCCAAGTGTAATTCTGCACATGGAGATGGGGGGAATGGACACGTGAGAAAACTTGGGAACATGCTGTTGACAGTAGCACCCAGACCATACATTGAGAATGCATTTAACGAAGGCTGTGTGAGACGCTTGTTTCAATACCTCTGACAGAAGTAATGAAGGAGAAAGGGTTCAAAGGTCCAGCCTGTCATGGCAGGAGCTAAGGCGGCAGAGCAGTCAGGAAGCAGAGTGGAAGCCTGCTGCTGATCCACTCCCCTTCTCCACTACACAGGCCAGGATGGACTGCGGATCCACCCATGGAACCTGTGGAATGGATGCCACCCACTACGGGGTCTCTGAAATCAAGAGTACCACTTGCAGGCGTGCACAGAGGCCTGTCTCCCAGGTAATCCCAAAACTTGTCAGGCCAGATTTGAGACAACCTAGCCAAACCCTTAGGTCAGTGGTTTTCAATATGTGGATTGCGACCCTCCCCCTATGGGGGATTGCATATTGGATATTTATGATTCATAACAGCAGCAAAATTACAGTTCATGAGGTAGCAATGAAATGGTTTAATGGCCAGGGGTCCTCATAACATGAGGAGCTGTAGTAAAGGGTTGCAGCGTTCAGAAAAAGGCCTGAGTCGGATTTTACAGGTTATTTTCCCTGACCCTACTTCTAGGCCAACAAGTCCTGTGTCTTGGAGCTGGGACAGGGATCCTGTGGCTGCATCCCAGGAGGCTGCTTGTAGGAGTGTGCCCCCATTGTCTTTCCCAGCTAGAGCAGTTGCCGAGCCATAAATGTCATTAGCTGCTCGGCACTCTCAAAATAGACACGTGGCTAATTGTTCCTGCCCTTCCCAGTTGCACCATAACTGACTGTGTGAGTGATTTTTGTTGTTGTTGTTGTTACACATGTCATCGTGAATACCAACTTCTCCAAGCACCTTTTCCTGAGCCGGAGGAAAGTGCTGGGTGTCCAGGTCTGAGCCCACTGCCCTGGAATGAGTCATTTTTAAAGAAAGGGTACATCTTCAGGGAGAGACTGGTCTAGGGGCTTGGGTCTGAGGTCCTGGTGGGCCTTTCTTTTCAGCCAGGGCCTTACCTCTGTGGGTCCATGTGGCACGGTGCGGTTGTGTAGCGCAACACACAAGGTGTGTAGCGCAACCTACGAAGGTGTGAGCTGCTGTGGTGACCTGGGCCAGCAGGGAGAGAACCCGGTCAGTTGCAAAGCCAGTTATGGTTCCCACTGTGAGAATCAGAGGCATGCCCACATGGCATGGGAGAGAGAAGCAGGTGAGCCTGAGCCCTGGGACACCCCGAGTTTCAGATTTCCTTGTACTTGTAGGAACTGGGATTTAGGTTTCCATCCTGAAACAAATGCCTGCCAGTCTTGATGTGGCCTGTGCTCACCAAGAGCCTCTCAGGGAAAGCTACATGTGTTTCTCTCGTCAGTGATGCTATCTGCTCCTGGCAGTGGGGTAGGGCAGAGTCTTGTCCTTGCCTTTGTAGGGTCCCATGCTACCCAGGAAGGTGAGGTCCAGACAGCAAGATGCTTAGGATCTTTCCTCTAGCTGGGAAAGCTGGGATGTCAGGGGCCTGGGGTGAAAGAGAGGCACCTGTGGGCCACAGGTGATTCCTCTGTGGGAACCTGTGGTCTATATCTATATCACCTTCATTAAACTGCTGGCAAAGGGCCTGGCACACTGGTCAGGTGGGGGCTGCTGTGGCTGAACCTGCTGGACTGGAGACGGGTGCCCTCCAGCCAAGATCAGGCCCAGGATTGCAGTCTGCCACGCACCGTGCCCCCATATCTGCGCTTGGTGTGCTATTACCCAGTTTGCTAGCTTTGGGAAAGGGGGCTGGAGGTTGAGAATACAGACGCAGAGACAGACCAACACGTGCAGAGACAGACCGACACACAGACCTTCAATTGCTGGTACCCAAAGCCCCAAGAATGCCCCCCTTATTGTGTTCAGGGGCAGATTATATAGAGATAGTCAAGCCCCAGCCAAACCCACCAGAAACCACTCTCCTGCCATCAGGAACTCCTGAAGGTCTCGTGCTCAGAACAGCTGTAGGCACTCAGATCAGGGTAAAGCAAGTTGTTTATAAGAAATTCAGGATCTGGGGTCTCGCTGCTCCCAACAGCAGTCCTTTTCTTTGTATTGCTGGGGAGACTCTGAGGTTTGACACACACACAGGAAGCTTGGACCACAGCATGAGCTCACATCCAAGCAGATTTATCTTGGGAAACCCTGGCCCAGCACACAACACCCTTCACCTCTGGATGCAGCCACTGGTGGCCTGGGGGCAGTTTTGTCACTTGGATAGCCAAGAGGATATCTTGTTTCCAAAGACCCGGGACACATGCTTGCTTGCTTGCTCCAGGTAGGGATACTTGCTGACGCTTGTCTCCAGGAGACAGGCTTCGGCATGATTTCTGTCGGGGGAGGTCCTTTTGGGGCAAAGAAACGCCAAACCGAGGACACACAGAAAGTGGCCATTTAGCTCTGTGCTTAAGTGGAGAAAGATGGAGACAGCAGGAGAGGAGAAAACCCCCTCAGAGTCCCGAGAGGCTGCCAGCCATGGGCCGGAACAAACAGCAGGTACACGAGGATAGGTGTCCTCCGATGATGGTTCCGGCACCTGGCTCTCTGGCTGGTTTTGAGGTGGGGAAGAAAATGACACCGAACAAGGAGACCGCGCCAGGTAGGCCATGCTGTTGGAACTTTGTCTCCTGGATGTGACTGCGCACGGGAGTCCCCACTTTTAGCGTGACATCCACATGGCGCTCTGGCTGCAGGCTGGTGAGTGCAGGGTATGTGTGTGTTCTGGGCCCTGTGCTGATGCCTTTGTGCTGCTATAACAAAGCTCCTGAAACTAACTTCTTACAGTTGCCAGTTCCAAGAGTAGGCCTGGCGCCTCCGTGCTGTGTGGGAACAGATCCTGAACTTGTGGCTCCAGTGAACCCTGTGGGCGTCACTTAGAACTGGAAGCTGTCAGGAATATCTGCTGGCCCTACCCTTGCTTGGCCACCAAGGGCCCCAGGGAGGTCATATGCTTCTCTTCCTCTCTCAGCCTCCATCCTCCTGTGTCTGGTTCTGTGGGCCTGGCAGAAGCGCCTGATATGGGTGGATTTATCTCTGTCCTTGCTCTGCCCCCCACCAGTGAGGCAGGGCAGCTTCTAGAGTTCTGGGATGGATCTGGAGTCTGTCAAGATGGTTAAAGCATCCCATGCGTAGAACATCATACCAGAATGCTCTGGAAGCTACAGAGAACAAGGCCTGGACATGGCTCCCTAAGTTGCCTCTGGGGACCAAGAGTGACAACCCCAGATGGTAGAAAGCTGGCTGATGCTGACCTATGTCTGCAGAGAGAAGGGCATTCAGCCATCTTGCTCCCAATAATAGGACTGTGGTAGAGACATGATGTGTGATCTCCTGTTCCCAGCACAGTGGCGCTTCCAACTCCAGTAGTGTTCAGTTCTGACTGGAGACATGGATCCTGCCACATCCTGCCTGGGACAAGGTAGTGACAGGAAGGAGGAAGAGCAGAGGAAAAGAAGTAACAGTAAATAGAGCTGAGGGGGAAATGAGGGCCCAGAAACAGGCTGGGAGGAGGGAGGCAGAGGCGGGAGGACTCACAGGTGCAAGGTGAACTCAAAGTGAAGCCGTTTAAGGCATCAGCTGTGAGTGATTCTCTGGTTTGTGGTTCCTGATGATGCCAACAATAGCTAGGATGGGTTGCACTAAATAATGCAGTGGCTGGGGCCTGTTTGTGCGTGTGTATGTACACATGGTGTGGAATGCCCCTCTATGCTGTGAATATGTTTTATTATGGTTAATAAAGAAGCTGCTTTGGCTTATGGCAGCGCAGAACATAGTAAGGGAAGAAATCCAAGCAGAGATAGAGGAGGAAAGAAGGTGGAGTCAGAGAGATACCACGTAGCTACTGAAGGAGAAAGATACTGGAACCTTACTGGTAGGCCACAGCCTTGTGGTGATGCACAGACTACTAGAAATGGGCTAATTTAATATGTAAGAGCTAGCTAGGAATATGCCTAAGCTAATGGCCAAACAATGTTGCAATTAATATAGTTTCTGTGTGATTATTCAGGTCTGGGTGGCCGGGAAATCAACACGCAGTCTCAGTCTACATACAAACCTACGTATGCCTGTGAGCAGGCCTGTGCATGTACATATATATGTTTACATACAGGCATGTGTCCATGTATGTGCACACATGTATACATGCAAGTGTCTGTGTGTGGGGCACTCTAGGACAGATTTGGCTGGGCCCCATGACAGTGGCATGAATCCACAGTACCCGGGGACCATGCAATCCCTCCTTCAGTCCACTGTGGGTCCCAGAACCCTGGTGTTTATCCCAGATCGTCTCAGCCTGGTCCCCCAGCCTGTGCAAGCTCCATCTAAAGACACCTTAGTTTTCTTTCTTTTCTTTCCTTTTTTATTCTTATTTTTACAAAGTGGACCTGTCTAAAGCTCCAAGGGGTTTCGGGGGAAGGAATGCTTAGGCAAAGAGGCCACATGCAGACTAGAGTACCATGTGCTGGCCCCAGCTTCCCTGCCTGTTAGTCAGTGCTAGGGTAGGAAGGCAGAGTGGTACGGAGGCCATAGGCCTAGCCCAGTTCCCTCTTGCAAGCCACATGTTGACTGAGAATTTTAAATTTCGGGCATGGGATATGGCTCAGTGGTAGAGCACTTGCCTAGCATAGGAGAGGCCCTGGATTGGGTTTGATTCCCAGTACTCACAAAAATAAAACAGAAAAAACCTGCTCTCAATCTACATCTGCCTTTCTGTGGTGTCGCCAAGTTGTGTGTATTGATGAGCATACTTTAGGCATTTGATTTATAACCTAAACATCTAAGATACGCACAGGACACGTGGGCCTCAGGTGTGTGAGGAGTGGGCCTGGTTGTACTTCTTTTCTGAGCCCAGAACAGTGCCCAAGTTTTGACACAGCAGGTAACCAAGAAGCCGCTGTGTGTGATAAGGTCTCACTTCTGGCACCAGCTGCCCTCAGGTCCTGCCCATGGTCCTAAATTCTGTCAGATCCCAAAATGAATGGAAAAACACAAGCAAGTCGGAGGCAGACTACTTAAAAGGGGATTTTATTTACTCCTTTGGAGCAGCGTGCTAACGCCCGACTCCTCTCCAGGACATGACAATTCCGCAAAACTCCTGTTCCCTTCGGAACCAAGACCACCTGACACTAAAAACACATTGGAAACATTGACTCTTTCCCTTTTTTTTCCTTTTTTTTTGATACAAAATGATACAAACGACAATACAAAATATTTGTGCTGTTGACGATTACAAAAAAGTCAGAACATCTGTCTCACCGCAGGATGCTCAGCTGCAGTGTGAACACGTCATACTCTGGTACCTTTCCCAAAACAACCACAGTCATGCGGGCTGCTACACATTTGTCCATTTTCAAAAATAAACATGCAACAAAATAAACCATAATGAAAAAAAGGAGAGGAAGAAAAAAGCAAGATGCGTTCCAGGTGTATACGGAGGTGGTTTCCACCGGCCGGCTGGTGGGGCAGAGCCGGCTCGGTACCGTACCTGGCTCTCTGTGCAGGGTGATTCTATCTTGAGTTTTTGGTTTTGCCTTTCAGCTTGGGTGGAAGTGGGAACTTCCCCTCCCCGTTTACCTTAGAGAGCACAGAGGTGTCACTCTCAATGGACCATGTCCTCACTCTGGGGAGATTGATGTATCTCTGAGGGCCTGACAACTGGCCATTACTCAGACACTTTGGTGGCAGGAGGCCCAGCATTTTGGATGGGCTGAAAGACATGAGAGAGAAAAGCTGCTGGCTGGGAGTCAGGTGTGATGAGGCTGATCGTGCACAGGTGTTCTTCCAAGCCGCTCAGCAGTGCAGGTTTCTCCCTAGAGGAACTAAACCACATCCTCGTACTACACAGAGCTGGCCACCAGCCTCGTTTGGCTGGGCCCTGACCACAGACGCGTCGTATCTACAAGCTACGGGAGGGAAACATTTGACACTGACTGTATGCTTCGCTAATGCTAACTTTGTTGGCCTTGGAACAGAGTTCCAACATGAGTCTGGGGATGCGTGGACCCTATCTTTCTCTAGCCCCAGGGGCTAATTGGGGGTGTTGAGTGAAAGGGGTAAGCTGTCCTGCTCTTAGGGAACCCCATGGATGTTCTTTCAGGGACCTGGCAGTGACAGAGGCCTGTGCAGGGGGGGGGGGGGGGAGGGTAGGAGGGAGGTGGAGGTAGATGACATTCCTCCAGAGCTGATAGATTTGGTCCCTCCCATCCCAGGGCTCCAAGAAAGCCTTGGGACTTCAGGGGAGTCCATGACACCATGTCACATGCACACTTCTCGGTCATATGCACACTTCCAATAGAGCATTCGCGGTCCTTGGGTTTCCCAAAATCAAACCCAGAAAATTCTCATTCCCCCAGCCCTGACCCATAGTCATCCTACCAGACCAGTGGCCATGCCAAGCTCAGCACTACCCTCTCTGGCTGCCGAGCAATTTGCATAGGAGAGCTTATCTCCCCACCCCGCCCCCTCCCCACCCCTGGCCTTCCATTAGCTCTGTTGGCCTGGCTGGCTGTAGGGAAGATGATTCCCAGGAAGCTGCAGAGGCCCCTGTCCATCCTACCTCCTAGGGCAGCCATAGGAGCAGTGAGAATGGACACAGCTGAACGTATGGCCAGCTCAGGTCTAGGAGTTCAGAGTGGGGACAGGTTTGGGTTGGGAAAGAACCCTGACATCCAATGGGTCATACCCATAAGTTCAGCACCTATGAGTTCACTCTGGTGCATCCAAAGCAGTCTGGAGAAGGGGGTGAACCTAGCCATAGTATAAAGCCAGAGGCCATGAGGAACCATGACTTAGCTGGGTGCATGCTATCTCCTGGGTACCCGCAGCCCTTTCAAAGTCATCCTGGCCCCTAGTAGTAGGTATAGGCTGGGGATCCGGGAGGAACTTATTTTTCATCAATGCTGGGACTTCTGTTGTCTCCCAAAGGAGATCCAGACACCAAGCTACCAGTGCTCTCAGCTTCTTTCTTGGGGAGCCAAGAAGCTGACCGCATAGGGTGCCCCTCCAGTGCGGCCTTTCTGCCCCATCCCAGGGCTCCTTTGGGCCCAGACATGTGAATGTCCTAGGCCTGTTTTCCCCTCTGGTGAAAAAGGCAGCTTTGCCATGTCTCACAGTCCTTGTCTGTAGCCTATTCTCTGTTCTACAGACATGGTCACCCTGCCCAGCCTGCCCTGCGTCAAGCTACCCACGGAAAGTGCAATGCCAGATCCAGAGAACAATGGAAATGTGGGTCCAAGCCAGAGCATCTGTGGTCACATGGGCACAGTAAGAGAACCTCTCACCGGCCACTTAGAATAGGTCCTGACATCTATAGCAGTTCTTGGCACCAGGCAGGAGCTTGGGCTAAATGGGCCCAAGGAGGCCCAGCAGCTGCCACCATCTGACAGGCTCTACTCTCTGTTGTCTGCACAGCCTGGGGAGTGTGTTGAGAGCATTTGGGGGTTCCCGTTGAGGGGCGTTGTGATTGCTGTGCCTTCACCGGGATCCCTTGTGAAGGGTATTGCCAGGGTTTGGCAGGATGCTGTGGCTTCTGGACAACACGCTGTCCTGGACCAAAGCCGTTTGGTGGTACTGGGGGTGACAGCTGGTCCAGAGTAGCTTTCTGGTGGACAGGGCAGTGGCCAAATGCAGGGGCGAGGACCAACTGGGGTGGCCCCTCGGCATCGCACCCACCCCTGCTATTTACAGTATCTCGGTGGGCAGGACATGAGTTCAGGTGAAAGCCAAGTCCACACAGAAGTCTCTGCTGATGGGGTTGGGCTAGCCCAGTGCTTCTTGGCACCGGAAAATCTGGTCCTCACTTAGCAGCCTTGGAGAGCCCAAAGGGCCCAGGAGACACTGACCGGGCATGACAAAAGCTGTGGCCATCTAGACCCCATACTATTTTTGCAAATAAGCCATCCCCCCCCCTTTTTCTTAATAAAAGACTTTTTTAAAAAAGACATATTCTCTCCCACTCCTTGTGTGTTGCCTCCAGAGGAGACCAGATGGGGTCAGGGCTGTGGGCAGGGTGGGCAGAGTTGGGGCCTTGGGCTGTCTCCTCTTTCAGTCACTCCTGAGTTAGGGAATCTGTCATGTGTACCAAAAGGCACTTTTGTTTTTTTTTTTATTTTAACAGTGCTTTTGTTGTAAGAAATTCAAGTTAGGGCTGTGCCTCTGGCTCTCCCTTTGCGGTACGTGGCTACTGAGATGCCGCAGTGGTGGTGGGCGCCTGGTGGCCTATGTTCGTACTGCACAGTTCCACTTGGGGGATGGCAGTGGGGAGGGGCCTCTTGACACCAGGACAAATCCAGTGCCTTGGCTCAGTCCCGCTGCTTGGCCTCGAGTGTCCTCATGTTGGCGGGAGGGGTGAGGTTGGCTAGTCCTCCTCGCCACCCCCATACATGTCCGCCAGCTTCTTGAACCGGGGCCCCCAGTCATTCAAGTAGTCATAATCTTGATCCCCGGAGCTGGAGGAGTTCAGGGAACTGACGGAGCCTGCGGTAGAACCACTGCCCTCATAGTCGAAGACTAGCAGAGAGTCATAGGGGGGTGCCGTGGGGTCATTGTCAGCAGCTCGAAGTCCCTGGAGATCATAGAGATGAGGGGTTAGGGTGGAGTGTGTGCTGTCAGCCGTGGGAGGAGGGCAGGATCTTGCATACAGTAGGTACTCAGTAATTGTTGCATATGTTTGTCTGCAGGGTGTTTCCAAGGACCAAACAATGTGTGTGCATGAGAGCACAGGGCTTAGAGATGGCTCTGTGGTAAAGAGCACTTGCCGCTCATGCAGTACCTGCACGGCAGCTCACAACCATCTCTAACCCCAGTTCTAGGGGACTCGCTCCATCTTCTGACCTTGTGTATACACACGGTGCACAGACATACGCAGGGGAAGCACCATACACATAAAATAAAATATATAAATCTGAGAAAAAAGGGCACGGAGTGTAGGGCCAGGAAGCTCAGAGCCACTGGCAGCATCAAGAATGAGGTGGGCGGGGGCTGGAGAGATGGCTCAGTGGTTAAGAGCATTGCCTGCTCTTCCAAAGATCCTGAGTTCAATTCCCAGCAACTACATGGTGGCTCACAACCATCTGTAATGAGGTCTGGTGCCTTCTTCTGGCCTGCAGACATACACACAGACAGAATATTGTATGCATAATAAATAAATTTAAAAGAAAAAAACCCAAAAACTTAAAAATGAGGTGGGTACTGACTGGGCCGTGTGTAGTGTTAGGGTTGGAACATGGTTAGGTGTAGGGTTGGGCAGAGTTGGGTTAGAGTTAGGGTTGTGGTATGGGTCGGGTGAGATGATGAGTTTATTCAGCTCAGGGGGTTCAGATGACTGAGTCACCATGTTCAATTCTCTGCAGAGCTGGGGATTGAACCTAGAGCCTTGTGCTCTGAGGCCAGGACTCTACCCCTTGAGCCTGTCCCTCAGCCTTCACACTCTTAATTCTTTTTCTCCTCATGATCTTTTTCTTCGCTTTTTATTATTTACTTTTTATTCCCCCCCATCCTTTCCTTCTTCAGTTGGGAGTTTTATTTTTCATTCATTCTTTCTCATTCTCCATTGCGTACTGAACGCTTTGCCTGTTCTCCCAAGTGCACTTTCCCCCACCTCTGCCCTGGGAAGAGAATGTGATTCTCATAGCCTGTGTCTTTACTCTCTGTAATTTCTTCTGAGTGACCTGACAATGGGCTGTGGACTGTAGGTTGGAGGTTGGTGGAGTCTGCTTTGTAGGGTCTAAACATCTTGTTGCTCATGGTATTGTCTGAGTGTCAGTGGCTATGTGGTCTGAATGTAATCGGCTCCCATAGGCTCCTAGGGAGTGGCACCATTAGGAGGTGTGTCTTTGTTGGAGTAGGTGTGGCCTTGTTAGAGGAAGTGTGTCACGGTGGGGGCGGGCTTGGAGGTTTCCTATGCTCAGGATCCACCCAGTGTCTCAGTTGACTTCCTATGTCTCAGTTTCCCCTCCAGTATCATGTCTGCCTGCATGCCTCCATGCTCCCCACCATGATGATAATGGACTGAACCTCTGAAATGAGCCGCCCCAATTAAACTCTTTACAAGAGTTACTGTGGTCATGGTGTCTCTTCACAGCAATAAAAACCCTAAGAAATGGCTTTCAGGTAACTTCAGACCTTGGTGATATCTCCTCCTATGAATGTTCTGAGGAAACTTCTGGATGTTTGCTGACTGACAACCTGGGTTATCATGTAAGAGAATCTGCCACTGGCAGAAGTATAAGTGTTGCTGACCCAACTTCAAATACAATGAGTCTTGAGGACCTGGTAGTAAAGCTACAACCCACCCACTCCCACTTGCTTGCTAGTGGTTAGGCGGGGTCACAGATGGGACCCCAGGGAAGCTGCTCTCCTTGTTTCTTTTTGCTTTACTGCAGAAGAAGGTGGACAGAGGTGTTATCCAGGGACACGTTTGGTTGAACAACAACATTTCCTGACAGAAAAGTAATTTGCTTTCCAGAAGTATAGTAACAGTTTTTCTAGATTCTCCTCTCCCAGTGTTACTGCTCCTAAGGATGGCTGGCTTTAAGAGGTCATCTGACATGTTGAAGCTCAATGTTTCTTGGTTACTCCTAGCAGTGGCTAACCACGTGCCCCAAAAGGGAACTTCTCATTCTCTTCCCCGCAATCCCTTTCTGCCCTACAGCTGCTCCAGCCTGAAAGTAGATGGCAAGTTCCCTGGTTAATTGAGCCAGAGATCTCCCGCTGCAGATCCAGCCACCACCTGCCAAAGCTCTGCTGTCAGACAGCCATTTGTTTCCCTTTCAAAATCTTTGTAAGAGATGGGGTGGTGTGACATGCAGCCTGAGCCTTTCCTGGCTCAATTTTAAGAGACCAAGCTTCTCTAAGGTGTGGAGGTCTTGCTAGGTCTTTAATACAGCCGAAAGCTGAAGGCAGGAAGGGCTCTGTGGGGTGCGTGGACTCCCACCTTTGTGTTGTGATGGGGACGGGTTAGAGATGGTTGAGGAGAGACATGCAGGTCAGTTTTCTTGGGTACCAGGGTTCTGGTGTGGGTGGGAAGGCTATTCCCAGCTGCACTGGCTCTGTGTGTTCAAAAGCTGTTTTGCTGCTTTGCTGTTTCTCCTGAGACTAGGCCTTCCTTCTGTTACTGCAGGCAAAGGGGCCTAAATGGTCCCAATTCCCCCTAGTAACTGGGAACCTTAGGCCTCCTCAGAGGCACCTCAGTCACACAGCAGGAGGCCTGGCCACCTCTGGCCCTGTAGAGCTCTGAGTGTAGGATTTCCTTTGAAAGGGGACTCCTTGCTCAGGTCCTCCCAAGGTTCATACCTCATTGATGAAGTCTCCGATGTCGCCTGGGTGGGGCACCACAGGCCTGACTGGGTACTGGGGCTCGGCACCTACTGGCCGCTCGTCCACCCGCCGCACACCAGGGGCCTTGCTCAGCACATGTTCCATGGCTTCCGGTTGTTGTAGCTGGCTGAGGTCATAGTCCTGGGGATGGAGGCCAAGTGAGTCAGGGGAACTGGAGTGCGGGGAGGTAATAGGCAGGGCAACCTTTTCAGTTTTGTCACCTGCCCAGAGGGTGCCACTGTACCAGTCTCCAAGCACCCCCCCAGGTCTGTCCCTTCCACGCAATCCACTTCTTATCTTGCCATGGAGTCTATGTCTGCCAGCGGCCTTGCCAAGGCCAGGAACTCCCTCCTGGCAGGTGACCTTTCCCGCCTGCAGCTCAGCAGCCTAGCACTGCCACCTTGAGCTGATGGGAAAGGGCTGGGTCCTCCTTGCAGCTACTAGCTAGCTCTGTGAAGATCACCCACTCTGGTCAGAGAGCCCCCCACTGGGAGTATCCAGGAGGTGGGTGTTGGCGTCCCCAGAAGGCTCTGGCCTGTTTTCTCCAGGACAGCAATGGGGAGGTGGTTGGAGAGGGAGGAGCATGGGAGGAGGATGCTGATAGAGTCTGCATAGTCTGCCCAGGTCCCAGCACACACACGGGAGAGACTGTAGCAGGGAGGCTGAGACCTGGGGCTCACCTGGTCCTCCTCGCCGCCTCCTTCCTCGTCGTACTTTAGGATGTTGTCACGCACATCGTCCTCAGGGTCGATGAGCAGCTGCTTTGTGTGTCGTTCCTTTTCCCTCCGCTTCATCCACACAACGAACAACAGGACCATGGCTATGAGAAGAGGGGCTGCATTGTGAGCACTGTATGCATACGTGGGCGTGTCTGCGCATATATGTCCCTCGCCCAGCCCCACCCGGGGGCTGTTTCTGATCCCACCTAAGGAAGACACCACACTGTCTTGGTGAAAGGCCTTGGAACCAGATGCCATTAGAGGGACCCCTAGATCTGGACTGGAAGAGATGGAGTGGTCATGTTGTGGTTCATTCTGGTCTAAGCTGGGGTCCTTATGTTTGGTCTTCAGTCCTTTCCCATACATGGTGGAGACCCTTTAGCTCAGTGTGATTAGGAGAGGGGATGTTGGCCCTCTGTCACGGCTGCTATTGTGGTCTCTGTGCTACTGTGGACCAGGTCAGCTGTCCAGGGGGGAAGATGGCACCCCAGGGTCATTTCTGAGCATCCTTCTTGTTCCCCATAGCCCTGAATCCTGTTCAGAGAGCCACGGGAAGACAAGGGCTGGAGTTGGGATATTGACAGACAGGGACTGTCATTCCCACCGTGTCCATTTGAGAGTGGCCTGCAGATACTGGAGGCCCAGGAGGGGGCCAGCCTGGGGGTTCAGGGGCCTTTGGGAGGCAGAGTCCAAAGATGGACCAGATGTGGGCAGGCTGGCCCTCCGTCTGGGCTAGAGTGACGAGGTGGGAGATCCTGCTTTCGTAGCCCGTGTGGACAGTGTTGCTGGACTTCAGGAATAGATAGGAAGCTGCTGAGTGAAGTCGCTGTAGAGAGGCTTGGATCTCATTCCGCCCTGGCTGTCTGTGGGACAGGGTGCCTGCGCCCAGGAAGCCCACGCCCACAAAGCCAGCACTCACTTAGCAGGATCACGATGCAGATGAGGATAGCCACGATGGCGCCCGTGCCCAGGCCGGCTGCAGCCACGGCACCGATGGTGGTGCAGTCACCATTCTCATCACATGGGCACACCTTGACTTTTATGATGGACGTGTTGGACAGGGGAGGGTTTCCAGAGTCCGTGACAATGATGGGGACGTCGTAGACCCCTGCCTCCAGGTACAGAATGCGCAAACTGAGCTGGGCGTAGTCACCTGGAGTGAGGAACAGCAACGCTGAGCCAATGGTTGGCTCTCCTTCCCAAGGAAGACTTCTGTAGGTAGTCACCGAGTAGCACGAAAATCTCTCTCACACATACACATATGCATGCACATACATCATGCACTCATATGTACACACAGCACATGCACACATTCACAGGTACACACTGGCCACACCAGATAATGAGGTCACCCTGTCCTAGGGGTAACAGCAAGGGGTACCTCCTAAGAGGGTGCTTCCAGTCCACCCACAGTGACTGCCAGCATGGTCCAAGCTAGGCTCTGTCTAAAAAACAGCCAGGTACTAGGAAGAAATGAATGGGTTTGTGGTGGGGATGGGAGTGCACAGGGCCATATCCCCAGCTTTGTGTGTGAACTCTCTGGGAGGGCGGGGGCTGTTCCCCATCTGTGTGGTTCACACCTCCTTGGTGATGGATCCTGGGCCACATCCTAGATCCCGGCTCTGCCTGGCCAGGGCTCTGTGGGTGGGCTCACCGTTTAGGCGGGTGATGGTCCAGTTCTTCCTCACTGTGGTGGGGATGAAGGGCAGCTCAAAGACGTAGGGGCCGATGTTGGGGTCCATGTCGGCATCGGCCGCAGTGATGTTGATGGCGTTGAGGCCTGGCCTCTCGCAGATCTGTGCCTCCTTGGGCAGCAGCTGTGGTGCATTGTCGTTGATGTCAATGAGGTAGATCTGCAGGGTCCCAGTGCCACTGGCTGGGGGGATCCCTGTAGGACAGAGGACAGACAGATGTGTGAAGGCCCCAGCAAGACACACACCTATACACTGACGGGAATTCCTTCTCCACCTTGTAACCTGCTGTTGAAAAGGACCAGGTACTCTTCTCTGAACAAGGGCTGGGTGCTCACCAAGGGCTGTCTGTATGGCCAATTAATTTTTTTTTTGAGATTTATTTTTTGTTTGTTTGTTTTCTGTGTTCCTGTTGCCTGCATGTATGTCTCGGAATCACATCTGTGCATTGTTCACAGAACCAGAAGAGGGTGTTGGATCTCTTGGAACTAGAGTAACAGATGGTTGTGAGTTTCCATGTGGGTGCTGGGAATTGAACCTGGGTCCTCTGAAAGAGCAGCCAGTCACTCTTAACCATTGAGCCATCTCTCCAGTGCCTCTACAGTCAACTTTGTGGATGGCAAGGACTGTGGGACCTGGGGACAGCCAGTCGGGTTAGGTTGGAGTTTCTCTGGCTGTCATTTGCTATGGGAACAGCTTTGGCAGGATTTCTGGACAGAGAGGACGCTGGGAAGAAAAAGGCAGAAACACCAGGAGATGCAGAACAAGTAGGATGGGCACTATGGAAGATGAGGTAATAAAGACACGAGGTGGAAAGTAAATGAATAAAAATTAACATTAAATTATAAGAGCTAGTTAAAAACAAGCCTAAGCTACGACCAAGCTCTCATAATTAATAGTAAGTCTCTATGTCATTTTTTGTAAGCTGGTCACCCAAAGAAAAATCTGTCTACAAATGGCATCCAACATGGGGCTCGAATATCTAAACACAGGGCCGGAGAAAGCTAAGAAAATCTCTGGACAAGTAGCCAGATGTGGTTTTCTAGTCTTGCAGTCTGTCAGGCGGGCTGGAGCCAGCCTCCAGCGCGGTGTGGCGGTGCCATGCATTAAGCTAAGCTGTGCCGGTGGCTGACATGCCACAGCAGTTTAAAGATTAGTCTCACATAATCAGACACAATGCCCATGTTACCAAGAGGTGGGCTGGGCGGTTTTTGGTTGTTCGGTGGGTTATAGATGTTTGTCATCACTTAGGGGAGTTGGTTACAAGTTGTTACTGGTCATGTCAGTATCTAAACAAAGGATATTAGATTCAGGGATCTCTTTCTGAAATGAAAACGGGGGGGGGCATAGTATAGAAATGATGGGATAAAGAGGTGGATTATTGAGTCTACTTTTGAACAACTACTAGTCTCAAATATTTTACATTGGTATGGATTTTTGTATATTGATACAAATTTAAGGTTATTGTTACACTGCATGTATCTTTCTACTCCTAAGGTATTGCACCTATGCAGCTCATTTGAGAAGGTTATGTAAGGTTTTAGTTTTTGAAAGCTATTTAGGATATTAAAGAAACATAGGTTGACAGTCATCTATAACAATCAAATTTATAGTCATGTTAGGTATGTTTTCAAGTTCAAACAGAGGGATGTTTTGAATAGATAGATGGTCTTCAAATACTTCAGAGACTTACAGAATATGGCATTTAAGCTGTGTTAATAACATAAGGCTTTTCATGACAATGAGATATGTCTGCTCCTGGTAGCACCAAGAAGATGATGGGCATCAAAGAAACTCCATACAGAGTTCGCTTTCTTTGTGGCAAAAGTTAGACACTGGACAAAGAAGTTGCCCTTGTATTGACTGCTGGCAGTATGGTATAGTGTCATTTCAATTGTATTTTAATAAATAAAATTTGCCTGAATATCACAGAGTAAAACAGACCCACTGGTCAGCCTTACAGACCAGGCAGTGGTAACACACACCTTTAATCCCAGTAGCCAAACTAGTTTGCCATAGAAACTGGGTGGTGCATGCCTTTAATCCCAGCCCTAGAGAGGATTATAAGATGGGGGGAGACAGCTCTCAGACTCAGTCTCATTCTGAGATTTCTGGAGAGAGGATCGCCATTTCAGACTGATGTCGAGGTAAGAGCCAGTGTCTGGCTGCTTTGATTTTCAGATCTTCAGGTTGAACCCCAATATCTGTCCTGAGCTTTTATTAATTGTGCTTCAGTATGATGCCAAAATTGGACAAGCAAGATACAAAAGAAAGCAACTGCTGAACTTTGCCAAGACACGTAAGGCAGTCCTTCAAAAATCCCTACTTCACAGAAAGGTCTGTCAGATATTCTAGGCCTGTAGAATATCTGTGTTATCCCCAGTGTTACAGAGGAACCTTGGGCCCAGGCAGCCAACTGTTTCTGTTATTTCTCTTAGTTTTGGAAGTTGCTTGCTCTGCACTTCCTGCTTACCCAGGTAATATTATATCCTCAGGTCTTCAGTGGGGTTGAAGACTAGATGGTTATAGTTAGTTTTCCTTAGATTTGATAGAAAGTAAATTAGGTAGAAAACTTCAGACTCATAAAAATAGGATAGATAATGGGGTATTTTCTCTAAATTTGCCAAAATCAAATGGACTAGACTTTGTGAATGTAATTATTAATTGATAATTGTTCTTATTGTATATAGTTTCATTTGTTAATGTTAATACCTTTCCTTTCTCTTTAGACAATACCTGATAATTGTTCTCATTGTATTTAGTTTTACTATGTTAGAGTTAAGACCGTTTCTTTTTATTTAGACAAAAAGGGGAAATGTTGTAGAATAATCTTTTTGTACGCTGTGAAGATGTGTCACTCTGATTGGTTTAATAAAAAGCTGGACAGCCAGTAGTTAGTCAGGATTTCCAGGCAGAGAGGATGCTGGGAAGAAGGTGGAGATGCCAGGAGACACAGAGCAAGCAGGAAGGGCACTATGGAGATGAGGTAATAAAGCCGCGAGGCAGAAAGTAAATAAGTAGAAATGGGTTAAGTTAAGTTATCGAGCTAGTTAGAAACAGGCATAAGCTAAGGCTGAGCTTTCATAATTAGTATAAGTCTCCATGTCTTTTTTTTTTTTTTTTTTTTTTTTGGTGAGCTGGTAGCCCAAAGAAAAATCCATCTACAAGAACCTGCACTGACTTCCTCAGCATGAAACATCATCCTTCTGTTCCATTTCTCAGCTCTTTCTCTGTGCTGCCTGCCCAAGTGCCTGTCCAGCGTCTGTCCAGTGCCTCCAGTGCCTGCCCAGCGTCTGTCCAGCATCTATCCAGTGCCTGTCTAGTGCCTGCCCAGTGTCTGTCCAGTGCCTGCCCAGTGTCTGTCCAGTGCCTGTCCAGTGCCTGCCCAGCGTCTGTCCAGTGCCTGCCCAGCATACGTCTGTCCAGTGCCTGCCCAGTGCCCTCCCTTGCTCCCAGGGCTCTCAGCCCTGCTCTGACTCAGCGTCACAGGTCTAGGGTGGACACAGGCCTTCTTGCCTTTCCTGGGTAGGATGCCAGCTAACAGTGTGGAGAACGGCAGATCTGTTGTCATCACTCAGGTATAGGTGGGAAAGCTGAGAAGCTAGGGCAGCCATCCGCCATTGCATTCCCAGGTTCCTGACTACCCTGATGACTAGCCATGAATGAAGGACCGTGGGAACACGGTGTGGAAGCATGGTCAAATGGGTAAGCAGGTTCTTAGGCGGGGTAACTGAACTTTGGGCGATGGAAGGGAGCAGGATGAGGGCAGCATTGACGGACAAAGTTGCCAGTTCATGGGTGCCTGCACAGACTTCCCTCTGGGTGCCGCTGGCCCCCCTCACCACCACCCCAGGACATGGGTCACAGCGGGACACACCATTGTCAGCAGCCAGGAAGGTGGCCTCGTAGACATTGTTCTTGGTGTAGAGTGACTCTCGGTCCAGGACCGCGGCCGTGGTGATCTGCCCATTGGATGTGTTGATGTGCAGCCAGTTGGCAGGATCGGACAGCTTTGAGTACCTATGGGCAGGAAGCCAGAGGCAGTTGAGGGCCCCAGTGCCCTTCGTCCGGACAGCCCTGCATGCATCCTAGGGTCACAGCCTCAGCATCCTGGATCATAGCACAGTGGCGTTGCTGTTCCCTCAGAGGGCCTGGAGGTCCCTCCCACAGGGGAGGACAGGCCACAACAGAGCCTGTGTCCCTGTGGTGGGTGGTCTCAGCTTCCAGAGGGCTCTCGGAGGCTGTGTTCTCATCATCTGCATTTTACAGGGGGGGTATTCTGAGGGATAGAGAAGGTAAGTGGCTTGCTCAAGTGAAGTTATGGCCTGCCCTGAGTCCAGAGCTCCTGTCTCCCCTGTTAGCCTGGACATGGTGGCAGTGCCTTCCTGGGGTGGGTTGCTCCTAGACTAAGCCAGTGTCTCAGGTCTAGACATGGCATCCATTGTCCTTCCTCTCTCTGCTGGGATTTCTGGTTTTCAGGCTTCTTAGGGCATTGTGGGACTCCTTTGTGTAGCACAGAGAACTGGGCCCCACTGTGAGGGTCAGACAAGGCCAGGTCACGTTGAAGACTCACCTCACAGCTTGCTGCATGAACCGGTCAGGGTCCACCGCGGAAAAAGTGGTGAGCGCAGTGCCGGTGGGCACACCCTCTTCCAGGCGGATCAGCTTGTGGTTGGAGGGAAAGTAGGGGGCCTCATTGACATCAGTGACAGAGATGGTCACCCCTGCTGTGGACTGGAAAGACATCTGGATCCCACTGGCCAGGGGCGCCTGGTTGGACACCATTACGGTCAGCATGAAGGCGCGATTCAGCTCGTAGTCCACTGCCTGGAAGAAGGGACAGGTGAACCCGGACTTCCTGAGTGGGCGTGGGGCTGGCTATCCACACTGCCCAGTCTTGTTGTCCCTCAACATCAGACTCTTGTTTCTGGCTTATTTTGGGTTCTGGCCAATACGAGGAGAGGAGGGTTGGGATGAAACTCTAGCCAGCGGCCCCATGCCTTAATGAGGCAGAGGCTGGCTTCTGGGGCATGGGCCTTGGCTTCCCAAGTGTTGGGATTACAGGTGTGTATCTCCATGCCTGACTGACTTCATGACTTCTCAGTAACAATTCCTCAATTACTGTGTGGGCTTGCAGGGACAGATGTGCTGAGGGTCTTGAGAGTCACTGCAGCCGCAGGAAGCTCAGCAAATACGAGGGCCGAGAGTAATGGTGGCCAAAGGTTGGCTTTGGTTTTAGGGCGAGTAAGATGGGTCGGTGAGTAAAGGTATCTGCTGCCACGTCTGATGATGAGTGTGCCTGGCAGAACCCACACGGCTGGAGGAGAGAACCAACTCCTGCAGGTTGTCCTCTGACCGCCTCATGCATGAGCAGCACACGTATCTCCCTGACCCCACACTGTTTCTGCTGGGCACAGCTACATGCCTGAAACCCTGCATTCAGGAGGCCGAGACAGGAAGACTGCAAACTTGAGGTCGGTCGGAAGACGTAGGGAGAAGGTCTCAGAACCTCACAGTTCCCAGCCAAGCAGCAGCGTTTAACCCTTTACTCATGTAGCGTTTCCTTGTATTCGTTACTAATTTTGTGTCCCCAGTTGGAGACTTAACGTAATCTGAATGCAGTTCTGGGGTTAGACGTAAAATGTCTGTGCCTGGGTTAGAGTCCAACAGCAGGGCCAGTTCCCTCCAGAGACTCCCACCTCATGTTTCCACTTTGGAGAGGGTGTGTGGGGTCTAGTACCTCTCCAGAGCCAGCTGTGGCTTCCTGCCTCCACCGGCTCTGCCTCTCCCTTCTCTCTCTGTGATGGTGTTAGGTCACCTCGACACGAGCTGGAGTCCTTTTAGGAGACCTCAGCTGCAAAAACGCAGCCGCTAAGCTGGCTTGTGCTACATTTTCCTGATGGGCGAATCATGGGGGAGGACCCAGCTCTCGGTGGGTGGGGTGGGGCCACCCCTGAGCAGGTGCTGTAAGAAAGTTGCTGAGCGAGCTACGGGGGACAAGCCAGGAAGCAGCTCTCCTCCACGGCCTCCACATCAGCTCCTGTCTCCAGGTTCCTGTTCTGACTTCCCTCCGTGACAGATCTGCTTGGGACATGTAAACTGAAGTAACTTCCCTCCCCAAGTTACTTTCGGTCATGGTGTTTACCACTGCAACAGAACCTCAACTAAGACACTCTCTGACTTTTCTGCTCCCTCTCTTAAAGACCTCTGAGGTTGCACTGGGCTGACCCAGAGACTCTCAACCCTGTCACACCTACAGAGACCCTGCTGCCAGCTGGGACAGTCACAGGTTCTAGAAACAGGCACTGGGTCCTGGGGCATGGCTAGGCCTGTGCTTCTGCTTCCTTAGACCCAGGTATTGCTGGTGAAGTCAGCTGTACACGTGGGAATGGGCTGGTCCCTCGCTTGCCCTATCTCTGCCCAGTTTGTACTGTGTTGCTGGACACTGTACAGGTGCACTTACAGGGCCTGTGGCTACAGGGTCCCTGGACTGAACCCCTCTCTTGAAAGATCTCACAGGGGTGTTTAGGCCAGAAATAGTGAGCTTCCCCAGGCCTAGTCTTGGCTCCTGGGGACCCTTAGACCCCAGGTGCCACCACGCTCCCAAAGCTGGTATTGCACTGTGACAAGGTCTTTCTCTAGTATAACCAATGACTGCCAATGCCAGGAGCCCCTCCTGGAAGCGCCAGACAGAGGTCAGGCCAGTTTGCTATAACAAACTGCTCCATAAAATTGTGGAGGGAATGGTCTCTCTGCGTTTATTGGCTCATGTTCCTGCGGGACATGGAACCAGGTGGTATGTGATGCCCTAAAACATCAGTCTTTCTAGAAGGACTATGGCCAATAAAATCCACAGGCAGGTGAGATAAAACAACTGTAATGTGGAAACCAATAGGAAATTTGTTCTGACAGTTTCAATTAGGGTTCTGGGCATACCCACAGAGGTGACACGTCCCCCCCCCCCCCCCCCAATGACTCTTGGCTCAAAAGTGAGACCCAAGTACACCCTGGAGAGGTGAGTCCTAGAATCCAGCCAGAGAGGAGGGTCTTACCACATCCTCCTGCTCTCCGAGCACTGTACCACAAGGTGTGTGCACGGCCTCACATGAAGGAGACTCTCGTTCAGAAGAAAAGGCCAGCGAGGACTTGGAGGCCAGAATCTAAACTTTACTGTTTCTCCTTTCCAGTGGAAAATGGTGGGTAAGAGGTGGAGGCAGGAGGATCACAAGTTTGAGGTCAGCCTGAGCTAGGAGAGACCCTGTGGAGGTTGTCTCCAAAGTCACTCACCTTCACCACGGTGACCATGCCCTCATTGGTGACAGGGTCTGTGCGGACACTGAAGTGCCCCGAGGGGTCCCCACTGATGATTCGGTAGACTGCATTCCAGTTGGGTGAGTGAGGCTGATCTCGGTCCAGTACTGTGAGATTGGCTACTACTGTTTCCACACGGTTCTCGGGGACCTCTCCTGCAAACTGTGAAGTGTAAGAAAACATTAGGGCCTCACATAGAGCCTGGGGGCCTGGCTCCCTGGACCCAGCCAGTGCTGGGGAGCAGCAGGGTCACTGCTCTGAAGTAGGTGTCCTAAGTGGTGGGTTAGCTGGTATTGACTGATGACAGAGTACCCTGGCCAGAGGCTCCCATCTGCTCCTGTCTCCCCAGAACAAGCCTCACCTATGCAAGCTCTGGCACAGGCTCCCCTCCTACACCCCAGCTTTTCTCACATGCGTGAAAGATGCATGGCAAGGACGGACGCACGATGGAGAGTGGAGAAGCAGGAGTCTACGTGCAGCTGCAAGAGGTCTCTGAGAGAAGCATGTCCTGGCTGCTGCCACCATCAGGTCACGTCAGCTCCTGTGGCCAGTGACTAAACACGGAAGTGATCACCTCTCTACTGCTAAGGTACAGGGAGGTTGCAGTGTGCACCTGTGAAGACCCCATGACCCCACTTGGAGTGGGGGAAGGGTGCGTCTGCCTTAGAAATCCTTGTCCCCTGCCAGCCGTGGCCACTGCTGCGCCTGGCTTCTAGGTTCTGCTCTCAGCAGCTCCGAGGTCACATTCTCTGCTGTCTTGAGATTCACCTTAGGAAGATGCACAACTGTCTCGTCAATTCAGGGTCTGATGGGAACCCACTGCCCATCCTAAAGGATGTCCCTACAGTGTCCTCAGGGCTGCTCTGTGAGCTGCCCTGGAGCAGCGAGGCCCCAGACTACAGAGGGTTGCCTAGGAAGTGCTAGGGGTACAGGTGAGCTGGCACAGGCCACTTCCAGAGGGCCCTACTTTCAAACCTTCCTCTTCGCCATTTAGCACAGAGGGGCACAAAGCAATCCCAGAGAGGACAGAAGACCCGAGTCGTGGGCACATGTGTCCAGGGTCTGACTTCTCACTGGGCTCCCCGGCTCCTCTGTGTGGCTGGGCGAGGCTGGTGGCCTCCACAGTGAGAGCCCCCACTCCTGTCACATTCTGAGTCAGCAATAGGGTTGCCGCAGCGTCTGAGTGTCCACGCACCAGGATATGGGGAGCTTTCCTCTGAGGGAGATCACAGTGGCTTGGGGGGCAGTGTTGCAGGCTGAGTCATGGCCCCTAAAATTTTTTTTTATTTAAAATAATATTTTAAAGTCCAAGTTTCCCAAAGTAGACAGATTGGTATCATTCAACATTGTTTTTTTTTCTTATTGATTTTATTGAGCTCTACATTTTTCTCTGCTCCCCTCCCTTCCGCTCCCCTCCCCTGCAACCCTCTCCCATGGTCCTCATGCTCCCAATTTACTCAGGAAATCTTGTCCTTTTCTACTTTCCATGTAGATTAGATCCATGTAAGTCTCTCTTAGGGGGTCGTCATTGTTGTCTAGGTTCTCTGGGATTGTGATTTGTAGGCTGGTTTTCTTTGCTTTATGTTTAAAAACCACTTATCAGTGAGTACATGTGATAATTGTCTTTCTGGGTCTGGGTTACCTCACTCAAAATGATGTTTTCTAGCTCCATCCATTTGCCTACAAATTTTAAGATGTCGTTATTTTTTTCTGCTATGTAGTACTCCATTGTGTAAATGTACCACATTTTCCTTATCCATTCTTCTATTGAGGGGCATTTAGGTTGCTTCCAGGTTCTGGCTATGACAAACAATGCTGCTATGAACATAGTTGAGCACATGTCCTTGTGGCATGATTTGGGTATATACCCAGAAGTGGTATTACTGGGTCTTGAGGAAGGTTGGTTCCTAATTTTCTGAGAAATTGCCACACTGACATCCAAAGGGGCTGTACCAGCTTGCATTCCCACCAGCAATGCAGAAGTGTTCCCTTTTCCCCACAACCTCTCCAGCATAAGTTGTCATCAGTATTTTTGATCTTGGCCATTATTACAGGTGTAAGATGGAATCTCAGAGTTGTTTTGATTTGCATTTCTCTGATGACTAAGGATGTTGAACATTTCCTTAAGTGTCTTTCAGCCATTTTAGATTCCCCTGTTGTGAGTTCTCTGTTTAGATCTGCACTCCATTTTTTATTAGATTATTTGTTCTTTTGATGTCAAATTTCTTGAGTTCTTTGTATATTTTGGAGATCAGACCTCTGTCTGATGTGGGATTAGTGAAGATCTTGTCCCATTCTGTAGGCTGTCGTTTTGTCTTGTTGACCGTGTTCTTTGCTTTATAGAAGCTTTTCAGTTTCAGGAGGTCCCATTTATTAATTGTTTCTCTCAGTGTCTGTTCTGCTGGAGTTATATTTGGGAAGTGGTCTCCTGTGCCCATGTGCTCAAGGGTACTTCCCACTTTCTCTTCTATGAGGTTCAGTGTGGCTGGCTTTATGTTGAGGTCTTTGATCCATTTTGCATGTCCCATAAATTTATATGTTGATGTCCTTAGCCCCAGTGCCCCGACCTATACCTGTCTGAGGAGGTGTCAGCATGAGGCTGGGAGCTTTCCTAACCCAGCCTGTATGGTACCCTTGTGAAGATCAGTCCCTAGTGGCACATGTGTTAGGGTGTATCAGTTACATGTATACCCCAGGTTACTGGGGGAGGTGCCTCTAGAAGAACCTTTGGCACCTACAGGCACAGATTCTTGGCTCTTGTGCTCAGTGGACTCCTGCCTCTGGGGAAGTCATCTCTGGGCAGATGAGTGAGCCTTCTGCCTTTGACCACTGCGCCTACTCTGATCTGGATAAGAATCTTTTGAGGTCCCAGGTGTTGAAGACTTGGTCCCTAGTCTGGGGCAGTGTTGGGGGCAGGGCAGAGACCATAGCAGGTAGGTATGGGTTGTGGGAGGGAGTCAGGTCACAGGACTGTGCTCTTGAGGGGCTGTGGAGACCCTGACCCCTTTTGGTCTATCTTTGTTTCCTGGTGACCAATTGAGCAGTTTCTTCTGCTTCATGCTCCCCACCTCCCATACTTTGTGTCCCCAACACAGGTCCACAGTACCTCAGAAAACACGAGCTGAAATAGATTTTTCCTCGTTGTACACCAATGACCTCATTGTCATGGTGACAGAGAGCCAGCACCATGTGCACAGCATAGCCTGGCCAAGGGCTCTTCAGATGGACACTGCCCTACTGGGCGCTGTTTCTTGTCCTGCTGGGAGGTGACCTATGGGAATACCATGATGTGACTGCCTCCTTTCCGTCATTTAACACAGCGTCATTCACACCTGTGAGGGGACCGACCACCTTGCACAGGCAAACAGCAAATGCCCCTGTAGTCGGGCTGCATAGGCCGGGCCTGCGTGGCTCTGCCTTCCTTCTTTACCAGTGGAGGTTCAGTGTAGAGAGCTTTGGTGACTGCGCCTGCCTTTTACTGCTAACGGCTGGGCTGGGCAAGGACTGCTCTCACCTGCAGGCAGAGCCTGTGCTTACTGTTACGTACAAGGTTCCCAGGACCAGCAATGGCCCAGCCTCACCACCCATCACACACGGATGTCAAATGTGGAAAGCATCCTGGGCTCAGAGACGTCTGGACCTCAGCCAAGGTCACACAGTGAGAAGAGTGGCCGTGTGTGGGTGGGAAGACCACAGTTGCTGGGTCTCAGGGTCCCTCTGAGCCCACTGGGGTCTGTGCATGGGGTAGGCTGTAGGCCCCTGGGGCATTGTCTGGAGGTTGTTTTCCACCCCGGCTGGTCCTGCATCACTCTGGAGGGGAGTGCTGATGGCAGGGTGGCCCTGAACGAGCTATGGGCTTTGTCCTCCAGGGGGCACTGCAGTTGCACAGGAGCAAGAAGAAAAATAACTTTTAATTAACACTTAAGAATAGGAATTGGAGTTGGCAAGTCCCTGCATCTTTTTCAGCTCTGCCTGATTGTTCTTGATTAAGCTTCACAAAAATAGCCCATGTGTGGTGTGTGGCCAACCTGCCTGTACACTCCCACTGTGTCCCGGGGCACCTGCCTGCCACTCATCTGGATGGGGCCTGGTGAGGGCCGCTGGAGCCCAAGTATGTATGTCTGTGGAGGGTACACTGAAGATGAGCTGTGGGGCCTGCGTGGAAAAGTGTTCTGTATTCACGGGACTTCAGACTGCCCTCCCTGCTGGCCCTCCATGTCCCAGGGAAGTGGGAGTCTCCACCTTCCTTCATCGGTTTCATGGAGGCAGGACCAACCCCTGAAATAAGCTTTGTGCCATTGTGCTCCAGCTGTGACCCTCTGGCTGTGACCCTCCGGCTACCTGTGCTAACTGGGGTCATAATGGTTTCTTCTGTGTCCCAGCATAAAGAGAGACACTGCTCTTCCCAGAGCTTCTGTCCTCTCACAGACGGCACGGGGTGTTTGTAGCGTGGCTGATGCACCTGAGAGAAGATGAAGTTCAGGTAGATTGGAGGTGGTGGTCCAGACCAGACAGAGCTCAGATGCTGGGTGAAACCGGTCCATCCTCAGAGTGCCTCCTGCTGAGATCAGGTGGGGGAACACCCCAGGAGCTATCGTGGGAGGGCACTGGGAGCCAGTGCCTGTTAGTGCTTTTTCACTGTGGCCATGGTCACCCTCGAGCTGTGCTGTAGAGCCCGGGCAGCAGCACAGCAAGAGCTGAGGCTTCACCTGGAGTCAGAGCTGCCAGTCTGGGTCGTGCTGAGTCTGACCCCGTATGATCTCATAGGTTGTCTGAGACAGGATTCATGCACTTCCCACAGGAGGAGGGCTTGCTGGCTCTATCTCTGAGGCAGGGTATCTGTGGGCCCTCCTGTCCTTTCCAACCTGCATAACTTCTAGGAGCTCTGGGAATGAGCAAAGTGGGCATGGACCATGTGTCCAGATGTGGAGAACTGGGCTTGTGCAGGACTGGGAGGCAGGCTGGGTGGGTCCCTGAGCGTCATACACTGCTCTTTGATGCTCCGGCCAATGTCCTCAGTCTTTGATGAAACCCTCCTCCCGCAGGCATGCTCCTCAAAACTCCTCCGGCCACTGTGGTGTTCTGTGTCGCGACCGCCTCGACCAGCAAGGATGATGCGACACCGGAGCTCTTCTTGCAAGCAGTTTTATTCAGGACCTTTTTTACAATTGTATCTCTCTCTCTTCTCTCCCCAGGCAAGTCTCTCCCAGCCCTTAAATAGGCCTGAGCTACCAACCCTGGATAGCCACGTGGGCACCGTCCATTGGTCCACGCATACGCAAACCGCTTTCGATCACTGGGTGATGATCGCAAGAGTCTGGTTTTAGCCAAATAAGGAATTGTTTATCAGAGAGCTCTCACTTTCGGGATCGTGGAGGGCGAAAGCCAGCGCCATCTTTTAGGCGTGGCTCCACGCAGCTCTCTACAGTTCCGTCTCCTCTGCTGGGGATGAACCCAAAGCTGAACTCTTGTGACTTCCCTCTGGCCTGCTTCTTATGGTGACCATATTGTTCCAAGGCTACTTTCTGAAGGTAAGAGGGGGCGCCGATGTCAGGAGAGCTGTGTCATTCCTGCACCCCAGTATCTGTACTCCAGCAGTCTGGAATGGGCATAGGGGTGTAGCCCTGACTTAGAGTCTGAGCGCCCTGTGATTATCCTGGGGTCCCACAGCACTGATGCCTGGCTTAGGAGCGTTGTCCTGATTTTTCCCCCTAACTTAACACAAGCTAGAGTTATTTGGAAAGAAGAACCTCATTTGAGGGAACACTTCCATCATATTTCCTGTAGGCAAGTCTGTAGGTCATTTTCTTGATTAATGGCTGATATTGGAGGGTCCAATCTATTCTGGGGACCACCCCTTGACTGGTGGTCTTGGGTGCTCCAAGAAAGCAAACTGAGCAAGCCATGAGGAGCAAGCCAGTAAACAGCATTTCCCCCATTGTCTTTGCTTCAGTTCCTGCCTCCAGGTTCACTTCCCTTGGGCAGAAACTATGAATCTGCAGTGATCAGAATGTGTGAGCTAAATTAACCCTTTCCTCCCCATGTTGTGTTTGGTCATGGTGTTTTATCAGGAGACAAGCGGGTTTGTGTCTGTGGACAGTTGTACTGGCTCTGCCCCTGACAAGGCCACCCTGGGTGTGTTCCCTGCCCTTCTGCAGTGGCTGCAGCAAAGCATGGTCTAGACCAGGAGTGGCACCAGTGTGGGCCCGGCACCAACTGTCTCTCCCAGCTGCCAGCTGGGAGTTCCTGCACTGTCACCGAAGGCAGTTGCCAAGATGAGTGCTGACCACCATGCCCGCCCTCTAGAAGCCTGTCTAGGGAAGGAGGCTTGTTGTGCCACGGATGTCACTTTGTAGGGTCAGTGGCTCTCCCTGCAGCCTGGCCAAACCCTATACTACTTCTTTCTGCCCTGTTGGTTGTGGTGAGGGATAGGACTCACGCTGTCTGCAGGGGTCCTGAGCAGCACCTGTTGGTGCCATCTACTGTTTGGCCACTAGATGGTGCTATGATCCAAGAGACTAGGACTCGGGGTTGGGGTGGGGTGGTGGTCATGCTCCTGCCCGGGCACCAGCCTTCTAGGCGCCTTCACCTTAGGCAAATGGGTTTCCTCTCTCTCATCTCCACGTGGCAGCTACTTTCAGCATTCAGTCCCAGCTGCTTCCTGTGGGCCTTGGGCCTGAGCTCCACGTCCTGGCCCACCTGGGTCTCTCTTATTCACTGGTTGGGGCCTGATGAGAGTGTTCATGCCTGGTAAAGTCCTTGTTACTATTAAGGACACATGGCCCTCTTCGGTCTGAGAGTGACCTTCTGACCTTTCCCTCTGCACATCCCGGCCAGACACCTGCAGCCTGCTATTTCTTCAGGGTTGGGCTGGACTGTGTGTTCACGGAGGGGCGGGGACCACTTGGGTCACAGAACTGTTCACCCATTTGTGGACTTGGGTGCCATGGAGGTGGATGCTAGGGGAGATCGGGGTCATGCGATTTACAGTTTCGTCTCCAGAATCTTCTCTCCCAGGGCGGGGCAGGGTCTGTTCCTCAGACCCATGGCTGGAGGCTCACAGTGGACTTTCTATTCCGTGGCTGGGTGGATACTTGTATGTTCAACAAGAGTCCTTGACTTCTAAGGTCCCAGTGTCCAGGGTCTAGCCCAGTCTTTGCCAATTTCCTTGTCTGGGGGTGGGAACCACACAGGGCCAGCCACTGTCTGCTGAGGACCAAGGTAGGAAAGGGATCTTTGCGTCAAAGACACACATGCCCATAGCCAGGGCCCAGCTGGGCATCTGGCAAGCAAGTACACATTGCACAGTCACACGGCCTCCCTAAACACGTGACAGCCTGGAAGGCCACCTTCTCCAGAGCTTTATCTCAGCAAGGTATCAGCCAGCCACTTAATCCTGGGGCTTACCAGGCCCTTAGGGCCATCTCTCCACTGGACAGGCTAGGCCATTCTTTCCCGGCAGAGATGGCTGGCCCAGTGTCCCTCTCGGTCAGTCATCTGTGCAGCAGTATTTGCTACCCATGGTCCATCCAGCTCTTCCCCCACCACCGAGAGGGAGGTGGCAGTTTGGGGCTTTCTCTCTGCAAGGATGTACGGTACTCACTGTGCTCGTGGTGAATTCCGGAGGGTTGTCATTTACGTCTGTCACTGTGATGATGGCAGTGGCTGTGTTCGAGAGACCGTAGTTAAGGTTTCCTTCCATGTCAGTGGCCTGGACGATGACCGTGTACTGCTGGACTTTCTGGAGGGGAAAGACAATGGGTCACTTTGGGTTCGGTAGATGGGGAATGGAGGCTTCCTCAGTGGGGTCACCCTTGGCATGGGCTGCCTGGGACTTCCTGGGGCTGTGGAACCTGCTGTTGCCTTGTGGTAGGCGGTTGTGGCAGAAGGAGGGCAACCGTATTTGTATCTCAGTGGGCACAGTCAGTTTTGGTGTTGAGGCAGACGGGGCAGGTCAGGGTTCAGAGGAACCTGCACCGTCTTCAGAGTGGACAGTCTGCAGATGAAAGGCCAGGCTAGGGGATGTCGCTGTGGGAGCAGAGCTAAATGGAAGGATAGGACTGGACGGGGAAGGAATGCCAGGTTAGCACATGGCAGGGCACAGCAGTGGGGGGTCTCCAGTTCCACATGGAGGAGAGGGGAGCAGCTTGATGCAGGTGTGCTCTCTGAAAGGCGAGCAAAGGACAATGGTGTGCCATGTCATGCTCTGAGGGAGTCACATGACCCTCCCCTGCTCACTGCCTGTACTGAGAGGCAGAGGCATTGACTACTCTGCTGACCGAGGGTATCATGCTGTGGGAATGACAGCCTTTGACTAGTCCAGGGAGGGGGCAGCTCTGTGAGGACCCTGTCACCTCTCACTGGCACCACTGGGAACTCAAAATGGGTTCAATCTCCAGTTCTGCTCTCCTAAAAGGTTAGAAAAGGGCAGGTCCCACCTTGTGACACAGAGAAGTGTGTGTGAGTTCCATACATTGGCTCCAGAAAAGTTATAGGCAGCAGACAGGTCACAGAATTCCTCTGTTCATCCATCATCCCTCATCTACCCATTCATCCTCCACCATCCCTCCATCTACCCATTCATCCTCCACCATCCCTCATCTACCCATTCATCCTCCACCATCCCTCCATCTACCCATTCATCGTCCACCATCCCTCCATCTACCCATTCATCCTCCACCATCCCTCATGTACCCATTCATCCTCCACCATCCCTCCATCTACCCATTCATCCTCCACCATCCCTCATGTACCCATTCATCCTCCACCATCCCTCCATCTACCCATTCATCCTCCACCATCCCTCCATCTACCCATTCATCCTCCACCATCCCTTCTGTACTCATTCATCCTCCACCATCCCTCCATCTACCCATTCATCCTCCACCATCCCTCATCTACCCATCTTATACCCATTCTTCCCTTCTCTCCATCTGTTCTTCCTTTCCTCCCCTCTCACTCCTTCCATCCATATCCCTTCCTGTTCCTCTCTTTGTCCCAGACACAGCCAACCTGTCATCTGGAGAGGGATAGATCATGGGCCAAGCTGAGCACTGCTGCCGTATGTGGCATTGGATAAAGATAAACAGAAACATAGAAGCATATGCTTATTAACATGAACATGTGTTTGCATGTGTGTGCGTGCACATCAATGCCTGTGGACATGTAGGAATGTGTGTAACCTGTATGCATGTGTATGTGTGTATTCATGTGTGTACACACCTGTAGGTCTCTGCATATGTGTGTAGTGTGCATGTGTGTGTACATCAGCCTGCCACTAGAGGGGAAGCTGAACTTGCTTGTGGACTGCAGGACCCTGGGAGGGAAGCTGGTCCTGCAAGATGGGAGAAATACTAGGACTCAGAAGAAGCAGGCCAGCCGGGCTCTAGGGTCTTCTGCCTGCCTCTGAGCCCAGGTGGGTCTCAGTTTGGTAACCTCTGCCCCTGTATTATCCCTCCATGGAACTAGAAGGAGGTGCTGGGTACAGTGGGCATGCTGTGTTCAGGGTCACCCCTACTGGCCAATTGCTTTCCTGTGGCACCCCCTCCCCAGTTCCCACTGGGTACAGAGAACAGGGCAGGTGCCTCTGGAGTTGTGTCAGCAATGCAGCTGCAGTGAATTCATTAAGAAAGTGATTTAACCGTTTTCAAGTTTGAGAGTAGGAAGACAACTAGAAAGCAGCCATCCCCAGGGCTTTCACTCACCTCCCTGCAGCCCGGCATGCTAACTCTGCAGAACATCCATCAATAATGCATCGGTCGGCCTGCCCTAGAAAGCGCCGAAGCTTCCCCAGCATACCCGCTGTTGTGGGGGAAACTGCGCACATCTCACAGGGTGTCCTGGCTGACCCTTGGTGATGACTCAGTACTAAGAAGTTGTCTAAGTGCAGAACCAAGGTCACTAGCAGAGCTCCCAATAATGGTGGCCCCAGCTCCCCCACCTCAGCATCTCAGCATGGCCCGTGTCCTGGGCTGACCTCCGCTGTAGTCCCTGAAATCTGGGCTTCCCTAGCCCCTCCCTCTAGGATGTGAGTAGAGATGGCTCAGTGGTTAAGAACATGTATGGCTCCTTGCAGGGAACCTGAGTTTCATTCCTAGACCCCACATCAGGTGTCTCACTCCAGCTCCAGGGGCCTGAACTCCTCTGACCTCTACAGGTGTCCCTGTACACACACACACACACACACACACAACCATGTAATTGCTACTACTACTATTAACTTTTTAAAACAACCCCCCTCCCTGTGCTGCCCGAAGCTTCTAGCTGCTCAGTCAAGGATGTGTTTCTTACCCAGACTCCAGCATTGCCTGCTGCAGCCCTCCCTGGGTGGTGATTCTCTACTCTTCCCCCAGGGGGTGCTACAGAGCCACTCAGGAGCTCCGACCTGCCAAGGGGGCTCTTTCCTTCCAGCCAGCAGCTCTTTCTGCTGCATCAAAAGGTCCAAATCAGGAGCAGAAGGAGAGAGAGCACGAGCAAGGAACTCAGGACCATGAGGGGTGCACCCACACACTGAGACAATGGGGATGTTCTATTGGGAACTCACCAAGACCAGCTGGCCTGGGTCTGGAAAAGCCTGGGATAAAACCGGACTCTCTGAACATAACGGACAATGAGGACTACTGAGAACTCAAGAACAATGGCACTGGGTTTCTGATTCTACTGCACGTACTGGCTTTGTGGGAGCCTAGGCAGTTTGGATGCTCAACTTACTAGACCTGGATGGAGGTGGGGGGTTCCTTGGACTTCCCACAGGACAGGGAACCCTGATTGCTTTTCGGGCTGAGGGGGGGGGGACTTAATTAGGGGAGGGGGAGGGAAATGGGAGGCGGTGGCTGGGAAGAGACAGAAATCTTTAATAAATAAATAAATTAAAAAAAAAGCAGAGAAAAATGTAACTCTTCTCAGTGGGGTGTGCACAGCACCCCCCCCCCCAACTGCTGCCAGGGGGAGCCAACAAGCTAGTGGGCCTCAGGCTGAAACAGGGTGGTGTCAGCACAGCCTAGCAGGCCTCAGGCTGGGTCAGGATAGATGGAGTCAGATGCTCTGCTCTCACCTGCCACTCTGTCCCTCTTCCTCTCTACCTCTCTTTTCCACTGGATAGCACCCACAGCAATTGCAGTGTTCTGGACTCTGCAAGCAATGAGGCGGGGTGGCAGGAGTGTCCCTGCTTCAAGCCCAGAGGGCTGAGGAATCCGGGTGCCTTCACAGCCATTTCTGGCAACCCCCTCCAGCTCTCAGGCGCCTCCTCCAGGCTGCTGACTGAAATTGCAGGCTGAACACCACACTCCTTCACTTTCCCCTTCTTCCTCCTCCTTGAGGCTGTGGATTACCCAGCCTTGGGGTCCTGTCTTTCCCAGGCTGACTCTAGGACAGCTTTTCCTAAATGACATTTGTGGCCAGGTCACACTCTGTTGCTGAATATCCCATGCTCTGTGGGGGTGCTGGGCAGTATCATAGACTCTGCCCATGGGGTGTTAGGAATCCATCACAGATGTCAGCAGTGTAGTAATATCCCAAGGGGACATTGTTTGAGAAGCAGGGCTCTAGGAAGGAGGCAGGCGGTAAATAAGGGAAAACAATCCCTTCAGGGCTGTGCAAGCATGGACAGAGGAGAGTAGGCATGGGGAGCTAATTGAATTAACCACCTCTGGTTAATATACTTGGGGGAGACTGTCGCCAACAGAGGGAATGGCTCTGCTAAGGCACTAGGGGAGGTGGTGTGTGTGTGTGTGTGTGTGTGTGTGTGTGTGTGTGTGTGTGGTGTGCACAGATGGAGATGGAAGCAGGCTCGACTCAACCGGGCTCAGAGAGCAGCCGAGCGGGTGTCACCTGTCTGTTCTGTGTGGCTTTGATCCAGGGTGTGGTCTGGGGTGAGACCTGGAAGAGAAAAGAGCTACCCATAGGGCGAGCTTTCTGAGCGGGTGGGATCGTGGGACCCAGGGAGTTTGCTGCCTGGACACACACCACTGAAGGGACACCTTCTGCTCTGCTCCCGTCTGGAGACCATGGCGTTCTGATACTCCCCTTTTCATATTGGGGATAGTAGCTGGGAGTACCCCAGAAAGCAAGCAGCAGGGTGCACTTGATGCCACGTGAGCTAGCCTGGGGCTGGTATCCTAGGAGCTGCAGACACTCCTGGCCTCCCAGTCCCTCCAGAGAAGTGTGCCCTGAGAGGAGAGTCTCTACTGTTAAAGGGATTCAGAGGATTTGTGTACAAAACCTTTTACTTAAACACTGGCAAAGTTCAAAGATAACAAATAGATTCAGCGTCCATCTGTGGCCGTGTCTGTCTCTGGTTGCCTGTCTGAGACCTCACATCGGATCCATGGGTGCTGTGAAGCCTCAGCGTGGAAGGAGGAGGCCCTGCTGCAACAGGGATGTGGGAAGCCTGGTACAGGTATGGGTACTCTGCACCTAGATCTGGTGACGGCCACAGGGGAAAGTCTCAGGGTCTGGAATGGTGGAGCAGCAGTGTGGATGGGTGCCACTGCAGCTCGCTTTCAAAGTAGGCACATGGGCTGTGGCAGGTGGTCGTGGGCTGGGGCTGGGTGATAGGGGCTATGGCTGGGTGATAGGGGCTATGGCTGGGTGGTGGGCTGTAACAGTGATCCTCAGCTGTGACTGGGTGATCCTGGTCTATGGCTGGGTGATCCTGGGCTAAGCTAAGCTCTGTCCTGCCTCTTGTCTTTGGGAGCCCAGGAAGACTCTTGGGACTGAGACCAACCTGTCTGGATCTATCACCATTCCTTCACACACAGGAGTTAATGAAGGTTACACCATGGGCCTTCCTATTTCAGTGGGCCTCCATGGTGATCTCTCTGACCTCATGGTCCTTGCCCTCTGGTGGCTTTTGAAAGAATAGGTCAGAGGAGGGGAAAATAGGCAAGAATAGAAAACATGGGGCTCTCCAAGCAAGCAAGGTGGGTGTGGGGAGTGGGGGAGCCAGCCCAGCTTCTGTCTCAAGGAGGGGCCCTGCTTTGGTATTCTAGTGGTCTATCCCGGCTTCCTCCCAGGACCCCCTGTTGAAACCTGCCCCAGGCTCTCCAGGGTTCCTTGTCAGCATGGTCTGAATAACGTGACCCCTCAGCAGGTCGTGAGCAAGACCAGTGCAGTCTCCTTGGTGCTCAGGCCTCTTCTGCACTGCAGGCCCCCTCCAGGCTCTAAGGGTAGGGGTGTGGCTGCAGGCCCTTCCAGGCTCTCAGGGTGGGTGTGGCTGGACATGAGAGCATTGGTAGGGCCTACTGCTAGAGCTGCTGGGTCCCCAGAGATTGGTTGGTGGTTCTGTGGGAGTCTGATGAATTTGTCCTGTGTGGAGTTGGGAAGACAGCTGAGACAGTCTCTGTGGTTTTATTTCCATCTTTGGAAAGGGAAGGAGAGTGTCAAGCTTTTCTGGCCTTGTTTCTTCTGAGTTGCTGCCAAGTGGAGGTTGTAGGGAGATGGTGTCTGGAAAGTTCTGGAATACCCCCCCACCCCCCCCACCCCCCCGCAGATGTCCTTGCCGATGGCATGTCACCCGTTTCTGAATGTGTCCTGTACATCTTTGGACATGTCTGGACGTCACTGGGTTTTCTGGACGTGTCTGAATATTTGTGGGTATTTTTGGAAGTGCCTGGATGTTTCTGGGTCTGTCGGGGGTGGCGTCCTGCAGGCAGCCCTACTCCTGAACATGCATCCATCACCATATACTGCTCTGCTGGGATGTCTTCCTACAGAGCCAGTGATGAAAACTCCTGGTTTGGGGCACAGTTTCGTGGTGGAGCTCTGGTCCAGCACAGGCAAGGCCCTGGGGTCAGTTTCCAGTACTGCAAAAAGTTTCCCTGAGACGGCCAGAGAGAGGCTCTTCCGTCTCTACAATGCTCTGCAGAGCTTCCTCTTGGGCCCCACATGGCAACCTATGCCTTTACCATGGGCAGTTTGTCCTACCTCTCTCTAGTGCTGTCTGAGGGCCTTAATGCAGCCACGGCAGAGGCAACACACACATACACACCCCACACTACACACACACAGTATGTCATGGTTAGTAACTGCTTGAAGCGTGACTCTCCATCTATGTGTCCTTCATGACCACAAGCCAGATTCTCTTAAGGAAAACCTCAGCCCTGTTTCCTGCAAGGCCAGCTCAGGTGGGTCATCTGGGAAGAACAAAAAGGCACAGAAAAGCTCCCAAACTGGCAGGCCAGATGCCAGAGAAATAGCCCTGAGAGATGAGGCTGTCACCTCTTGGCAGGGACTCGGTCTGTGGCAACAAGGGTTGTGGAGATAGTTTTGGGGTATATTCACTGGGCTGTGGAGATAGTTTTGGGGTGTACTCACTGGGCTGTGGAGATAGTTTTGGGGTGTACTCACCGGGCTGTGGAGATAGCTGGAGTATTGTTTATGCCTGAGCAGGCTGGGGTGGGGGGCTTCAGTAAGAACCAACCAGAAACCCAGAGCGAGATAAGCCCACATCATGGCTTTCTGGGCAGCTTTCCTGGTGGATTAAGCGGCAGTGTTTCTAGTGTGGGACACGGTAATAACAAATGTCCTCCCGTCCTACTGAGCTGACTCCATTACATGATCTGGTCTCACTTTCCCTCCTTCCATGACCCTTCTCTTCCTCAGACCTCTTTCTGCTTCCCTTCCACCCACTGCCTGGTAGCCGTCTTCCTTGTGTCTGCCTCAAATCTTCCTCCGCATGGTTTGTACTGGAGCCCAGTTTGTAGATCTCTGTGTACCCGAGTCCAGACGGCCTTTCTAGGTCCCGATGTCACATCTGCAAAAATGCTTTTCCATAAAGGGTAATGAAGCTTCTGGCCTCCAGATACTGGGTGAAGATGGATGTTTGGGGCCACCATCCAGCCTAGCATGGATGCTAAGTGACTGTGACCAGGGCTCTGGTTACCCTATGACTCCAGGGATCCTGGGCCTCAAGCTGCTGGGGTCTCTCCATCCTGGCCCAGAGAATTTCTACTGGCCTGCATCTTGGGTTGGCTCTTTTATTTGGTGATGTCAGGTCTGTCTGTCCTCATCTGTGCCAACCTGGTGGGCTCTAGGGGCAGTTGGACAACAGTTGACTCACTGACTGGGGTCCTAGGGTAGGAAGGACCTTGGATGGAGTTGAAGTAGCCCCATGCAGGCTGAGCCATGATCCTCAACATGTGTCTGACTGAGGAGGGGGCCATGGCGCGGTCATCCCACAGAGCTACCCCTGTCTCTTTGACACTGATCCAGCCCGGTTTGGTGATTTAGCTACCAGCTGCTGGGGACTCCCTCCCAGTTGACTTTCTACCCTTCCCTCCTCTCCACTGTGAGGGTGCTGAGAGCCAAGATGACACCCCGTCTGTGTGTGGGCTGGGTGCTGCTGAGAATTCTGTAGCCCTGGGGGAGCCTGCAGGCTCATGGGTACAAGGGTTCTCTGATCCTCTGGGTAGGTGTAACCCTGGGGACCTGCAGCTCAGTATGCCCCATAGCTCAGCCTTCCCTGTCATTTAGGGACCTGCTCTCTAGTGCATTATCTTTCCCTTAGACCCTGGGCTGGCCTTCCCCTCTGACTCCTGGCCCCTGTCTTCTCCTAGGCATTGCTTTGTCTGCTCTGAGGCCAGATAGCTGTGGGTTATGACTCTCCTGCCGCTCTTTAGCGCTTACGGTGCTTGGCAATGTGAGAACCTCAGGCTGTAGCCATGCCAGTCGGCTTGTCCACAGGGAGGTGATGCCCTGGTGGCTCCAGCCTGTCACGATTGTCTGTACTCTGACCAGCATCTGTTCTGGGCTTAGGAGGTGTTCACACTCTGACCAGCAGCTGTCCTGGGCTCAGGTGGTATTTACCCTCACCGGCAGCTGTCCTGGGCTTAGGTGGTATTTACACTCTGACCAGCAGCTGTCCTGGGCTCAGGTGGTATTTACACTCTGACCAGCAGCTGTCCTGGGCTCAGGTGGTATTTACACTCTGACCAGCAGCTGGCCTGGGCTCAGGTGGGGACCTGTCACCAATCATCAGGCTGAAGATGTTTTCAGGGTATCCTCAAGGGATGCTCACAGTCACAAGAGGCCACAGAAGGGACACCTGCCTTTCCTTAGTGTGTTGACTTTTGCACGTGGCAATAGAGGAGGGCAGAGTGAGTGGCCAAAGCGCTATGAACGGTGGCTCTGCAGCAGAGCTGACTGGGCCTGGGGGCATCTTGTCTCTGGATCCTTAAGTACCCTGTCCTGTCCATAACTCAGGAGCTTCATGATGTCAGTTAGAACACCCATCTGACCTCTGTGCTGTCTGCTGTGCACCGATGGGGACAGAGAAAAGGGAAGGGGTACAGGGGAGTCTGTGAAGGCAGAGGATAGACCCTGGTGCGTAGGGGAAAGCTGAAAGGGTTCTTTCACTGTCATGGGCAATGCCACTCAGTGCTACAGTGGCTTCAAGGATCATTTGCAGGAACACAGGGGACAGGCAAGCACCCGAGGCTCGGGGAAGGCCACAGCCTGCCTCATACCATGCCTCCTGCACCACACTGTGGGATGCAGGCCTGCTATTTTCTTCCTTTCTATCAAAGAGAAGTAGCCTTTGTGATAAGAAAAAACAATCAATCGATGTCACCGCAGAAAAAACTCGTTTCTGCTTGGATCCGATTGCACAGCCTGGCTGGGACCCTGGGAGCTGTGCTCCACGCTGCCCGAGAGAACGGGGGCCCATGCCTGCGTGCACCCCACTCTCGAGTCAGGAGACATTTGGTCAGTGGAAAGCAGAGACCGGGCAGCTGACAGCCCCTGTGTGGGGTTTGCTCTGTGCTACCCCCCTTCACTCTTTCCTCCTGTTTTGGAGGGAACAGCGTTTTCCATCTGACATGAGTTTAAACAAGTACAGGAGGGGGCTGGTCTGGATTTCCTCGGGGTCTTTTCCAACCCCGGGATAATTAACCTGGCCTACCGTGTTGAGAAGTTTGAGACTGAGGAAAGTGACCAGCTGATGGTCACCGTGTGGTGGGACCTGACCTGGATGGAGCCCGTGACAGTGAAATCAGCCCCACGGAGGACAGCATGGCACGTGTGGACACAGTATGGCTAGATGCTAATCATGAAGCTAAGCAATCAGAACCCCCTGCTGCTTCCAAAGCCTGGCTCTCACCTTCAGAGCAGCCGGGAGTGGCGCCCAATCTTCTTATTAGGCCATAAATATTCTAATTAGGGAATGTGGGAAGATGAGCGGGATTAGCAGGTGGGGCAGGGACCCGAGAGCCACTTGAGCCCTTCTGAGTTTCTCCTGACATTTAATCATGCAGAAGCGCTCACTTCATACAGCTCTCCTAATTAGATGCACAGCAACCATGCCTGTGGGTTTCCCACGTCATAAGGATAGCTCACTGCCTTGAGCAGGAAGTGGGTGCAGGAGAGACCTGTCCGTGGTACCCTCCCCTAAGCCAGGAGAGATAACGAGGAGGAACCTTGGTGTGGTCTTTTAGATTTGGCCGTGTTCGTGCCTAGCTGGAGCAGGGGTGGTGGGTGTGGCGGAGAAATGGCCCTCTATGGCCTGTCACATAGCCTGCTGCTTCTGTGGTAGGCCAGGTAGTGCCTTGGCTCTGGCTGTGTCCTGTGCTGTTACCACTATCCACGTCACAGTTCACAAATGCCTGGAGACAGTCCAACCCATCCTGTCTCCAAAGCCATTACCCCTTCTTTCCGAGGCACATAGCCACAAAGGGTCACTGTCCAAGTACCACCCTGTGCACTGCCTCTTACAACTTAGATGGCCAGAGTAGTTTGAGTTTTCCAGAGACCTCTGAGCTTTAGAGTCAAGTTGGGAATTGAAGGCCTCAGGTGCCCCTTAGCTCTCAGACGTGAGAACTCCTAGGGAGGAGATCCGCCACTTCCTTGCCAGCCTGCTCCCATGGCCTGCCACCACGAGCCGCTAGTTACAGCTGAGCAGCCCAGGCTTGTGCTGAAGTCCCTGCAGGCCCAGAGGCTGAGGCTGAGGCTGTGGAGCTTTCGGAAACCTGAGACAGGGACAGCCCGGCCACCAAGACAGAGTACAGCTAGGAAGCTGCAGCCACACTTCCACATAGGAGCCCCGCGGTTGTGGGTGCGTTTGTGCTCAGTGGGGCTCCCAGGAACATCCTCTTGTGCATGGTATGTCCTGGGAGACACACAGTTACTCACTTGTGGTCGAGCATGTCTAGACAGCTCAGGGAGGCAGGCTTCCAAGGACCCTAGATCTGGAGTACAATGCTGGCAGGATCCCGAGAGCAAGGGGGTTCATCCTGGCTTTTCTGAGTCCCCGAGGTGTTGCTGCACCACTTGGCCTGCTCTGGGGGATTTCACGGGGTGTCAGCTGGCCACTTGTCCAAAGCAGCGGGTTGAGCGCTGCGTTGGGTCTGTCTCCCTGCAGCACAGGCAGGAGCCGACGCTCAACACCACCTGGATCCTTGACTGCCTAACTGTACATTTGGATCGTCGCGCTTGCTGCTCCCATGAGGCCCATGGCCCATCTCACCTCCCGGTCCAGGCCTGCTGCCACTGTCACAATGTCCCCGGTTTCACTGTTGATGGTGAACATGTTCTGGGAGGGGCTCTGGGGTGTCTGGGTGACAATCCGGTACCGCACCATGCCGTTGGCCGTAGTGCTGTCATCGGCATCGTTGGCTGTCACGGTCATCACGTATGTACCTGGAACAGACATGGGGTCAGATGGGGACACCCAGGGCAGACATCTCCAGTCGATCCCAGGGCTCTCGATACAGCATCTTTTACCACGCTGTGGCCTAGCTGCTGCCATGTGTCTGGGGTACCTCAACGGCAAACCTCCTCACCCGCCTACAGCACCTGAGAGAGTCCTCCTAAGCTATCCATTCCCCTGACTTTGTTCTGAATTTTTCCTTGTTCTGCAGAGGGCAGAGTAGACCTGGAAGAAGAAATGCTTTTTCATTTCTGGGGGAAATGACTGCCAATGCCCTGAGCCACGGGACCTGAGGTTGGTGATGAGTAACTCCCAATGCAAGGCTGCTCACTGTTACCAACTGATCCTGTGTGAAGCCTTGCTGCTGAGGTATAAATGGAGGGACTCCATAAAGATGCTGTTATTGAAATATAGACCATACACATAAACTTTGCCCTTGAAGAAAACAAGCCCAAGGTTTTGACAGCCTCATGAAACTGAAAATAACTGTCTCTACCACCCAATTGCAGAAGGCCACCTGTTACTCTGTCCTTTCTCCCAGCCTCCCCAGACTCCTGCCTGCTTTCTGTTTCCCCAGATTTGCCTATTCCAGACAATTCATGTAAATGATGTTCCATCATCGGTGGCCTTTTGTGTCTGGCTTCTTTCCCTGAGCCTAGAGGTTTTGAACCTCCCTCCTTTTTATGACCGAATGCTACTCCACTGTGTGATCGAGAAGAGGCAATCTCCACTATCAACTGAACACTTTTGGCATGGCAGGTATCATGGCATGTGCTTAGTTTTATGGAGAGGTCAGCCAGAAAAACGTTATCCCTGCCTCTTCATGATTACTGAGAAACACAACACGACAGGCAGAGACTGGGCTGAAAACTGATCGTGCTCCCTAGAGGAGAAGGGAGGCCATAGTCAAGGGACACGCAGATTAACGGAGCAAGAAGGTGGACTTGGCCATAACCAGTGGCATACTCCTGTGAGCTTAGCCTCCAGGAGGCTGAAGCTGGAGGACTGCCCCAGATTGAGCCTGGCCGAGTCCTAGGTCAGCTTGGGCTGCACCGTAAGGCTGTCACACAAAACAAAGTGGCAAAAATGTGGCTTGCAGAGGAGGCAAGTAAGGCCTCGCTAGGGAGAAGGAACTGGGACAGGAGAGGATGATGACCCAGGCCCGAGAAACAAAGGCCCCGGGGGAGAGTTCTGCCTGTGGGTGGAACAGAGCGGGGTAGCCCGTGTGATGGGCTGGGTCAGCAATGACCTCAGAATAGACAGCTGGAAAACGTATCCTCAAGTTGTGAAGCTCATGTCCAGGAGGGCAGGGAAGCAGTTTGTTTAATAAGCTCATAACAGAGTACTGGTTCCATAAACTAGGGCATGTGCCTGCGAGGAATAGAGAAGTCTGGAGATACTGGGGGGGGGGGGCAGGGCTCTTAGGACACTCGCAAGTTCCATGGCGCTTGGTGAAATGGAAAACACGCTTCTACACTGGGTCCGCTGAAGCCAACTCTGGGCTTTGAAACAACTTATAGAGGAGAGAGAACGGGACCCGTGACCACAGACATAGAGGAGAGAGAATGGTGCCCGTGACCACAGACATAGAGGAGAGAGAACGGGACCCGTGACCACAGACATAGAGAACGGTGCCTGTGACCATAGACATAGAGAACTGGACCCGTGACCACAGACATAGAGAACTGGACCCGTGACCACAGACATAGAGAACTGGACCCGTGACCACAGACATAGAAGAGAGAGAACTGGACCCGTGACCACAGACATAGAGGAGAGAGAACTGGACCTGTGACCACAGACATAGAGGAGAGAGAACAGAACCCGTGACCACAGACATAGAGGAGAGAGAACTGGACCTGTGACCACAGACATAGAGGAGAGAGAACAGAACCCGTGACCACAGACATAGAGGAGAGAGAACTGGACCTGTGACCACAGACATAGAGGAGAGAGAACAGAACCCGTGACCACAGACATAGAGGAGAGAGAACGGGACCAGTCGACCACAGACATAGAGAGAGAATGGGACCCGTGACCACAGACATAGAGAACAGTGCCTGTGACCACAGACATAGAGGAGAGAGAACGGGACCCGTGACCACAGACATAGAGAGAGAATGGGACTCGTGACCACAGACATAGAGGAGAGAGAAGAGAGAACTGGACCCGTGACCACAGACATAGAGAGAGAATGGGACTCGTGACCACAGACATAGAGAACTGGACCAGTCGACCACAGACATAGAGAATGGGACTCGTGACCACAGACATAGAGAACAGTGCCTGTGACCACAGACATAGAGGAGAGAGAACGGGACCCGTCGACCACAGACAGAGAGAGAGAATGGGACCCGTGACCACAGACATAGAGAACAGTGCCTGTGACCACAGACATAGGGAGAGAATGGGACCCGTGACCACAGACATAGAGAACAGTGCCTGTGACCACAGACATAGAGGAGAGAGAACGGGACCAGTCGACCACAGACATAGAGGAGAGAGAACGGGACCAGTCGACCACAGACATAGAGACAGTGCCTGTGACCACAGACATAGAGGAGAGAGAACTGGACCTGTGACCACAGACATAGAGGAGAGAGAATTGGACCTGTGACCACAGACATAGAGGAGAGAGAACGGGACCCGTGACCACACAACCTGTAACAGCTGCGGAAGGAGTGTGGCGTGCTAGGTAAGATTTGGAGATTTTCTATAGTCCCTTCTAAGAGTGAGGGACTGTCACTTGGGCATCAGAAGATAAAATGTGTGTGTGAGGGGTGGGAAGAAGAAGGGGAAGGGAGAGAGAGGGGGGAGGGAGGGAGAGAGATGTGGGGGAAGAGAATGGGGAAAGTAGGGAGAGGGGAGAGGCCAGCAGAGAGGGGTGTGGGCACTGAAGTTACTGAGGAAGACAGAGGTTTTTAGAGCCTAAACCACATCTGGAAATCGCGAGACCTGGCTGTGTTCACGGCTAGCCCTTAGGGTGAGGTGAGAATGCTCCAGGCTTGAACACTTTGAGCCAAAAGGAAGAAGCAGGTCCATGGGTTGCCATGGAAACGACCCAGGAACGTTCCCAGCCCTGGAGCAGAGCAAGGACTCAGCAGTTTTAGTTTTTCTTTCTGAAAGATGCAGAGGGAGGAGGAGGAGGAGGAAGAGAAGGAGGAGGAGGAAGAGGAGAAGGAGAAAGAAGAGGAGGATGAGAAGGGGAGAAGAGGGGGATGAGGAGGAGGAAGAGGGGGGAGGAGGAGGAAGAGAAGGGGAAAGGAAGAGGAGGAGAAAGAGAAGGGGTGAGGAGGAAGAGCAGGGAGAGGGAGGAGGAAGAGGAGGAGGAAGGCCCCCCTTCTGAAGCCTGGAAAGCAGCCCTGGCTGGGGAAGTAGTCTCTGTTGTGTTGCCAAGGGTCGTCCTAGACCCCAGCGGCCCCTGTATTGTCCTCTCAGCAGGACCCTGACGGTGTCTGACAGTCTGAGGGGCAGGCTCTTGGGCAGCCTCCGCCCTTATTCTCTTCCTGCAAGTCTCAGCCTACTCCACATGCTTTCAAGGTGGCTGCCCTAACTCCCCTCCTTGGCTCTCTCACTCCTTCCTCCCAGTGTGCCAACACAGAAGAGCTTCCTCCCACAGAGAGAAGGTCACACCTACCCTCCTCCAGCACCCGCCCCTCCTTGTTCTCCCAATCACGTGAATCCACCGCCACCAGTCTTCCTGTGATTTCGGGGCCTCTATCCTGGCCCTTTTGTTCCCCCCTGAGATCTGGGACTTCCTGGAGGTTTCCTCTCTCCTTCTGACCCACATCCACTCTTTTCTGGGTTCTGCACAGGCTCAGAACTCTGCCTCAGTCTACTCTGCTATTTAATGCTGCTCCTCATTCCCGGGCCCTCCCCTGCCTCTCTGCCTCCCACAGCTGTGTGTAGAGCCCCTGCACAACTGTCCTGCATCTCCCTCTGTACCCAGGGGTGGCCATGAGCTCGGGTCACACCCATGCACCCAAACCCCAAGGAGGAGGGTGCAAAGGACTGTAAGCGGTCACTGCAGGGTGCATGGGAAGTCAGATGGACGGATGGACAGGGAGAGCACCAAGAAATGGAAAGCTAGAGAGGGGGGCCAACTCTCCAGTCCCCTCTGGGGACTGTGGAAGCTGTGTCCATGGAGGCCAGGATGGAGCCCAAGGGCCATGCAGAAAAGCCACACACAGTCAGCCAGAAGGTGGTGAAGGAGACTTCAGCAGAGAGGGCCAGGACACAGGCTGGGCCAAGGCTGTGGGAGCAGGAGGGAGACTTCCTCTCATCACAGGCCGTGCTATGAGCATAGCTAATGCCAGAGACCCAGGCGTGATGCTAACAACAGTCCTTCCCGGGGCTTCGCAATTGTGTTCATTTGTAAACATACCACCATAGAAGCAGCTAGTATCATTGGTCACACAGCACTGAGAAAAGTCTAGAAGGCCTGGAGCAGTGGCTGGCTGCATCAGCATCTCAAAGATGGCATCTCTCCAGGCATCCATAAGACATCTTTGCCACCAGAGGGCTTGGGATGTGGAGTTGGGGTGGCAGCCGTCTCTGGCTATGTAGCCCAGAAAGGAGCTCGATGATGGCTTGCCTGTGGCTGTCTCGTGTCTCCAGAGTGACTGAGTCCATACCACAGTCTCCTGGATCTTGGGGCTAGAGTAGGAATGTCACGATGACCCTTCGTGGCATGGCGTGTTCTTGCATCCCCAGAGAAGTGTGTTGAATTCTGCACAGCTGAGTTACAGAGCATTCAGCCGGCTGGATTTATTGGTCTCAGCAGGGAAGTGGGTGAATTTATTGCTATGCAGGACCCTTGAATCCCACAGACAGATGCCCGGCCTTGGCGTGTGCTGGGAGGCCATGTCCTGAGTTATGGCTGCTGCCAGTGGCCTGGGGGGGGGGGGAACCATAGGTAGGGCACATTTTTCTCCAGACTCTTGACTTTTGCTTGCATTTATTTGCAGGCCGATTGCTGAGTACGGTGCCTGGATCCTACTCAGCTGGGGTGTGAGAGTTGTCTGAAGAGAGTGCTGAGGGAGGACGCAGAGAATGTTCCACATTCATCTGTAGTCTCTGCGATACTTGCTAAGGGTCCGGCTTTGTCCTCTCTGTCCTGGGGACAGGACTATTGCTCAGCCAGTGTCATCAATAGGGCTCCGGATTCCTGGCGCTGGCTTGTCTTGTCCTGTAGTTATTTTATTTAGAGTGTCTTCAAGAAGTCACATGATTTGTCGTTGAGTGGTGGCGGCGCACACCTTTAATTCTAGTACTCAGGAGGCAGAGACAGGCCAATCTCTACGAGTTCAAGGCCAGTCTGGTCTACAGAATGAGTTCCAGAATAGGCTCCAAAAAGCTACAGAGAAACCCTGTCTCGAAAAAATACCCAAAAAAACAAAAACCAAAAAGTGTTTTGTCTAGGGACATGAAAGCCACAGGGTAGGTAGGACCTGGAGGGCTGAGGAGTCCAGCTGACCAGCCACACCCACAGGACACACACCTACCCTGCTGGGGCCCACCAACCACATGCACGGTCCCTGCTGGGGCCGACCAGCCACATCCACAGGACAGCACACCTACCCTGCTGGGGCTGACCAACCACATGCATGGTCCCTGCTGGGGCCGACCAACCACATGCATGGTCCCTGCTGGGGCCGACCAGCCACACCCACAGGACATACACCTACCCTGCTGGGGCCCACCAACCACATGCATGGTCCCTGCTGGGGCCGACCAGCCACATCCACAGGACAGCACACCTATCCTGCTGGGGCTGACCAGCCACACCCACCCCAGCACACCTACCCTGCTGGGGACTTTCCCTACCCTCCAGATTTGGTGGGTAGGCCAGGGAACTCTGAGTTTGCCATCCATGTCCTGGGACCTTCTCAGACAATGCCTAGCAATGTGTGGATGGAGGTCCATTACTTGGAAGGTTTCAGAGGAGGAGGGGGAAGCACTGGATTTCCAGTGTTTGTCTCTTGGGATCACGGTAGCGAAGTGTCCCTGAGGGGGTCACACAAGCGTTTACTCCCAGAGCGCAGGTCACTCTCCTGAGACCTCAGAAGCTTTACAGTTGCTGGAGGTGTTCGCCAGGCCCAGGAGTCCTCGGCTCATCGCTCCATTCCTCCAAACTCTGCCTCTGTCCTCACCGGTGCGTCCTGTGTCTCTTTCCCCTTCCCATCTTGGATTTGCCATGACTAGCAACGTTTGCAGAGCGGACCCTTTTTCCTTGTAATAGGCCACGCTCTGAGGTTCTGTGGGGACCGGAGTCTGTGGGTCCAACCTGTACCCATTCTTTATAGGGAGTTCATGGAAGATGGGACAGGCTTGACACCGACTGCAGGGCCAAATCACAGGCGGCTGTGACCACTGTGTGACTTGTGACTTCAGAGGTCAGACTGGGCTTGGAGCTCAGACGGGTCATCCTCAGCCCCAGATCTGAACCTGGCCATGCCCTGCCTTGACCTGTGGCCGTGCTCCGTCTTCGGTGCCTCATGTCTTGTTCTACAGAAGACGAGCTGGGTTCTGAGTTCAACGCCATTCCAGTGGATACTGCAGGGCTTTGAGGCCATACCTCCGTCTTGTGCTGTGAGCAGGTGAGATGGCGCCCAGTGTCCCCAGCTGACCCTTCCTTCTCCCACTGGTGAAGCCTGAGGCCACACGGATAACTGTGAACTCCCTGCCCCTCGCTTCTCAGTGTTCACCCCACTGCAAAGCCAGACCACAGCAGAACGGCAGGGCTGTGTGCCCCCGTGTACCGCGTGGGGAGCACCCACCTGAGCCACATCTGTGAAAACCTGGGTGCGAGGCAGAGGATGAGAAGGGAGCCGCTTCTCCAGAGCTTTCTCTGGAGGCCTCGCCTTCCCCCCTCCTGGAGAAAGACATGGATCTTTCCCGTGAGCACAGGCAAGTCGAACCAGCCATTTCCCCCCGGGGCTAGGGTGGTCTGCTTCTCACCTGGGGGTGACAACATCTCTCCTCTAACTGGCAGGCAGTGGGAGAGCCCTGAGGACTCCCAGCTCCGCTCCTCCTTGGAACCCATGTACTACGCTGCCACACGCCTTAAAGGATTAATTTCACAAGCCTTAAATTGCAGTTTAATTTGAAAACTAATTCAGCCCCATAATTGGCTTTCTGCTCAAATCACTGAGGCTAAAGATTTAAATTCTTAATATTCAGATGACTTTCAAGTATCTGGTGCCATCTGTGCATCAGGCCGTGGCATTAATCTAGGGGGACTTCCACCGGCACAGAAATGAAATAAATAAATACGGGGGCTTTGGTAATAGAATAATCTATTCAAGCCTGAGTCCCGCCTTGTACGGACAAGGGTTTCGCTCACTGCACTCCCAACTTGTAGATTCTTCTGCTGTTTAATATTTTTTTAAGTGACATCAATTTCAGGATTTATAGTGCGGGTCTCCGCACTGATACAAGGGGCCAGGGTGTGCAGTGAGTTGAAACAGCTGACCCAGAGGTCAAGAGGCATCTCTGCTTGGGCAGTTTGAGAAATGACGCTTAGGTTGGCTGTGGGCTTTCTGGCCAGAAGCATGGTAGCGATCAAATCTGTGGCCAACCTGGGGATGCTCCAGAGAGGAGATGGCAGCTGAAGAGATTGCCATGAGATGGGGGAGGAGCTTCCTGCACAAGCAAGAGGACCTGAGTTAGAATCCCCAGGGTTTATATGAAAGTCAGCGGCAGTAAGGCCCAGATCTGTCATCCCAGTACTCCCATGGGGAGATGGACGTGGGGACAGGAGAACAAATCCCCATATCATGGCATAGCTACCCCGGCGAACACAGAGGAAGACCCTGCTTTGGAAAGAGAAGATGAGGACTGGGGCCTGAGGTTGTCCTCTGATAGCCACTGTCACGCTTTAGCATGTACACATCTGCACACATGTACAGGAACAAACACACATGCATATGAACACACGTGTACTGCACACACACACACACACACAATTTTTTAAAAAAGAAAGGAGATGGGTGCATGGCCAAGGTGATTCTGGGGAAAGGAGCTTAGTTAACAGGGTGCTGTCTACAGGCCTGGGTGAGACCTGAACCCTGGTATGTGATCTGTCATTGTGTGAGTATGAACTGTCCCCATACAGGCTTGGGTGAGACCTGAACCCTAGTGTGTGATCTGTCCTGGTCCGAGTGTGAACTGTCCCTCCACAGGCCTGGGTGAGACCTGAACCCTAGTGTGTGATCTGTCATTGTGTGAGTGTGAACTGTCCCCCTACAGGCTTGGGTGAGACCTGAACCCTGGTGTGTAATCTGTCCTGGTCTAAGTGTGAACTATCTCCTCATAGGCTTGGGTGAGACCTGAACCCTAGTGTGTGATCTGTCATTGTGTGAATGTGAACTGTCTCCTCACAGGCCTGGGTGAGACCTGAACCCGAGTATGTGATCTGTCATTGTGTGAGTGTGAACTGTCCTCCTACAGGCTTGGGTGAGACCTGAACCCTGGTGTGTGATCTGTCCTGGTCTGAGTGTGAACTGTCTCCTCATAGGCTTGGGTGAGACCTGAACCCTAGTGTGTGATCTGTCATTGTGTGAATGTGAACTGTCTCCTCACAGGCCTGGGTGAGACCTGAACCCTAGTGTGCCATCTGTCTTGGTCTGAGTGTGAACTGTCTCCTCATAGGCTTGGGTGAGACCTGAACCCTAATGTGTGATCTGTCCTGGTCTAAGTGTGAACTATCCTCCCACAGGCCTGGGTGAGACCTGTAATCTGTCCTGGTCTAAGTGTGAACTGTCCCTGTACAGGCCTGGGTGAGACCTGAACCCTAGTGTGCGATCTGTCCTGGTCTGAGTGGCAACTGCCTGAGATCCTCCTGTGTTGGAACACTTATTCCTTACTCGATGGTGCTATTTTGAGAGACGAAACTTTTTGAGGTAGAGCCTATTTGGGGGACATGGGTCACAGAGGGGAGGCCTTGAGGTATTTTATATAGTCTGAGACCCCTTCTGATCCTGCTTCCTTTCTGGTCTCTGCCTCCTGTCCAGAGATTTGAGGAGTCCTGGCTCTTATCACAACAGAGCCCCCTCCACGTGCCTTCCTTGCAATGATGGACTGCACCTGAAGCTGTGAGTCAGGGCTGGGTTGACCTCTTCTTCCTGAAGAGGCTTTTGCCACAGCAGGGAAGAAGCCCACAAACCCCTCCCAGGCCTGGATGCTGCTCTTACCACAAACCCCTCCCAGGCCTGATGCTGCTGTTACCACGAACACACCTCCCAGGCCTGATGCTGCTGTTACCACGAACACACCTCCCAGGCCTGATGCTGCTGTTACCACGAACACACCTCCCAGGCCTAGATGCTGCTGTTACCACGGACACACCTCCCAGGCCTAGATGCTGCTGTTACCACGGACACACCTCCCAGGCCTAGATGCTGCTGTTACCACGGACACACCTCCCAGGCCTGGATGCTGCTGTTACCACGAACACACCTTCCAGGCCTAGATGCTGCTGTTACCACGGACACACCTCCCAGGCCTAGATGCTGCTGTTACCACGGACACACCTCCCAGGCCTGGATGCTGCTCTTACCACGGACACGCCTCCCAGGCCTGGATGCTGCTGTTACCACGGACACGCCTTCCCTTCCAGGCCTGGAAGCTCCTGTCATTCATTCCTAGATGGTAGGGAGTTTGCATCTTCAGAAGGACATGCATCTGAGGGGAGAAAAGGCCGCTAAGCAGCCCACTGGGTGACAAGGGGCAAGGGCTCCTGACGTGGGCGCTGTAAGGACGACTGGTACACAGTAGCAAGGTCAGCTGCTTTTAAATGTCTCCCTACATTTCTGAAGAGAAATTAAATCCAATGAAAGCAATGTGGCGAGGCCAGGAAAACGAACTAGTATTATTTATTTATTATTAAAGACTTAGTTATTTAATATGTGTGCAGTGTTCTGGCTGCACATCAGAAGAGGGCACCAGATCTCATTACAGATGGTTGTGAGCCACCATGTGGTTACTGGGAATTGAACTCAGGACCTTTGGAAGAGCAGCCAGTGCTCTTAACCTCTGAGTTATCTCTCCAGCCCACCAACTAGTAGTTTTTTTAATTGATTTTTATTGGGCTCTATATTTTTCTCTGCTCCCTTCCCTTCCTCTCCTCTCCTCTTCAGCCCTCTCCCATGGTCCCCATGCTCCCAATTTACTCAGGAGATCTTGTCTTTTTCTATTAGATCCATGTATGTCTCTCTTAGGGCCCTCATTGTTGTCTAGGTTCTCTGGGGTTGGGATTTGTGGGCTGGTTTTCTTTGCTTTGTGTAAGAATAAACAGCAGTGTCCTAAGTTGCTACCTGTTGATGCCCCACATGAGAATGCTCCTGCCTAACCTCCTGGTCCACAGAGTGGGTGCTCATATTTTCATGTTATCAGCATAGAAGAAGAAAAGCTCGTTCTGGGCCCCACCAGGGCCATGTGGCAGTTGCATGGTGGTAGAGCTGGATAAGCAGACCCCTGGGGTCCACACAGACGTGCAGGTGTCGTGTGGGTTGGGGTGCATTATCCCACCCCCAGGAGTATACTGTTGAGGGAAGGAGAGAAAACTCAGATACTATCCATCCCAACACCACAACTACAGTTACCACAGTAGTGAGTCAATGGGCAGTTACAAGAAAGGATGGAGCAGCATAGGGACCCGGTGACAACTCTCCATCCATGTGATGGTTGGCCTATGAGCTGTGGATTTTGGATTTTGGACAGGTAGTGCTGAGGGCAATGAGCAAGAGAGCCATGAACAGAAACAAAAAAGAACCTAGACATAAATCTCTCATCCTGTACGGAAATCAACTCACTATGAATTGTGGACCTGGCGTATAGTATAAACCCACAAAACTCCTACAGAACGGCATGGGAAGAGTTTCAGAAGGCAGGGCATGGGAAGAATTCTTGCAATGCCAAAGCCCCGATCTTGAGAAGACTTCATCACGAGTTGAGACTTTGTTCACCAAAGGCCTGGGAAAACAAGCCACCGAGCAGGGGGAGAGCACAGAGCAAGCCGCACATAGCACAGGATTCTCAAAGCACCTCTGAGAACAATCTAATTAGGAGGCGGACAGAGACACGAGCGGTCACCGCAGAGGGTGCACAGATGGTGAGAGACACGGGACGAGATGCCGCTTGTCGCTCGTCATTAGGGAAGCACGCTCTCAGACTGCAGCGAATATTGCTGTGCCCCCCCCCCCGCCCCACCGCCTAGTGCAGAGGCTGGTGAGGACACACAGAGGTGCTCTGTCACTCAGCATGGGAGGCGTGGCATGGGGTGGCTCCTTGAGGAAGGGCACTGCTCACAACCTGCTATACCTGGATCCAAATGTCCTCTAAAGCCCCCTGAGCTAAAGGGCAGGTCCTCAGCGTGAGGGTGCAATGGGGAGGTGGTGACACCTCACTATGGCTTGCTGTGAAGTACTCCAAAAGGCTTGGTTCCCAGCAGGTAGATCTGATCCTCGAGAGGCTATCAGATCATGAGGGTTTTGACCCAGCTAGCGGATCCATTCCCTAGTGAGCTCCCTGTGGGAAGGCTTTGTCATTAGCATTGGTGGTGGGAACCAGAGGTGGGTCTGACTGGGGGAAGCTATGTCACTGGGGTGTGTTTGAGGGGTCTGTTTTGTGCTTGGCTACTTCTTCTGCCTGACCGCTGTCCCCAGCTGCAGTGAGGTGAACTGCATCCCTCTGTCATGCTATGACAGTATGCTGTCTCAGCCTCACCACAGCCTTGGAGGCAGCCAAGCATGGGCTGAACGCCCTGAAGTGGTGAGCTCAGTCAAATCTTCTCTACATATAAGGCGATTTTCTCAGGGATTTTTATCGCGGAGCTACTACGGTGTATGAGCTGGAAGTGCATCTATGGATCCTCAACCCAGAGAAGTGAAGCTGTGTGTTCTCCAACATTCTACATATGTGTTTCCTCTCAGCATCTTACATCACCCTGGCACTTCTCAGAGGGTGGCCAGCTGGCAAACCGTGGCATGTCTATTGCTTAGACCATGGACCTCTGCCCTGGGACCCATATGATGCCCCAGACGAACCTCCAGAGCTTCATGCTGGGTGAAAGCACTGGCCCCAGAGAGAACAGGACAGCGCTTGCCAGGGTGAGGGACCCGGGGTGGGTGTGGGATGGGGCAAGGGATGTGTCTACAAAGGGGCACTGGGAGGAGTCCTCCTGAGCAGCCTGTCAGGAAGCAGCTTAGAGGAAGAAGAGTTAATTTAGCTCACAGTTGGGGGTATCACCCGAGAGGGGCAGACAGGGCTGCGGGGAGTCCTGGCTCCCTCACATGTCCTTGAAACAGGGAGCAGGCAGGAACTGGGATTGGACTATCAGGCCTCGAGGCCTGTCCTCAGTGAGCCACTTCTTATCCCAGAGGTTCTGTGAGCCCCTGGAGGGCAGTGCACACTTACATCGTCCTAGGTCCCCTGTGTCTTGATGGCAGGGGTCACAGAGCCACACGTGTGGCAAAACTGCATAGGATTCGATGCACAGACACAGACACAAGCTCACAATTTAGATGAGAAGGCATTTCTAGTGAACTCCTGCAATTGAGAGAAGACTGGGGTATGGAGGAAAGTGAGGTGCTCAGGCTGCACGTGGGACCCCAGGCTGCTCACAAGTGGCCCCGCACGAACCCCGCCCTTTAGTGTTCTCCGACAGCTTAGTCAATATTTAATCCTCACCCATTTGTTTCCCATTAGGACGTACATCCGAAACCTCTCATTAGCCCATCTTTCCAGAGAATAATGACTAATTTCCGGCAGCAGCTTCCCTTTCTCTACAAAGGCCCTTCCATTATTGTAATTTACTGATGGAGGAGGAGAAATTGCAGACAATTTCCAGGGTCCAGGGACTGTGCTACAGGGAGGGATGCCATATCCTCACCCTCACCCTTGGTTGGAGTCCAGAGAGGAGGGAGATGCTGGGTTAAAGTGACATCATCAGGCCGCATCCCACAGTTGGATTGAACACATGACTCCACCAGGGACCAGAGACGTATTCTAAAGTCCCAGGAGCCCTGAAGGTCACTCAGGACGTACACAGACCTTGCTGTGAGTGTCCTGGGAGCAGGGTTCAGAGCTGTGAGGGCTTCCCTTGCCTGGCCAGTTCTGGGAAGGACCCACTGTCGATCTGCTGACCCCCATGGCTATGGGGCTTTCTGAGAGGCAGTGTGGTGACACACTGGTTTTGTTGCCCTAAGAGTCAATGCCAGCTACACATGCTGGTTCTTCTTCTTCTTCTTCTTCTTCTTCTTCTTCTTCTTCTTCTTCTTCTTCTTCTTCTTCTTTTCAGTTTGCTTTAAAAGAAGGTTTGGGAAGCCTGATTTCTGAGAGAAAGACGAGGATACCCTCAGGTTCTTTAGGTAAGTCCTAGGTCTTGGACAAGAGGTCACCTGCCTCTGAGCTAACAAAAACACACCCCAGCTGAGCCTGTGCCTCCCTCCAGCCCCTCCAAGAGGTGCCCTTGGCAGCCCTCATTTGTTTTCTTGGTTGCTTGTAGCTAATTTGCCCGCCCACCGCCTACCCCTGTCCCTCTAGGGACTGCCTTGGGATGAGCTGCCTAAGGTTCCGCAGAAATAATGTTACATCCTGTTCCCTCCGGTGACACTGGACTTGCCAGCGTCTCACGGTCCTGAAAGACAATCACTCGAAAATGCAATCGCCACGTTGAAAGAGCAGTCCCCAGAGACGGAGCAATGACAACCTCCACCCATGGAGGAGAGTGTGATAAATGTTCGCCCTTCTGCCCTAGCCAGATGATGCTGACCCCTCATGGGGCCCATGGAGCCGGGGGAGCAGGTGGCTTTGTGGAGGACAGCTTGCCCAGGCTCTGCTTACACTGATTTCCGAGAAGAAACTGCGCCTGTTTTGCCCGGCACTCTGCAGAGCGCCAGGGCCAGGACTGGCGGGGAAAGTGCAGGACACTAGGATGAGGGAAAATAATGAGGGAAATGTTCTAATGTACATGTCTGAGATAGCCCACGTGGAGTGGCTTGCTGTGTGTTTGAACTTCAAGCTTACCTGGTGTCACGGGTTTTAAATGGCTATGCCCGGCATCTTCAGCCCAGGCTTCCATGGCCTCATCCCTTCTACCCTTCCCAGGAGAAAACTTGTCCAACAGTGTCCTCCCATTCCTCAACACAGGAGACAGCTCGGTGGTATCACATAGGAATTTGTTAATCCCTAGGCTTAAATCTCCTGAAGAGACCCAGCTAGTGGGTCTCTTGGTGTGGGGCTGGCTAGCACCTGCACCTCTACGTAGGCCTCCAGCAGGGTTCGGAAGGTCGTGCCTGTGTTGTGACCCCCATATATAGATGCCTGGGCCTAAAGCGACCTCACTGCTAACTGGTGAGTGGCCCCTTGTCAATACCTGAGGAATGCAGAGATATTGAGACCGGACTCATAGTGAGGTAAAGCCATGTGTCCTGCGGGTCTGTGGGAAGACAGGCTCTCGGGTCAGTTCTCAGGGGGACAGAGGGCCTTGACACAGGGGCTCACCTTCTGGGCTGGGAGAAGGGTCTGCTTGTTTGATGGGCCTGGGTCTCTGGCCTGGTTTCCGGACTCAGGTTGGCACAGCTCCTTCCTTTCCTAGGTTCTTTTCTAACACACGGTCCCCTCTCCTGCACGTCAGTGCCTACTCTGCATGTTCCCACAGAGACAAAAAGACCAAAGGCCACGGCAAAATCTCCCGCTCTAACAATCTAAGCCTAACTTCATGGAGCCTGACCCAGGATACAAACAATTAGAGTCTCACTCCTAGTGACTGCCGGATCTCAGCCCAGATGGCCAGTTTCTGGAGGACAAGTGGTGTTGCACCATTTACTGCCTTAGATGCTCAGCTGGTAACGTGTTTGCCTTGCAGGCATGAGGACCTGTGTCCGGCTCTAGAACCCATGTGAAATAACCAGGCACAGAGAAACATGCTAAAAACCCCCAGCGCTGGAGAGGCGCAGACAGACGCACCCCCGAGGCTTGTGCCAGCCAGTCTAGCCGGTGCAGAGATTTCTGGATGAGTGAGACCCTGTCTCAGAAGCAGGGTGGGTGGTAACGTGAAGAACAATACCCAAGGTTAGCCTCTGCCCTCCATATACACACTTGCATGTGTGTACTCACATGGGGACACCCACGTTCACACTCGCCCCCCCCCCATTCAGATGTGACCCCACGCAGATGAACAGTGGCAAGGTAACTTCTCTTAATTGCTATAAAATGTCCCCACTCCTTGTCTGTCCACTCTTCTGCTGTCTTTCCATCCTCCATGTCTATTCTTTCTTAAAACTTTCGTATCAATTCTAGTCTGGTAAAAAGTTTGCCCCCTTGGCTATGGTCCATCGTTTCTTTCTCAATAGTCCCCTCTTCCCTTCTCCTTCTGCACCAAGGCTTGAGGCCCACCAGGCTATTCCCTATTGCTACAGCATCCACTCTCTGCAGTGTCTTGATACCCTGAGGTGTGCGAGGATGTGATGGAGGAAGGTCATTGGCTAATAAAGGAACTGCCTTGGCCCATTTTATTGGTTAGAAGATAGGTGGGAGGAGTAAACAGAACAGAACGCTGGGAGGAAGAGGAAGTGAGCTCAGACTCCACAGCTCTCCTCTCGGGAGCAGACGCCTCAGAGAGATGCCATGCTCCACTCTCCCAGGCAGACACACACAATGAAGCAAGCCGCCAGGTTAGACATGCTGAACCTTTCCCGGTAAGACCGGTGCTCACAGATTATTAGAGATGGGTTGATCGGGATGTGAGAATTAGCCTGTAAGGGCTAGAGCTAAAGGGCCAAGCAGTGTTTAAATGAATACAGTTTGTGTGTTGTTATTTCGGAGCATAAGCTAGCCAGGCTGCCGGGGTGCTGGGGATGCAGCCCCGCCACCCTTATTACAACAAGGATGGGGGTTGTAAAGACTTGTGCAGTCTCCCAAGAAATAAAGCCAACACATCTGCCAAGCCTTACCTGGCTTGGAGCCCTCATCCACAGAGCCGTTGTAGACCTGGTTGATGAAGTCGGGACGGTTGTCGTTCATGTCGATGACATAGATATACAGATCAATAGGATTCTCCACCTTGTTGCCGTTCATGTCCACCGCGTGGGCTCGGAGCTACGGAGCAACAGACACGTCAGAGCAGGCAGCCACATTCAGGGGAATGATTTGTGGTGATGTATGTTTGTGCTTTAACAAATAAAGCTTGCCTGAAGATTCGAGCACAGAGCTAGCTGCACTAGTCAACCATAGAGGTCAGACAGTGGTGGCACACACCTTTAATCCCAACACTCAGGAGACAGAGGCAGGCAGACGGATCTCTGTGAGTTCAAGGTCACCCTGGGCTAGTGAGATTGAATTAATCAAAAAGAGAAACAGAGCCAAGTGGTGGCTCACACCTTCAGTCCCAGTACTAGGGAAGCAATATGGCTGGGCAGGAGAAGACAGGAGCTCAGGATTCAGTCTGAGGTTTCGTAGAGACAGCATTCAATCTGAGGACAGATGGTAGAAGTCCATCCTGGCACTATCCCAGTCCTCAGGGCTTCCTCCTGCCGGTGGGGAGATGAATGTGGGGTTCTACACACATCTTTGGAGAGGTCCAGGGACTCCAGAGGAACCTCAGCTTCCTCTGTAGGGTGAAGGTCTAGGTGAAGGTCCTGGATCCTTGGGGACCCTTACAGCCTGTATCCCCTTTCTACAGATCTCATTTCAAGATTGTCCAGTTTCAAGGACAGAGCCTGGTGTTAGGAATATGTCAGCCAAGAAAAATGCTCCTGAAGTTCCTGGGGGCAGGGTCTAGAGTCCATGCACAAGGCTGACTGAGGTATGGCAGCATCAGAGAGGGCTTGGGGACCATTCATCCCAGGGAATGACACCCTCAGGGCAGCCACCTTGGCCTCCAGTTCCTACACCTGGACCAGCCTCGAAGGTGGAGCTAGAAGGCTCCTGTCCAGACATTTCTGTCCTGACAATTGATAAGCAACTCAGGAAAGGCCCTTTCCAGAGGTATGGAGAGTAGCTGGCTGGCTTCCGCAGTGGGACGGCTCTGAGGCCGAGCTCGGGAGAACTAGAGTCAGGGAGATGGCGAGGAAAGGAGGGTTCTCCCCCAGGTAACTGGAGTAGCTGTGTTGGGAGCTCCAGCCTGGGCAAGACTGAGAGGTGAGACCTGTGGGCTTTCATGCCTGGTCTCTGCAGAAGTGACATCATCCTCACACCTTGTCAAAGGTGGACACGTAGGACCTGTCAGTCACGGATGCCCCGTGCTCACAGTGTGCCGTTTAGCATGTATGATTTGTTTCATTATTTTGAAATCCTTGTTACATTTTGGACCAGAGGCCCACCCTCTGCTTCATGCCTGTGCTGTACACATGACAAGCAGGGGCAGGGACAGCAGAGTGGGCGGCACACTGATCACTACCGGCTGAAGGTAGCAGGCCTGAAATCTTCCAGTAGGAAGATTATTGAAGATGCGGAGGAAGGGAGCCCAAGAAGGCCCAGCTATTGCCGTTTCCTGCCTGGGACAGCCCTGCCAACAGCTGCTACATCCCAGAAGCAAGAAAGCAATTTTGGAGATGCCCTGAAGCACAGGGCAGATAGAACATTCTAGTGGGAAATCAGACGACTTGATAGGGTCCTCAAGTCAAGGCCTCAGGGAGAGGAGGAAGCAGAAAGCAGAGACTCCTCAGGCCAGGGGCTTTCTCTTATAGACCATGATAATTAAAAATGAATCTGTCTAATCTTGGAAGAAGTAAGTTTAATCAGTGAGTGACTTCCTTCCATGGCCCGTGAGGAAGCCACGTGCTCCGATACAGAGCTGACTTCAGGTGATCTGACCCCCAGGGAAGGTGACGGTGAGCAGGATGGGCTATGTCTGCTCTGTCTCTCTCCCAACTTCAATCCCACATCTTGTTGAGCCCCCCCCCCCCCGCCCACTTGGGCACAGACGTCTTTAAAGGATGCATTACAGAAGACGTGTGTGCCTGAGGCAGGCAGAAGGACAGGCGGGGAGAGGAGGCCTGCCAGAGTGGTCCTTGCCATAGCTTTGCCTAGTGTTACCTGGACTTCACAGAGTGAGGCAAGGCCCCTTGAGGCCCCTGCGGGAGGCACTGACCCTTCTTGTGTAGAAACCAGCAGCCAAGCTGGGCACTTACTACCACCTGCTTGAGTCTGCACCTGAGCCAAGCCTCAGCCTCAAACATGAAGTCTGGGGCAGAGACCCGCTCCAACTCTCCTTCCCCAGTTCTTCAGCCTGGGAACAAAGTCATCTTCCTGCTCAAAAAGGACATGATGACTTTCCAACTCTGGATCCTGAGGGAGTCTCTTTCTCCACCCAAACCAACAAGATGATTTGTTCCCTGACCTTGGCCTCCACCACAGAAGAAGCAAAGTGAGGATGCTCAGATAGCATCTCCAGGTGCAGATAGGGAGATGCTGTTGGTACCAGCATCACCACTGAAGGAAAGTGAGGATGCTCAGATAGCATCTCCAGGCACAGAGAGGGAGATGCTGTTGGTACCAGCATCACCAATGAAGGAAAGTGAGGATGCTCAGATAGCATCTCCAGGCACAGCTAAGGAGATGCTGTTGGTACCAGCATCACCACTGAAGGAAAGTGAGGATGCTCAGATAGCATCTCCAGGCATAAAGAGGGAGATGCTGTTGGTACCAGCATCACCCCTGCTTCTTCCCACAGCTTGTGTCTGAATCTGAAAACCTGGGACCCAATCTTCCTCAGGGGTGTTGGGCCATGAAAAATTCAGTTGTTCCTCAGCTTAGAACGGTGCACATTCCCCAAAACTTGGCCCATGTTCACTCCAGTCATTCTTGTTTTCCCAGCACCTAACACGGGAACCAACATATGTTTTTTTTTTTTTTGTGCTTGCATCCTTTATTTTTAATTTGCCATAAGTCTAACAGATTGACAACAGGTTTGTGTCTGTTCCGTAGGAACATTACATATACAAAAAGGAATTATGTAAGTTAGAAAATGGCTTCATTTTGTATTTCTTCACGGAAGTAAAAGGAATAAAAAAAGATTTAAATAAAGTCCATTAAGAGGATTTGAATTAATTTAATTGTATTATTAAAGTTACTTTATCCAATTGCAGTAACAGTCATGGGAACTGGAACTAAAGTTTCAGAAAGCACATTGGGAACAAATTTCAGCCCATATTGCAAATTTTGTTGTTCTTGCCTGTTTGTCTAATGGGGATCTGTTATGTCTCTGTATAAAATGTCACATATACTAAATAATTTTAAAAATACCAACATATGTTGAATGGAAGGATGGATGTGTGGTGAGGATGGACAAGTGGGTGGGTGGATGGATGGGTAGATGCTGGGTTGGTGCGTAGGTAACTATATGGGCAGGTGTGTGGAAGGATTGATGGGAGGAGCATGGGTGGAGAGGCCTGTGGATGGATGATAAGTAGATGGCTGGATGGGAAGAGGGTATGATAAGCAGTTAGATATTTACCTGGATGGGCAGATGGGTGGGTGACTGGATGGTGAGTGGATAGGAAGGTGTATGTAAGCGTGAGCAGATGAACAGACAGATGAGACATGAAGAGGGTAGATAAGGGGGTGTCTCTGAAGAGGGGCATCTGAAGGACTGGTGCTCTGAGTCTGACTGGGGTCACTCTTGTGTCTCAGCTCTTCCACAGAAGCCATGGGATGGGCAGCAGCTCCTGCTCTGGGGACTATAAACTGCAGCTATAGGCTCGGGTAGCCATCTCGGGGCAGGAGACTTTTGTGGCTCTCCTGAGGTTGCTTTGCCAGTCCTTTGGGCACACCACCCTGCTCCTCGAGACTCTTTGGGGGTTGGTAACTTTTGCCAGTGACAGGCTCAACCTCCTGTAATCCCCGCCTCTACGCAGATGGGCAGTAAGCAGCTTCAGGGCCAGGCTCTGTTAGTGTGGATACGCACATGGAGCCTCCTTCTGGAGAGGAGAGATGGATGACCAGTCCTGAACAAACGGCCATCAGACCGAGGAACAGCAGGGTCAGCCTGCAATCAGCACAGAGCTGAAGCAAGAAGCCTCGGCAATTAATATGACGGCAGGGGGCAGAAACCGAGAACCCTGCCTTTGTTCTCAGATGATGGTCAGAGCGTTGGGCATTCAACACATTGGCATTTAGCCACAGGCACACACAACACCCTGACAACACCTCTGATCTATCCACCTGATATGGTGGATGTCATTATAACCATGTCACAGCTGAGATCTCTTCATGCTGGGGAGAGACCTGAGTCCAGGGTGGCCTCAGTGGCTCACCCAAGGCTCCCAGAGGTCTAGTGCTGGACCTGGCCCTCACAAAGCCCGGGGAACCAGGCAGAGTGTCTCTTGGCCATCACTTCAGAGAGAGGTAGGGACCTGGCTGTCCCCTCATGTCCAGTGCTGGTGGGGCAAGGAGGAGGCTGAGAACCCACAGCCTCTCTTTTCTGACTGTTCCTCCTTTCTGTGCGGCTGTTGTCTTAGAGGCTCTCAGAGAGACAGCGTGTAGAGTTAAAGCTCACTCTGGCCTGTAAGTGCGGGGGTCGGGCCTGACCGTCATGTTTTGATGATTCTGTTGAGTAAATCTGTCTGATCTGGTAGGTGCCAGGGTCCTCCTGTGCTTAGGACCCTGTGGCCAGACAGAAGTGAGCCTTGCTGCTGACACCCTACCCGGGTGGAAGGCTGTGGAAGGGTGGACAATCTATCGACTACCCACTATTGCTATGTTCCATATATGGATACTTACATGGTAAGAGGCTCTTTCCTCTCGGTCCATGGGCCGGGTGACATACATGCGGCCAGACATGGAGTCAATGCTGAAGACCTCCATAGGGGGCTGGTCGGCTCCCACACCCGTGATGCTGTACCGGATGGGAATGTCATTGTCCTTGTCAGATCTGATCTGAAAGACACAAGGATGGAGTCATGAGCCTGCTGCAGGGGTGGGGCTGACACACTCATCCTGATGCCTTGAGGGCCCGATGCCTGGCCACACTCTTAGAGCAGCATGGATACAGCTGCAACGGCTTAGCGATATCTCTCTCATATAGAACACACTTGTCTCTTCCCCAACAAAGCAGCCAGTCACTCTGCCCTAAGAACGTCACTTCCCTATGGTGGTCAACCGTAGCCCAGAGGAAAAGAGCTGATCCAGTCTGAACAGGTTTTAGGTGTATGTACAATAAGATAACCCGTGTCCTAGTGTGATCTTTTAGAGAAAAATTCCTATTTACCATCTAATGCCTATGCATATGATGAAAATATTCCATGTTTGCATAAAAGGCTAAAGTTTCCATATGTCAGTCAAAAGCTTATCAGAGCAGAAACCACTCATACCCCACCCTACAACCAACCAATGTTTCTTCCTCAAGGACCCAAAGAGTCTCCAAGAATACACGGACTCCTGAGCACCCTGGCTCACACCTGCCACTCCCTGCCTATGTCTACCTTGCACTTTCTTTTCTGAATAAAAGTCCTTGCTACTTTGGTATTCATGTATGGTTCCTCAATCCTTTGAAGATGCCAAGAATTGGAGATACAATGGGCTCAGACAGCAACCACTGATAGCAGAAGGGCAATCAGTGGGCAGGGGGTTACCGAGTGCTACCAACTGATGTGGGATTCCCCTCTGTATTCTATGAATATGTTTTATTACGATTGGTTATTAAAGAAGCTGTTTTGGCCAATGGCTTAGTAGAGTAAATCCAGGCAGGAAATCCAAACAGAGACAGAGACGGAAAGTAGGTGGAGTCAGAGAGATGCCATGTAGCTGCCGAAGGAGAAAGATGCCAGCTGCCAGCCAGAACCTTACTGGTAGGCTACAACGTCATAGTGATTCACAGATTAATAGAAATGGGTTAATTTAAGATGTAAGAGTTAGAAATACATAAGCTATTGGCAAACAGTGTTGTAATTAATATAGTTGCTGTGTGATTCTTTGGGTCTGGGCGGCTGGGAAATGAATGAGCAGTCTCTGGCTACAACCAACCTCATGTCCAGGGGCAGGGGCACATCAGGTAACAGGGAGGTACAAGGTACAACATTTCAAGATTTATTATTATTATTATTATTATTATTATTATTATTATTATTTTGAGGCAGGAGTTCAGGTAGCTCAGGTGAGTTCAAATCTGCTATGTAACTGAGAATGATTTTGAATTCTTGATCCTCCTCTGCCTCTTAGGTTCTGGAATGAAAGGCATGAGTTGTTAAGTCTAGTTTATACAGTGCTGAGAACTGAACCCATGGCTTCATGTATGTTAGGCAAACACTCCACAAACTGATCTACATCCCCAGCCCTCAATATTTTAAGTTCCGTGCCAAGCTGTGATGTAGTATGAAATTGAATTGAATGAAATTTATTGTAGAATAAGACTGATATTTTTGTTTCCTGGCTGCCCAGACCTGAATAATCACACAGAAACTGTATTAATTATAATACTGTTTAGCCTAGTAGCTCAGGTTTCTTATTAACTAACTTTTAGATCTTAAATTAACCCATATCTATTAATCTGTGTATTGCCACAACGCTGTGGCTTACCAGGTAAGGTTCTGTTCTAACGTCTTTCTCCTTTGGCAGCTACAGGGCATCTCTCTGACTCTGCCTATTCTCTCTCTATCTTCCAGCCTGGCTATATTATGCTAAGCCATTGGCCAAAATAGCTTTATTATTAACCAATGGTAATAAAACATATTCACAGCATACAGAGGGGAATCCCATATCATTGCAAACAGAGTCCACCCGAGAAAAATGCTGCTATTAAGAAGCTATGCTAAGAAGCTAAGAAGAACTCCGTTCTTTTGTGTCTAGAATTCCTTCCTAAAATTTCTCAGGTTTTATGTTGATGTAGCTGCCCCACACTGGGCACCATTTTGTTGGCATACAAAAAAGTTCCACAATAGCTCGAAATGGAGTATAACAAAGGTTTATTTATCTGGGGATAAACTTACAAAAAGAAGAGGGATCTGCAGTCCTCTGTGTGTGCTGGGAACTGGAATCAAATCCAGCAGCCAAGAGAACCACACATGTATTTCATCTGCATTTATAGTGCATGAGACCATGCACAAAGTGGGCTGGTATCCCAAAGGCCATGAGCTGAAGGAGTTCCCACAGCAACTTATGCCCTGGCAATGCTGAAGCACACGTGGGAAGTCCGTATATGATGGTTCTGTTGAACTTGTCCATATTGGGTTTCATGATCTAAGTTGATGAGGATGACTGACCAGGTCTCTTCCTCAAGAGGGTGCGAGATCTCATTACAGAGAGTTTGGATTAATGGCCTTGGAAGAGATTTCATGACTGCTTAGTGTTGCCTGTGTTATGTGGCTATTAGTGGTCACTCTTAGGTAGATCTGCAATGAGAAGGAGCAATAGAGTAAAGAAAAAAAATGCAAAATGCACAATTGAAGAGAAAAAGAGCACCAGGAAGTGAAATGTAGCAGACAGAGTTCCAAGTGCTCAAGGAGATAAAACGTTTAAAGGAAAGACTGGTCAATGCTAAATGGAGAAAAGGGAGTGGTGACCTCAGGGCACATCCCCACACAGCTAAGCTTCCAACTTGTTAAAAGGCTTTAAAGGACAGTGAAAGGAGCCATCAACAACAGAAAGCTGATTGGAATGTAATTGAACCAGGGGGCAAGTTCCAGCTCCAGAAGGCAGCTGAACTTGACAACTTCGGCCAAGTGGTTCTGGCTCTAGAGTTGTGAACACAAGAGAGGGGTTGTGGGGTCTCCCACCAAAGCTCAGGAGAGTCACTGAGGCCAATCATGCATCAGGGGTGTCCCTGCATGGGAGCTCAGGGAGGCTATTGTGTGATGCTGTGAAGGTGAAGCCGGGATTGTTGGAGATGCCAGGGTGGTGTGATCCCTGCCAAAGAGAACTGCACACCATATGTGGAGCCAGCCCAAGAGAGAGAGCAAAACTGATAGGAGTTGGACATGTGAAGATTGCTTTGACATTAGACTTGGAGATGCAGAGTTTGGAGTCTGCCCAGCTGGTTTTCGCTCTTGCTTTGGTCCAGTATTTCCTTACAATGCTCCGTTTCCTCCCTTTTGGAATGGTAATGTATATTCTGTGCCATTGAAAGTGTGATCTGCTTTTTGATTTTGATTTTATTGGAGTTACAGTTGTAGGACCCAGGACAGCTTGGTACACACCTGCCAAGACAGGCCCTATAGACCAACAGGAAGGCCTAAGTCTCAGTTTATCCTAAGACAGGATCGCCTGCCAGCACACACCCATCGCTTTTCACCAGGACTCCCCTAGACAAATGTCAGCCAATTAGGGGTTCTGAACCTTAGAAATGCCTCACCCCAACCTCTGCTATTATAAAAACCCCACCTCAATTGAGCTTGGGGTTCTCCAACGGTGTCAATATATTGAACACACGGAGAGTCCGAGTTTGTGAACTTGTGTAAGAATAAAGGCTCTTTGCTTTTACATATGGGACTTGGTCTCTTTGTTGGTGTATGGGGGACTCCATAGATCTGGGTATAAGAACAGATAAGAGACAGCCTTGGGTCTCACAGACTTTGAACTTTGGACTTTAAAACAGTGTTGAGACTATGGGGACCTTTGAAGTTGGGCTGAATGCACGTTGTAGTTTGATATGGCTAGAATCATATGGGGACCACGGAGTAGAATGTGGTGTTTTGAACAAGAATGGCTCCCATAGGCCCATATATTTGAACACCTGGTTACTAGGAAAGAGGAACTATTTGAAAGGATTAGAAGGATTAAAAGGTGTGGTCTTGTTAGAGGAAGTGTGTCACTGGGGGCAGGCTTTGAGGTTCTAAAAGCAAGCTTTTTCAGGGGTGGAGTCTGGACTGAGGCACCTCCAGGGAAGGGACCCACTGTTTGGCACCCTGAGGGTGGGGTTCAGAACAGTCCTGAGAATGCTTTGCTCAGATTAAACCTGGATTTATTAATTCGGTTTGATTGTCTTATTACATCCCTGGCGGTGAAATTCCCTCCCATTAGCCAGGGATTTTAAACTTAACAGTCACATCTTTGGTGATGCTGGCCTAGAAGCACGGATAAAGGGGAGCCCTCTGGTGCCAGTGAGTGGCCTGTGTCTCTAGTCGCCCAGGACAGATGCTGCTGCTTAGCCTGTGGCTACTGCTCCATCCTTCTGGCTACAGGAGCATTTAGTTACAGCTGTGCTGAAAAGAATCCACCACACAGTTAAGGTTTTTCTGCTTCTTTGTTTGTTTTTTGTTTTTAAGGAAATTTATTGTGTTTTGGTCATCTTCTGGGCCACTCAAAAGCGCTTTCTGAAACACAGCAGCCATGAGCCACTGAGCCCTGTGGCCAGGGGCTCTTTGCACAGACTTGGACGCTCTGATTCTTTCATAGTTTACCTTGTGGAGAAGAAATACTGTGTGAAGGAAGCCGGCAGGCCAGGGGAGAGCACTTCCCTGTGATTTGTGTCTGGAGAATGAGGAAAGCATTGCATAGCTGTGGAATGGGGAGTGGGAGCTCAGACAGCCCTTCCACCCGCTCCCTGCTGAGGAGCCATGGGCTCCTTTGTGTTTGTTATTAGAGGACAAAACAGATGGCAAAAGACTGGTTTAAAATGATGTCTGCATTAAAATAATGTACGATGCTGCGCCGGAGTCTGTGTTCACCTGGGGATGGTTGTAGCCGGCCGCTCTGTCCACAGGAAAGGATGGAAGCAGAGGGGAGGCTCCAGGTCCTCCCACATCGAGTATTTGCCTTGCACAAATGAACTTGAAGCTGGAAAGATTCACCATGTGGCTTCCAGTTGCTGACACCTGGGGTTATTCCCAGTGTATTCAAGTGATGAAGCAATGGGGGCAGAATCACATCTGGATTCCAGATGTGTGTATAAGAGGGCGGGGGAGAGGGAGGGAAGAAGGGACAGAGGAAGGACCATTCAGAAAAGGCCCTTAGTCTAGGGTGAGGTGTGCCTGGCACATGGTGTGCCAGGCCCTATGGTGACAGCAGGAGGACACAGTCACCTGTCAGGGGACAGGAGATGTTCCACAAGGTGACACCCCATAGTTATAAATCTGGACAAAGGCTGTCGGTGAGGATGTGGGGAGCAAGGGACAAGGGTAGCTCAGAGAACATCACACCCAAACTGGGCTCATTTGTTCTCATCCACAGCTAGTTACGGATACAGACACACTGCACATAGATGCAGAAACATAATATGCATACACGTCACACAATACATAGAACCATACATATGCAAACACGCATGCTCAAACACACACACAGTAAGAAGATCCATGCAGACACATCAAAACATGGAAGTCCATACCCACACACTGGCCTCTTCTCTGGCCTCTGAAGGAGTTGACTATTCTGTGGCTAATGGCTGTCACTCATAGGCCTCCCTGGTCCCTGCCCTGGCATTTCGAAAGCTGCTCAGATAATCCTCAGGATCAAGCCTGTCCAGCAGGCCAAGGATCTCTGGTGAAGTGTTTCTGTGCTTTCTCCTTGTGCCATATTAAATCCAGAGATTTTCCCAGGAGGACAGGTTGCAATTTCTCATTTTTGTTCCCTGCTGGGAGTCTGCATGGCCTGCAGCAAGTAGCTCCTGCTTCTTCTTCTCCGAGTGAAGGGCTCCGAGTCGTGACAGCCGTGCCTCCCCCGTCCCTCTGCCCACGTGCCAGGATGGAGACGGGTGGATTTATTCTTGGCCGTGACTGCAGCCAGTAAGATGGTAGCTGGCCAAGAAAGGCAATTTCCTTTTAAAACCCGTCTCTTACTGAAGCCCAGAGGTAAGAAGATGTTTGCATCTAAACACATTCGCAGCTTTCTGTGGTCTCAGCCGTGTGCACATAAAACATAAAAATGTTCTTGGTGCCTGATCTTGATCCCACAGCTGACAGAGAGTCAGGTTTTCTTGGTCTTCTGCCTTTCCCAGACGGCCCTGCCCCCAAGTTCTCCTGCCTTGCCTCACTGGCATCCAGCATCAATGATGCTTCACACAGCTGGCTGGGCCTCGGGAATCTGATAGGGCAGCCTGCACCCAAAGTCGCACATCTGGACCAGGAAGGTGTATGCAGCAGGCGCCTCATAATTACTAGATGAGCAAATGAAACCTGACGTCACAGTCCAAGGGTAGGGCAGACAGATAGAGACGGTCAGGTCATTCGCCCTTCTGTAGGGAAGCTGTGGCTGACAAAGCCCTAAGAAAGGCTTTCCCCCCAGGACAACTGGCCATCCTGTGGTCCAGAGGATGGGGAGTGGACAGACTGTTTCAGACAGGGAGAGAAAGTCTATACAGCCTGAGGCTTGGTGAGGTCAGAGTGAGGCTGGGGCCTCTGTGAACCATTATTGCATGGAGAACAAAGACAGGGAATGCGGGAGTGGAGGGGGAAACACAACACACGGGCCCCAGCACACGGGATACAGCTCACGGGACACCGCTCACGGGACACAGCACACGGGACACAACACACGGGCCCCAGCACACGGGCCCTAGCACACGGGATACAGCTCACAGGACACAGCTCACAGGCCCCAGCACACGGGACACAGCACACGGGCCCCAGCACACGGGACACAGCACACGGGCCCCAGCTCACGGGACACAGCACACGGGACACAGCACACGGGACACAGCACACGGGCCCCAGCTCACGGGACACAGCACACGGGACACAGCACACGGGACACAGCACACGGGACACAGCACACGGGACACAGCACATGGGCCCTAGCACACGGGACACAGCACACAGGACACAGCACACGGGCCCCAGCTCACGGGAGCCTGGTCTGGAGACTGCTTGGGACCCATAGCTGAAGACGGAAGTACATGCACTGTGGGTGCCCCACTCTTGTTCATTCACTGCCCCAGCAGCTTCCCTCAAATCTAGTGCTATCTCAGGGCTCAGTCCAGTTTGGATCACACCTTCCTACTTAATGTGTCCACATCAGGATGCAGCAGCCTGGTCATCTGCTCTAACACCAGCTCGGTGACCCACCCTGACGGGCAGCTAGCTGTCCAGGAATCTTCAGCCCTTCAGAAGTTCTCAAAAGAGACCCACAGCCAAACAGGCCAAGTTAGGGAATCCTGCTGAAGAGAGGGAGGAGGATTGTAGGAGCCAGAGGGGTCTAGGACATCACAAGAAAACCCACAGAGTCACCTAACCTGGGCTCATGGGAGCTCACAGAGACTGAACTGACAGTCAGGGAGCCTGCATGGGACTGATCTAGGCCCTCTACATGTATGTTACAGTTGTGTAGCTTGGCCTTCCTGTGGAACTCCTAACAGTGGGAGCTGGGGCTGTCTCTGACTCTTTTGGCGGCTTTGGGTATCCTATTCCTCATACTGGGTTGTCTTGTCCAGCTTTAATACAAGGGAGGTACTTAGTCTTACTGCAATTTGACATGCCATGTTGTTGATATCCATGGGAGGCCTGCCCTTTTCTGAGTAGAAATAGAGGAAGAGTGGATTGGAGTGGAGGGGAGGCAGAGGGGAGGTGGTGGGAAGGACTGGGAGGCAAGGAGGGAGGGGAAATTATGGTTTGACTGTAAAATAAATATTTTAAAAAGTCCTCAAAAGACCATTAGAATATTCCAGAATGCCAGGCTTTCAGGTCACCATCTAACCTGCACTGCATATGTGGCCACTGAGGGCAAAGACTTCATGTGTGACAAGGACCTAGGGCAGAGTTCCCAGGTCCTGCTTAGCGGTCACATTAACTTTGTTTATTTATGGTGTTAGGGACACATCCCAAGGCACTGGATACGAAAGGGGTCTACTCAAGTTACACCGTTGCCCATGTACACAAACCTCTATAGCAGAAAGGAGGAGGAGCCTTCTTGCTGGGACCCAGAACCCTACACCTAGACGAGAAGACTGAACTAGCTCTTCATCTCACAGGGTTACTACTCAAGCGATAGCCACCACTCTCTCTAGCCAGTTCCGCAGATGTGGGTTCTGGACATTCAGGTAATTGTCTGTCAAAGCCCGATTTTGTCTTTGCTTCATTAAAATGAGGCAGAGTTTTCATTTTAATTGTTTTGGGGAGTGATTGTGAAATCGCAGCCCTATTTATGTGAGACCCCCAGAGCCTTCTGCAGCAGCTCACTGAAGAGCTCTTTGCTGGTTGTGGAGTGCTCAGCCCTAAACAGGCCATCTGCGTCACCTACGTCAGGGCTCAGTGAACCCTGTGGGAGAGGGAACAGAAGGAACATAGGAGCTGGAGGACGGGGAGAGAGCTGTGAGATGCTGTTAGCAGGGGCATTACCTTCAAGACTTCCAGCCTTCAACATCTTATCAGGGATGGGGAGGAGCTCATGAGGCCACACCCCTCCCTGAGGGGCCCTTAGCACTTGATGGTTGCTGGGGGAGAGGGGTCATTTTCTTCAGAAGTCAATGTTAATTGCCTATGCTCTAGGGACTACCTTTCTTAGGGTTTCTACTGCTCTGACGAGACACCATGACCACGGTAACTCTTAAAAGGAAAACATTTAATTGGGGCTGACTTACAATTCAGAGGTTCAGTCCACTATCATCATGGTGGGAAGCATAGTAGAATGCAGGCAGACATGGTGCTGGAGAAGGAGCTCAGAGTTCTATATCTGAATCCTCCAGCAGCAGGAAGAGACCGCCACAGTGGGTGTAGCTTGAACATCTGAGACCTCAATGCTTACCTCCACAGTGACACACTTCTCCCAACAAGGCCACACCCACTCCAACAAGGCCACACACTTCTTAATAGGGCCTTTCCTTCTGAACCTATGAGGGCCATTTTTATTAAAACCACCACATTGCTCTACTCACACTCATGCAAGACTACTGAGTCACAAAAAGGATCACAAAAAAACCAACCATTTAACCAACTAACCATGCAACTAACCATCCAGCTAACCAACCAACTAACCAACCAACCAGCTAACCAACCAACTAACCAACCAACCAGCCAGTTAACCAACTAACCAGTCAACTAACCAGATAACTAACCAACCAACTAACCAGTGAACTAACCAACTAATCAGCCGGCTAACCATCCAACTAACCAGCCAACTAATTAGTCAACTAACCAGCCAACTAAACAAAAAGACATGCAAGGAAGATGGGGACTTGTAGAGAAGATGTTTGGTGGGAGGGGGATGAGAGAGTAATGGGGAGGGTGAAAATGACCAAAACACATCACAGACATGTATGAAATCGCCAAAGGAGAAACTTTGCAAGCGGCTGGACTCAGTTGACTGTTAGAACTGCTCTTAGCAACCAAATGGCATAGACTGTGGGTCCCACCCTGCCCCCACTCTTCCTTGAGTTTTGAACATTACTGAAGAGATTTGAAGTGTTTCTTGTATTTCATGAAGTATTCCCCATGCACAATGAAATTGAGCCTTCACTTATTTTCACTTAGGTTCTTGTAGCAGAAAGCCCAGCATGTGACAGGAACAGGAGGGACCAGCATTCTGGGTAGAACACAGCAGCTATTGTGCACGCTGTTCACAGTTACTCTGAGTTTCATAAATCACGGGAAAAACCCTCAAAGTCATATGAATATTAATGAAAGCCATAAATATGTTCTCACAAAATTTTCTTGGTGGGGAAGAGGGAATGAGATGCTCCCAGAGATGCCCTTTAGATTGTACCAAATTAATAAGGCCAGGCTCTCTTAATTTCTAGTGGGGGACTGGGCAGGCTTTATTAATGACAGTGAGATGTCAGTGTGGTCATGTGTGTGCCTGGTCTGCTGGTACACAGAGGCCCAGTCATCTTTGGGTTATTGTCATTCCCCTATTGGGAGACAAAGTGCCCTGCCCTCCCTAGCTAGTAGTACTGTGGGACAATGGCCTTGTACTCTATAAAGATTTGTTACTTGTATTGGTTTAATACTGATTGGCCAGTAGCCAGGCAGGAAGTATAGGGGTGGTGACCAGAATAGGAAAATTCTGGGAAGAGGAAAGGCTCAATCTGCAGTCATCACTCAGACACAGAGGAAGCAAGATGAGAATGCCTCACTGATAAAAGCTGCCAAGCCACGTGGCTAACACAGACAAGAATTATGGGTTAAATTAAGATGTAAAAGTTAGTTAATAATAAGCCTGAGCTAATAGGCCAACCAGTTTATAACTAATGTAGGCCTCTGTGTGCTTCTTTGGGACTGAATGGCTGCGGGACTAGGCAGGACAGTGGGAACACAGGATGGCTTCTCGCATCATTCCTCAGCCACCACCCATCTTGTTATTTTGAGACATGGTTTCTCACTGGCTTGGAGTTGACTGAGCTGGCTAGGTTTGCCTGAACAGTTAGCTCCAGGGATCCACTGTTTCTTTCTCACCAGCACTGGGATTACAAGCACATTCTACTATACTGGCTGTGTGAGTTCTGAGGATCAAGCTCATGTGTTTATGTTCACAAGGCTTTCCTTTAGTCTTAGGGCATACACAGGCATACACATAAATCATCATGACTTGAATCATTCAAATATTGCCTGCTGTGTGGTCGGGTCAGGACTTGCTGGTCCTTTGCCTTTAGTTTTCAGGAGTGTCTTCTAAAGTTACAATTTTAAAAACAACTTGGTAAGCAAAAAACAAAACATTAAAGCTGAACTCAGCAAGCATATTTAGCATATTTTACTCTGGCTCCCCAGTGCTGGGTGTGTCCTCCCACAAGTAGCATCTGTCTGTCTGTCTATTTGAAGACACATAGGTAGAGGCCATCCCACTTCTTAGATAATTAGTAGTAGTTATGCATTCTTCTATTTTGCTTGTGTTGTGTGTGCGTGGGTACACATGTATGTGCATGCCTGTGGAGGCTAGAGACTGACATTGGGTGTATTCTTTAATCTTCCACTACCTTATTTTTTGAGACGGTCTGTTACTGAGCTGAGATTCAATGACTTAGCTAGTCTGGTCAGCCAGCAAATCAAAGTAGCCTACCAAGCTGTCTGTAGCTCTCCAGCTCTGGGACCAGGGCACATGCTACCATGCTTGACTTTGTATGTCACTACTAGGACCTGAACTCAGGTCTTCACACTTGCCCAGAAGCAAGCATTTTTACCAACAAAGCCATCTCCCCAGCTCCCTTTGCACCACACCATGACTCTACTCTGTGAGTGCAGGATTACAGGTGTGATTCACTGTGACTCTGAGTGCAGGATTACAGGTGTGAACCATCGTGATTCTACTCTGTGAGTGCAGGATTACAGGTGTGCACCACTGTGACTCTTTGAGTATAGGATTACAGGTGTGCACCACCGTGACTCTGTGAGTGCAGGATTACAGGTATGAACCACTGTGACTCTACTCTGAGTGTTAGATTACAGGTGTGAACCACCATGACTGAGTGCAGAATTACAGGTGTGACTCACTGTGACTCTGTGAGTGCAGGATTACAGGTGTGAACCATCGTGACTCTACTCTGTGAGTGCAGGACTACAGGTGTGAACCACTGTGACTTTACTCTGAGTGTTAGATTACAGGTGTGAACCACCATGACTGAGTGCAGAATTACAGGTGTGACTCACTGTGACTCTGTGAGTGCAGGATTACAGGTGTGAACCATCGTGACTCTACTCTGTGAGTGCAGGATTACAGGTGTGAACCACTGTGACTCTACTCTGAGTGTTAGATTACAGGTGTGAACCACCATGACTGAGTGCAGAATTATAGGTGTGACTCACTGTGACTCTGAGTGCAGGATTACAGGTGTGCACCACTGTGACTCTTTGAGTATAGGATTACAGGTGTGCACCACCATGACTCTGTGAGTGCAGAATTACAGGTGTGAACCACTGTGACTCTACTCTGTGAGTGCAGGATTATAGGTGTGACTCACTGTGACTCTGTGAGTGCAGGATTACAGGTGTGAACCACCGTGACTCTGTGAGTGCAGGATTACATGTGTGTACCACCGCGACTCTGTGAGTGCAGGATTACAGGTGTGAACCACCGTGACTATACTCTGTGAGTGCAGGATTACAGGTGTGAACCACCATGACTCTGAGTATAGGATTACAGGTGTGAACCACCGTGACTCTACTCTGTGAGAGCAGGATTACAGGTGTGAACCACCGTGAATCCCAGTCTTCCTTTGTGGACTAATGGGGACAGCACTGTTGCTGTGAAATAATGTTCTTGTCCACTGTAAAGATTTGTCACTCATAATGGTTTAATAAAATGCTGATTGGTCAGTAGCAAGGTAGGAAGTATAGGTGGAATGACCAGACTAGAAGAATTCTGGGAAGAGGAATGACAGAGATGCAGTTGCAAGCCAGATAGATAAAGAGGAAGCAAGATGAGAACGTCTTACTGAGAAAAGGCAATAAACCACGTGGTCAAACATAGATAAGAATTATGGGTTAATTTAAGTTGTAAGAGCTAATTAGTAATAATTCTGAGAAATAGGCCAAACATTTTATAAATAATATAAGCCTCTATGTGTTTCTTTGGGACTGAATGGCTGTGAGACCAGGTGGGACAGAAATTTCCCTCTACAAATGGCACCCAAAGTTTGGCAGCTGCGTCCACATAAACCTGAGAGAGCTTGGAAAGGGATTTTAGACACAAAAGAACAGAGTCAAGCATGGTAGCTTGGTAGCAGCATTTTCTTGGGTGGGCTCTGTTTGCTAGAGGCAAGCAGAGGTACAGCTCCTTTAAGAAAGGCTTCCTGACTCAGCATTAGCAGCAAAAACTGTGCGGCTCTTTTAAGAGGCCCTGCTACCAAACACTGAAATGGTGTTTATGAGAAGCTGGCAGCATGCTTCTTGATGGTGACGTGGACCTAGAAACTCCACAGAGTTGTGGCAATGAACTTGGCTCCCACCAGTACCTCCACTATAAAGCTAAACTCTCAGGAAGCCAAGGCATGGTGTGGAGTCAGTCGTCAAAGCTGCCGCCTTAATCCTAGCCACGCAGTTTAGCAGATTAAAGACTCATGTGGCCAGAAAAAGATACAGTAAAGACAGATTCAGATGAGAAAAAAAAATCTCTAAATGGTTTACAGTGTGTTTAAATATATATATATATATATATATATATATATATATATATATATATATAGGCTTGGGAGAGAAAAGTAAAAGGATAGAAAAGCCCTTAAAAAACTAGAGTAATAAAAAAAAGCCACATGAAGATGGAAAATACAGAGAATCTGGATAGTGTATCTTATTGTGTTGTCTTTGAATTGTTTGACTGCTGAGAAGGAGCAACAGCTGCTAAAAGACATTGGTTATAAATGCTGCTGGATTAAACCAACCTATATATTTTCAAATGCCTTGACGTCAAAATTTAAGTTAAAAATATTACTTTGGGAAAGAGGTTCTGCTTTTATTTCCACAGGAAATGAGAGGCCATGGATTCATTCTGGGCTAAGAAAAATCAGGCTTGATTGAGGAAGACCCCTTGAAAAATCTCTGATAGGAGCGGATGGTCCAGATGATCCAGCATCTCAGAGCGCCTCTGTTGCAGTTTCCTCTGAATTCTGCATCCAGAACAGCTTCGAGGTGACTGGATGAGGTGGTCCAGCCTCACAGAATACTCCAATCAGGATTTAACTATAATTCTAAATTTTCTCCCCAAAGATTACCTGTGCCCCCAACCAGAATGAAGTAGCCTAGAAAGCTACACCTACATTCTGCCCCCCCCCAAATGGATTATGGATGTTTGACTTTGTTTAGAGTGTTCATTACAAGTTGTTATGGAAATGCTTAAGAAAAAAGCTAAACAAAGGAGATTAGATTCAGGGTTCTTGTTTTGAAAAGAAAAAAAGGGGAAAAGCTGTGGGATAATGCTCTTGTATATTATTTAATAAAATGATGATTGGCCAGTAGCCAGGCAGGAAGTATAGGCAGGATGACCAGACTAGGAGGACTCTGGGAAGAGGAAAGGCAGAGACATAGTCATCAGCCAGATGTAGAGGAAGCAAGATGAGAATGCCTCACTGAGGAATGGTAACAAGCCAGGTGGGTGAACATAGATAAGAATTGTGGGTTAATTTAAGTTGTAAGAGCTAGTTAGTAATAAGCCAGAACAATAGATCAAACATTTTATGGTATAATACTGACTGCTGTGTGTTTATTTGGGACCAAACAGTTGTGGGGCCGGGCGGAACAGAAACTTCCGTCTATACACTGTAGACAACATAGGCCTTGATTAAAGGATCCCCCTGTGTTAAATATTGGGTGACCTGTGACCTACATCTCTTCTTTGACACCAATTCTGATTTCCTATGGAGAGCTTTTCTCCCCAGTTTTCCTGATGGTGAATTCCAGATAAACAGTCGAGGCCAGTATCAGAAGTACGAACATGGACACACAGCTTCTCCCCACAGCAGACAGTTTGACGCAGAGATGTAGGTGACTCAGCAGTGATGTTCTCCAGGGCCCCTCTGCTTTGAGGTCTCCCTTCCTCACTACCCTCATCTACACACTTCTGGTACTGGTATGGTGGGAAGGGGGAACGCCCTTTTGTATTCTTCTCCGTCTTTGCAAAGCTCAGGAGCTGATGTGCATTTCCAGCCACCCCACCCACCCCACAACCTGCTCCAGACAAAGACACACTGGGAATGCCTTTGAAAGATGACACAGGATAGGAGAACACTATGTCTCAGAGGGAAATGGGCACAGTAGAGAGACATCATCCTAAAACTGTGGGGGACAGTGAGATGTTTTCCGGGGGAATACACTGCCTCCAACACCTGGTGGAAACCTCACAGGCGAAAAGAAAAGAAGCAGACACCCCTAACTATGGCCAAGGAAGCAATGTTCCTGGGTGACTCTGCTCCCTCCAGCCATTCCTTCTTGAGACTCAAGACGTTGCGAGTTCCCAGTTTCTGATAAAGCGTGTCTTTACACACGAGAGCTGCCCACCACACGCTTTCACAGCCTGGTATTTATAGACGAGGCAGTGCTGGGTGTGAAATGTACTTAGCAGAGAATGGCATCTTGTTTTCTATCGCATCAACACAGGCTGGCAACATTCTTAAGCCTCCAGATAACTCGGCGGACTCCAAGGGCAGAGAAATTCACTGGGTATACAAAGCGCACAAAGACATGGCAAAGATCAAAGGTTTCAGTCCTGAGTCTGGGATCAAACAGCTCTAGTTAAAGTCTTCATTTTGTCTCTTATTAGAGAACTCTGGAGACGCACAGAGGCGCAGCGGCGGCGGCGCCAGACGCACAGAGGCGCAGCGGCGGCGGCGCCAGACGCACAGAGGCGCAGCGGCGGCGGCGCCAGACGCACAGAGGCGCAGCGGCGGCGGCGCCAGACGCACAGAGGCGCAGCGGCGGCGGCGCCAGACGCACAGAGGCGCAGCGGCGGCGGCGCCAGACGCACAGAGGCGCAGCGGCGGCGGCGCCAGACGCACAGAGGCGCAGCGGCGGCGGCGCCAGACGCACAGAGGCGCAGCGGCGGCGGCGCCAGACGCACAGAGGCGCAGCGGCGGCGGCGCCAGACGCACAGAGGCGCAGCGGCGGCGGCGCCAGACGCACAGAGGCGCAGCGGCGGCGGCGCCAGACGCACAGAGGCGCAGCGGCGGCGGCGCCAGACGCACAGAGGCGCAGCGGCGGCGGCGCCAGACGCGGCGCAGCGGCGGCGGCGCCAGACGCGGCGCAGCGGCGCCAGACGCGGCGCAGCGGCGGCGGCAGCACGGCGGCGGCGCCAGACGCGGCTGAGCGGTGGCCAGACCCAAGCAGCTGGGACAGGCTGCAATAAGGAGAGCAGATCGCCCTACTACAATTGAATCAAAGAGGTAGGCCTTTGGTTGGCCAGGTCACTGGCACAAGGGGAGCCTGGTCCTGTCCTGAAGATCCTTCGGAGGGGTGAGAGGGTTCTTGGCCTGCAGCAGGAACCACAAAAGAGAGTGAGGGCATTTTGTAAGCGGAGCCCTTGGCCAGCAGGGAAACCTGATCCGGTTTCTAACGGATCCATTGGATAAGATCAATAGGAGGAGATGGGCAGGCGCCAAGGCAAGAACTCACCCAATAATCCGAAAAACAACATGAAAACATCAGAACCCAATGATCCTACAACAGAAGTATTTGAACAACCTAACACAGAAGAAGTGGAAAAAATCGACTTTATGAAGATAATAGAGTCCCTTAAACAACATGTAAAAAATGCCCTTATAGAAATGGATGAGAAGTACAACAAAAAGTTTGAAGAAATGAGTAAATACGTACATGATACCCTGGGAAACCAAGAAAAAACCATCAAACAGGTAATGGAAACAGTTCAAGAATTGAAAACTGAAATGAAGGCAAAGAAGAAAATACAAACTGAGGACCAGCTGGATATGGAAAATCTAGGCCAACGAGCTGAGTCTACAGAAACAAGCATAATCAATAGAATCCAAGAGCTAGAAGAAAGACTCTCAGATGCTGAGGACACCATAGAGAAAATAAACGAACAGATCAAAGAAAACAGCAAAGCCAACAAATTCTCAACACAAAACATTCAGGAACTATGGGACACAATAAAAAAACCAAACCTAAGAATAATAGGAATAGAAGAAGGAGAAGAGTCACAGCTCAAAGGCTCAGAAAATATTTTCAACAAAATTATGGAAGAAAACTTTCCCAACTTAAAGAAAGATATTCATTTAAATATTCAAGAAGCATACAGAACACCAAACAGACTGGATCAAAGAAAAACATCTCCTCGCCATATAATAATCAAAACACAAAATATACAGGTTAAAGAAAGAATATTAAGAGCTGCAAAAGAAAAAGGGCAAGTAACTTATAAAGGTAAACCGATCAGACTTACACCTGACTTCTCGATGGAAACTATGAAAGCCAGAAGGTCCTGGATAGAGGTTCTGCAGAAGCTAAGAGACCATGGATGCAAACCCAAACTACTATACCCAGCCAAGCTATCGTTCACTATCAACGGAGAAAACAAGACATTCCAGGATAAGAACAAATTTAAACAATACGTAGCCACAAATCCAGCCCTACAGAAAGTAATAGAAGGAAAATCGCAACCCAAGGAATCCACCACTGCCAACACTGCCTACAATAACCCAGGCATCTAATGGCCCTTCACGAGCACATCTCAAAGAAAGGAGACACACAATCTCTACTACCAAAAGCAATAAGAATAACCGGAGTAAACAACCACTGGTCATTAATATCACTTAATATTAATGGGCTCAATTCACCTATAAAAAGGCACAGGCTAAAAGATTGGATACGAAAACAGGATCCAACATTCTGCTGTTTGCAAGAAACACATCTCAACCACAAAGACAGGCACCTACTCAGAGTAAAGGGTTGGGAAAAGGTGTTTCAAGCAAATGGTCCTAAGAAAAAAGCAGGTGTGGCCATACTAATTTCTAACAAAACTGACTTCAAACTAAAATCAATCAGAAGAGACCGAGACGGTCACTTTATACTCATAACAGGAACAATTCATCAGGAGGACGTCTCAATCCTGAATATATACGCCCCCAATATAAAAGCACCTACTTATGTAAAAGAAATATTACTAGAACTCAAGGCAGACATCAAACCACACACACTAGTAGTAGGAGACTTCAACACACCTCTCTCTCCAAGGGACAGGTCAATCAGACAGAAACCTAATAGAGAATTAAGAGAATTATTGGAGGTAATGAAGCAAATGGACTTAACAGACATCTATAGAACATTCCACCCAAATAGGAAAGAATATACCTTCTTCTCTGCAGCTCATGGAACCTTCTCAAAAATTGACCACATACTCGGAAACAAAGGAAACCTCCACAGATACAAAAAAATCTCAGTGTCCACCTGTGTCTTATCAGATCATCACGGATTAAAGTTAGAAGGCAACAACCACGCTGCCCCCAAAAAACCGACAAACTCATGGAAACTGAACAGTCAACTACTGAACCACGCCTGGGTCAAGGAAGAAATCAAGAAAGAAATTAAAGTCTTCCTTGAATTTAATGAAAATAAAGGGACAACATACTCAAACCTATGGGACACAATGAAAGCAGTGCTAAGAGGAAAGTTCATAGCACTAAGTGCCCACTTAAAGAAAACGGAGAATGCATACATTGGGGACTTAAAAACACACCTGAAAGCTCTAGAAAAAAAAGAAGCAGACGCGCCCAGGAGAAGTAGAAGACTGGAAATAATAAAACTGAGGGCTGAAATCAACAAAATAGAAACACAGAAAACAGTCCAAAGAATCAATGAAACAAAAAGCTGGTTCTTGGAGAAAATCAACAAGATCGACAAACCCCTATCCAAACTAATTAAACGACAGAGAGAGAACACGCAAATAAATAAGATCAGAAATGAAAAGGGGGACATAACCACAGACACAGAGGAAATTCAGAGAATCATTAGATCTTACTACAAAAGCCTGTATGCCACAAAACTGGAAAATACAAAAGAAATGGACATTTTTTTAAATAAGTATCATATACCAAAGCTAAACCAAGACCAGGTGAATGATCTAAATAGACCGGTTTCTCGCGAAGAATTAGAAATGGTTATCAAAAATCTCCCTTCGAAAAAAAGCCCAGGACCAGATGGTTTCAATGCAGAATTCTACCAGAACTTCCAAGAAGAATTAATACCTATACTCCTTAAGGTATTTCACAATATAGAATCAGAAGAGTCATTGCCAAATTCCTTTTATGAAGCTACAGTTACCCTGATACCAAAACCACAAAAAGACCCAACCAAGAAAGAGAATTACAGACCGATCTCACTCATGAACATCGACGCAAAAATCTTCAATAAAATACTGGCAAACCGAATCCAAGAACACATAAGAAAAATTATCCATTATGATCAAGTAGGCTTCATCCCAGAGATGCAGGGCTGGTTCAACATACGCAAATCTATCAATGTAATCCACCATATAAATAAACTGAAAGAAAAAAACCATATGATCATTTCACTAGATGCGGAAAAAGCATTCGACAAAATTCAACACCCCTTTATGATAAAGGTCTTGGAGAGAATAGGGATACAAGGGTCCTACCTAAATATAATAAAAGCTATTTACAGCAAGCCAACAGCTAACATTAAATTGAACGGAGAAAAACTCAAAGCCATCCCACTAAAATCAGGAACACGACAAGGATGTCCACTCTCGCCATACCTCTTCAATATAGTGCTTGAAATTCTAGCAATAGCAATAAGACAACATAAGGAGATCAAGGGGATTCGTATTGGAAAGGAAGAAGTTAAGCTTTCGTTATTTGCAGATGATATGATAGTGTACATAAGCGACCCCAAAAATTCTACCAAAGAACTCCTACAGCTGATAAACAGCTTTAGTAACGTGGCAGGATACAAGATCAACTCCAAAAAATCAGTTGCCTTCCTATACACCAAGGATAAGGAAGCAGAGAGGGAAATCAGAGAAGCATCACCTTTCACGATAGCCACAAATAGCATAAAATACCTTGGGGTAACCCTGACCAAGGAAGTGAAAGATCTACTTGACAAGAACTATAAGTCTTTGAAGAAAGAAATTGAAGAAGACACCAGAAAATGGAAAGACCTCCCTTGCTCTTGGATTGGGAGGACCAACATAGTAAAAATGGCAATTCTACCAAAAGCAATCTATAGATTCAATGCAATCCCCATCAAAATCCCATCAAAATACTTCACAGATCTGGAGAAGACAATAATCAACTTTATATGGAAAAACAAAAAACCCAGGATAGCCAAAACAATCTTATACAATAAAGGATTGTCTGGAGGCATTACCATCCCTGACTTCAAACTCTATTACAGAGCTACAGTATTGAAAACAGCTTGGTATTGGCATAAAAACAGAGAAGTCGACCAATGGAATCGAATAGAAGACCCTGACATTAACCCACAAACCTATGAACACCTGATCTTCGATAAAGGAGCTAAAAGTATACAATGGAAAAAAGAGAGCATCTTCAACAAATGGTGCTGGCAAAACTGGATGTCAATCTGTAGAAAAATGAAAATAGATCCATATCTATCACCATGCACAAAACTCAAGTCCAAATGGATTAAAGACCTCAATATCAGTCCGAACACACTGAACCTGATAGAAGAGAAAGTGGGAAGTACTCTACAGCACATGGGCACAGGAGACCACTTCCTATGTATAACCCCAGCAGCACAGACACTAAGGGCATCATTGAATAAATGGGACTTCCTGAGGCTGAGAAGCTTCTGTAAAGCAAAGGACACTGTCACTAAGACAAAAAGACAACCCACTGACTGGGAGAAGATCTTCACCAACCCTGCAACTGACAAAGGTTTGATCTCCAAAATATATAAAGAACTCAAGAAACTAGACCGTAAAAGGCTAATCAACCCAATTATAAAATGGGGCACGGATCTGAACAGAGAATTCTCAACAGAAGAACTTCAAATGGCCAAAAGACACTTAAGGTCATGCTCAACTTCCTTAGCGATCAGGGAAATGCAAATCAAGACAACTTTAAGATACCACCTTACACCTGTCAGAATGGCTAAAATCAAAAACACCAATGATAGCCTTTGCTGGAGAGGTTGTGGAGAAAGGGGTACACTCACCCATTGCTGGTGGGAATGCAAACTTGTGCAACCACTCTGGAAAGCAGTGTTTCGGTTTCTCAGGAAATTCGGGATCAACCTACCCCTGGATCCAGCAATACCACTCTTGGGAATATACCCAAGAGAGGCCCTATCATACAACAAAAGTATATGCTCAACTATGTTCATGGCAGCATTGTTTGTAATAGCCAGAACCTGGAAACAACCTAGATGCCCTTCAACGGAAGAATGGATGAAGAAAGTATGGAATATATACATATTAGAGTATTACTCAGCAGTAAAAAACAAGGACTTCTTGAATTTTGCATACAAATGGATGGAAATAGAAAACACTATCCTGAGTGAGGTAAGCCAGACCCAAAAAGAGGAACATGGGATGTACTCACTCATATTTGGTTTCTAGCCATAAATAAAGGACATTGAGCCTATAATTCATGTTCCTAGAGAAGCTAAATAAGGTGAATCCAAAGACAAACACATAGGCATCCTCAGGAATATTAACCTTCATCAGGCGATGAAAGGAGACAGAGACAGAGACCCACACGGGAGCACCGGACAGAAATCTCAAGGTCCAAATCAGGAGCAGAAGGAGACGGAGCACGAGCAAGGAACTCAGGACCACGAGGGGTGCACCCACACACTAAGACAATGGGGATGTTCTATTGGGATCTCACCAAGGCCAGCTGGCCTAGGTCTGAAAAAGCATGGGATAAATCCAGACTAGCTGAACATAGCGGACAATGAGGAATACTGAGAACTCAAAAACAATTGCAGTGGGTTTTTGATCCTACTGCACGTACTGGCTTTGTGGGAGCCTAGGCAGTTTGAATGCTCACCTTAGGAGACCTGGATAGAGGTGGGCAGTCCTTGGGCTTCCCACAGGTCAGGGAACCCTGATTGCTCTTCGAGCAGATGAGGGGGGGGGGACTTGATCCGGGGAGGGGGAGGGAAATGGGAAGCGGTTGTGGGGACGAGGCAGAAATTCTTAATAAATAAATAAATTAAAATAAAAAAAAAAAAATAAAATGACATCATAATTGCAAAAAAAAAAAAAAAGAGAACTCTGGACACGTTTAACTTATGAATTCGTCACCTCTTCATTTATGAAGAGGGACTCGAGACAGCTCATGAGTAAAACTATCAAGAGGGTTAAAGCAAAGATGTCTGCAGTGCGTGCAAAGAAGATGATCAAGAAGATGATCAAGGGACTGCGCTTGCAGCTAATCCCTCCTCTACGTCACATTCAGGGACGGCACTTGCAGCTCTCCCTCCTCTATGTCACATCACATGCGTGTTCATGTCGCTTTATCCACACTCATCATTAACCAGCATTTTTTTTTTTTTTTGGTTTTTCGAGACAGGGTTTCTCTGTAGCTTTGGTGCCTGTCCTGGAACTAGCTCTTGTAGACCAGGTTGGCCCCAAACTCACAGAGATCTATCTGATGCTTCTGCCTCCCGAGTGCTGGGATTAAAGGCGTGTGCCACCACCGCCTGGTATGACCATCATCTTCTTATTTACCTCATCACCATAATCTCCATCCACATGATCCCCAGTACCACTGCCATTGCCTGTGTGAGCATCTGCCATCTCCATCCACATCCACACTACCACCCACTCTTCTTTACCTACATCACCCCCCCACCACACCACCCACGACACCATCAGTACCACCACATGCCTATGTTATCTTCCTTACCACAGCCATAATCACCATCATTATTTCTATCCACATCACCACCACCAGGATTACCTTCACCCACATCACCAACCCCATCATCACTATCAGTGCCATCACCAAGCCTGTGCCACCATCTTCCTTAACAACACCATTACCATATTTTAGCCATACCACAGTGGTAATCTCTATCCTTATCATCACCATTATCATCACCATTATTTCCATCCACATCACCAGTAGTACCACTCTCTCCATCACCACCTTCCTCACCACCACTGCCATCATCACCATCATCCGCATCCTTATCATCACCATGTCTCCATCAGTACCACTGCCTTATCACCTTCTTTCTCATCACCACCGTCATCTCCATCATTGCCCAAAGAGAGGAAGAAGAGATAGACGACCATTGTGTTACCTAGCCATGGTGGAAAGTTGATAGATCACAAAGGACATAGCCAGGCGTGCCTGTGCAAGCACACAAAATTATTTTTTCAATATTTTTATAGCTCAGACTTGACATTTATTAAGACAGATCTGGGCACCGAATCTGATATCATCAGTGTCCAATGTCAAACCCCTGTGAGTAACTAAACCTTCCTTTTATTTTTGTATTCCTTGTGTGTGATGACCCGCAGGACATATTTCCCAGGACATGGATAGCAAATATGGCCATGAGGAGGCCATGCAGGTCAAAGGCCAGGATTTTCTTTTACAGCTCCCTGCTGGTGACCAGGCCCTTCACCTTGCTGGTCCACGAGATAACCTCTAACACAACTCTTTGGCCTCCCATTCTTGCTTTTATGAGACAACATGCAGACCTGGGTGGTGGTGGGGGGACAGGGGCCTGCACCTCAGAGGCTGGTATGTGCTCTTACGGCACAGAAGGAGTCTAAGGGTAGCCCAGAGACCATCGGGTGGCGTCTGCTGGCTTCATCGTGGGCAGGTGTGGAGAGACCTCACGCATCTTCTGGAGCCCAGGAGGGCTCCACGCCTGCCAGCCTGTGGAGAAGCAATGGGCCTGGCAGGCAGTACCACAGACAGGCTGCCTTTGCTTCCTCTTCCGGACATGCTGATGGCCGATCAAGTCAGCTTTCAAAGACTGGATTTAGCTTAAGAATCTGCAGGAGTGGCTCTCTGAAAAACTGGGGCATCTGGCAAATCTGACTCAAGATAATTATCTGGGGGCAGTGCAGAAGCAGCCCCTTTGAAGGACATACAAGTCCTACTTCTTCCTAATGTCTCACAAGCAGCTGGCCTTGGCCCTTGAGCCTCAGCAGGAGGCCCCCACTCCAGCAACCTCAGCTCCACAGTGCCACCCACCCTGGCCTGATTGAGCAGAGGGATGCTGGTCTTGTAGGGACAGACTAGTATTGTCGGGCGCTGGCTGCCGGAGAACCCATCCTGCCTCACACGATTCCAGAGACGTCTCGTCCGGAGAACCCATCCTGCCTCACACGATTCCAGAGCCGTCTCGTCCGGAGAACCCATCCTGCCTCACACGATTCCAGAGCCGTCTCGTCCGGAGAACCCATCCTGCCTCACACGATTCCAGAGCCGTCTCCTCCTTTCCCTGTAACCATTTGGCTGACCAGGCTCTGGGATCTCAGGTCAGGGCTGGAGAAATGGCCTGGATATTTCCCCTCAAGTGTGTTCAGCCTGTGATGGATCCCAGACTTGGACAGGACAAAGAGGATGTGTATCTGACAACTGCAGACTGCAGGGTCCTTGGCAGGCACTGCCTGACCTCCTGCCCAGCTTGCCCCAGCATGGTGGCCTGTCTCCTTGGCTCACTCAAGCAGATGGACAGGCTGCCCTGGGGACACCCTTCTCTCTCCAGACAGCTCTGGCCTCTAGTGCACCTCCTCCTGATAGCCTGTCAGATGGTACAGAGGCCCTTGTGACCCCGTCCCCCTCTTCCATGCTTGGGTTTCTATTTCTTGATTCTTGCCAGCTGGCTGCAGTCCTTTATAACACTTGTGGTTCATGAAAATGCTCTTTCTTATACTGAACTTGGGAGGAATAGCCAGCATGGGCAGCCAGCCAAACTCAGAGGTCCCCAAATATCCACGGTGGGCTCCATGCTGTCATCAAGTCATCCTGGGGTGACATTTGGCAGGACCCCACAAGCTTATGTGTGGACCCTGGGCTGGGAAATACTAACACAGTCAGGGCGACAACCTTCCAGAAGGAGCAGGATGAATGGCTTAAGGCAGGCCTCTCGACTAGGTTTCCACAGGCCCAGGGCTTGGCCCCGTCCAGGGATGGTAGGTTTCTGTTGTTGGGCCATGGGTTCTCAGGCATATGGCCCAACCCTGTGCTGCTGTTTCTGTGAGGCCACTTTCGACTAAGATCGGCATTCACACCTAATGAATAGAGTCACTGCCCTTCCCAGATATAGCATGGAGTGGGCCTCACCCAACCAACGGAAGCCTGGATAGGACAGAAAGGCCTGCTTTCCCCAGTTGGGAGAGGATTCCTCAGGGTGGCCTACAGATCCATGCTGGGTCCCCTGCCTGCCCTGCAGCCACCCAAAACTACAAAGCTTGTAGTAAGTCTCTGTAAGCTTGCGGGGTCTCTGCCACTTTTCTGAGGAGCTGGGACTCCTGCCCTTTTCCCCTAGCAAGGCTGGACTGCTGAGTAGGTGACATGTGACCTTTAACCTGCTCTGGTGGTGTTGTTTTCAACGATGCTGGGGGAGGGGTGAAAGGCTTTCTCTGTGTTTGAGGTCTGACCCAGGCCCTCATCAGTGGGGACAAGCAATGAGGTAGCTGACTACCCTGACAAACCCAGTGGCCTCTGGTGGGTCATGCTTGACGGAAGTTGACCTCTGGCTGAAAGGGTTCCTGTGTAACCTTCTGTGGATGAGGTGGGGTTTCAGGGAAGCTAGCTTCCAGTTCTGTCTGAGAGATGTGTTCACCAAGGCTGGAGCCCAGCACCCCAGTCCCCACACTGTGCGGTGCACTAAGGAAGCCCCACTGAATACTCTGGAGATTGACAGTGTCTGCTGTGCACTGAGGAAGCCCCACTGAATACTCTGGATATTGACAGTGTCTGCTGTGCACTGAGGAAGCCCCACTGAATACTCTGGAGACTGACAGTGTCTGCTGTGCACTGAGGAAGCCCCACTGAATACTCTGGATATTGACAGTGTCTGCTGTGCACTGAGGAAGCCCCACTGAATACTCTGGATATTGACAGTGTCTGCTGTGCACTGAGGAAGCCCCACTGAATACTCTGGATATTGGCAGTGTCTGCTGTGCACTGAGGAAGCCCCATTGAATACTCTGGATATTGGCTGTAACGGCGTAAACGAATGCAGACAGCTTGTAAAAATATATATCTATAGCTTTAGTGTAGAAATAGACTTACAGAACTACCGTTCCCGCGGAGACCAGGAAAGCAGAAGGGATGGCTGGGAACATGCTCGCCAAATTTATAGGCAAACATTAGCCTAAGGCGAACACGCCCCCTAAGGGGCGGGACTTATCCCAATAATTGGCAGTGTCTGATGTGCACTGAGGAAGCCCCACTGAATATCTGGAGATGATTGACAGTGACCCATGCCTGAGTCACCTCTGCCACAGTGACGTGGGAGTTGCGGGTCATCAGCCACCTCTCTCACCACCTCACCCTGACACATGGCACCCTCCCTGACCTGTGAGACTGGCTATCCCCACTTTGCTGCCATCAGGAATTCCATTGTCATGCTGAACACAACAGGGTGAGAACCATGCCAAGAGGAACAGACGACAGAGATCTCAGGACAGGAAGAATTCTGCGGGCACCAACATTTCCAGCTAATTACCCGGTACCAGGTTCCCGGGTGCAGGCACTGATGGTGCAGTAGCAGCAAATAAGTAAATTGTTAATAACAAAATAACTAAGAAATATTACAATGGGAAAAGCCGCCTGGACTTTGTGTGACACCAAGTGCATGGGGTCACTTCCTCCTCATCTGCACATGGCCAAGATCTTGCAAGAACCTCTTAGGTGAACTCAAGCTCAGCTCAGTTCAGAGGACTTTACCAGGTAGAGCACAGCAGTGTGCACAGGTGTGTGTGTGTGTGTGTGTGTGTACGGGGCACAGCATGGCTCTGAGAACAGGTAGAGCACAGCAGTGTGCACAGTGTGTGTGTGTGTGTGAGTGTGTGTGAGCACAGCACAGCTCTAAGAACCCAGGTAGAGTACAGCAGTGTGCACAGGTGTGTGTGTACGGGGCACAGCACGGCTCTGAGAACCCAGGTAGAGCATAGCAGTGTGCACAGGTGTGTGTGTGTGTGTGTGTGTGTGTGTATGGAGCACAGCACAGCTCTGAGAACCCAGGTAGAGCATAGCAGTGTGCATAGGTGTGTGTGATAGAGATATGAATAATTTACATTGATATGGATTTTGTTTTAGTGATTTAAATTTAAGGCCAATTTTGTTATACGTATATGTATTTCTGATCTTTATTAAGGTATTGTGATTGTGTAGTTCATTTAAAAATGTAATGTATATAGGTAGTTAATAGATAATCATAATAGTCAAGTTTGTAGTCATGTTAGTTAATATTTTCTAGATATATAGAGATATATTTTAGATAGACATTCTTCATGTCTTTCAAAGATTACAGAATAGGACATTTAATGTTTTAGTAACTGAGGACTTTTCATGACAATGAGACACTCTGCTCCTGGCAGCACCAATCTACTTCAAGAGGAAGATGGGCATCGAAGAGGATCTTTATGGAGTTTGATAGCCATTTGGGCAAGAAACTGCTCTTGCCTGGACTGTTGCATAAACTGGACACAGAGAACCCGCAGAGAGAGGACTACTGAACTTGCCTAAGGTGAGATGATCTTTTAGGGTTCCTGATTCATGAAAGAGTCTGCGAGACATTCTGAAGGACACAACAGATAGTGACTGAACTGACTTTGAATTTTCCTGCTTTATGGAAATGTCTGCTGGATAGCATGGGCCTGAAGGCTGAAGATGGATGCCCCAACGGTACAGAGGAACTTTGGGTGACTGTCCAGGCAGCAAGATGTCTCTGTCATTTCTAGAGTTTTAAAAGTTGCTTTTTTCTTGTTTGCTTAGGTAGTATTGTATCTTTCTGGAGTCTTTGATGGAGTTAAGAATAGTTAGTTATAGTTTTCCTTAGTTATGATAAAGATTATTGTAACTTTTACTTGATAACTGTTTTGTTATATGTAATTTTGCTATGTTAAAGTTAAAGCCTTTTTTTGTTTAAACAGAAAAAGGGGAAATGATGGAGGAAGGTCATTGGCTAATAAAGGAACTGCTTTGGCCCATTTTATTGGTTAGAAGATAGGTGGGAGGAGTAAACAGAACAGAACGCTGGGAGGAAGAGGAAGTGAGCTCAGACTCCACAGCTCTCCTCTCGGGAGCAGACGCCTGAGAGAGATGCCATGCCCCGCTCCCGGGCAGACACATGCCATGAAGCTCCGACCCAGGATGGACTAGGCTAGAATCTTCCCGGTAAGACCGGTTCTCACAGATTATTAGAGATGGGTTGATCGGGATATCAGAATTAGCCAGTAAGGGCTAGAGCTTAAAGGGCCAAGCAGTGTTTAAATAAATACAGTTTGTGTGTTGTTATTTCAGGGCATAAGCTAGCCGAGCAGGCGGCCGGGGTGCTGGGAACGCAGCCCCGCTGCCCCTATTACTACAATTGCCATACAATTGTCATACAATTGTCTACGGCCATACCACCCTGAACACGCCTGATCTCGTCTGATCTCGGAAGCTAAGCAGGGTCGGGCCTGGTTAGTACTTGGATGGGAGACCGCCTGGGAATACCGGGTGCTGTAGGCTTAAAAAAAATGAGAAGAAAAAAAAAGAAGAAAAAGAAGAAACAAAAAAAAGAAAAGAAAAAAAAAGAAAAGAAGAAAGCAATGAAAGGTTTTGGCAGTTTGTGGAGACAGTGAGAGAATTATCAGTTTATAAACAAACAGAATCAGATTACAACCTAATCCTGAAGAAAGCTGGGCGGTGGTGGCGCACGCTTGCCAAATTTATAGGCCAACATTAGCCCGAGGCGAACACGCCCCCTAAGGGGCGGGACTTATCCCTATGTGTGTGTGTGTGTGTGTGTGTGTGTGTGTGTGTGTGTACGGGGCACAGCACGGCTCTGAGAACCCAGGTAGGGCATCGCAGTGTGCACAGGTGTGTGTGTGTGTGTACGGGGCACAGCATGGCTCTGAGAACCCAGGTAGAGCATCGCAGTGTGCATAGGTGTGTGTGTGTGTGTGTGTGTGCACGTGTGTGTGGCACAGCATGGCTCTGAGATCTCAAAAGATGTCATCAACAGTGCTACAAACTGTTGCCAACAGCACGGCTTCATCTGCTCCTGTGGCTACAATGGTCCAACTCCAGCCAGCCTAGCCCAGCCCAGCATGAGCCCCACATCATATTATTCCAGCCCCACATCAGCACCAGTACCACATCAGGTTCTGATCCAATCAGCTTTATCCCCAGCATCAGTTCTGGTCTCACATCTGCCTCCGGCCAACACCCACATTGGCGTCTCCCTCTGCCCCAGTCTTGTCCCCATGGCCAGTGCTCACTGTGAATGGGAACCCGCCCAGACACTTCTACATGGTGATTTCACATTACCCTCTCAGCCCTTCCTAACCTGGCTTTGCACTGTCTAAGGAGGTAGCCACAACTCACATGTTCCCATGCACGCTGTATGCATGTATGTGCGTACGTGCATGGGTACATGTGGAGGCTCGAGGGCAGCTGCAGGTGTCCTTCCTTGGGGGTGTCTCACCTTGTTTTCTGAGACAAGATCCTCAGTAAGACATGGAGCTTGATGATTGGTTTAGGCTGGCTGCTCAGAGAGCCCTAGGGAGCTGCCTTTCTCCAGTCTAGAGCTCTGGGATTACAAGCACGCATGGCCATGCCTGGCAGTTCTCACCTGGGTATAGAGATCTGGACTTGGTTCTCATGCTAGTGCAGCAAGCACATTCTGGGCAAGCCAGCTCCCCAGCCCTGCACTGCCACCTTAAGAGGCTGCACACAGATACAACGTAAATGGTTTCATTCACCACAGCCAGGACAGGGACAAAGAGTCTATCAACAAAAAGACTGACAGACACAGCCTCAGCAGTGGACCAATGGTGTCTGAAGACAGGAGGAAACTGATACCTGCTTCTTGTGAATGAGCCAGATACAAGGATGGACACCATGGGGTTCCATTATGTGAGGCCTTCACTGGGGTCAGAAAGCAGGGCGGTGCTTCCTGGGGCCAGGGGGTTATGTTCAGTGAGGACAGTGTCGGGGAAGGGGCGTGAGGAGCCCCGAAGACAGTAGTCGTGGGTGCGTCATAATTAGAGCCTCGGGGGCATGTACTTAGTTAGATATGTCTGCTATGGCAAATTTCATATCCTGTACCACGAGAAGAGTCCACTTCCCTTTTTTCCTGTGCTCAGGGAGCAAGAAAATGGCACCTGGCACCTGTGCCCATTTCTGCCAGGCCAATGAGTTTGGCTGTGAGGTCCTAAGGGCAGGTGCTGGTATGAACTGGGTCCCACTTCCCACTGGTGGTGTTTAAGGGACGTGTGCTCAGCGGTGTGGATGGTGTGAAATGTTTGCAAAAGTAACTGAGTTGAAACTGTAGGATTCTCCCTCCCTGAACAGCAAGATGGCTTCTTTACCCTGAACAGATCCCATGCAAGAGGCCGTGCACGAGGCCATGCAGGCAGCGCGGAGAAAAACTGCAGCGTGTGTTCAGATGAGCCTGGGATACGGAGAAAAACTGCAGCGTGTGTCCAGATGAGCCTGGGATACGGAGAAAAACTGCAGCGTATGTCCAGATGAGCCTGGGATACGGAGAAAAACTGCAGTGTATGTCCAGATGAGCCTGGGAAACGGAGAAAAACTGCAGCGTGTGTCCAGATGAGCCTGGGATACGGAGAAAAACTGCAGCGTGTGTCCAGATGAGCCTGGGATACGGAGAAAAACTGCAGTGTATGTCCAGATGAGCCTGGGATACGGAGAAAAACTGCAGCGTGTGTTCAGATGAGCCTGGGATATGGAGAAAAACTGCAGCGTATGTTCAGATGAGCCTGGGATACGGAGAAAAACTGCAGTGTATGTCCAGAGAGCCTGGGATACGGAGAAAAACTGCAGCGTGTGTTCAGATGAGCCTGGGATACGGAGAAAAACTGCAGCGTATGTTCAGATGAGCCTGGGATACGGAGAAAAACTGCAGTGTATGTCCAGATGAGCCTGGGATACGGAGAAAAACTGCAGTGTATGTCCAGATGAGCCTGGGATATGGAGAAAAACTGCAGCGTATGTCCAGATGAGCCTGGGATACGGAGAAAAACTGCAGCGTATGTCCAGAGAGCCTGGGATACGGAAATGTTGTCTTTTTAATTACTACTTAGAAATTTTATTTTATATGTATGGATGTTTTGCCTTGATACATGTCTGTGTGCTGCATGTTTGCCCGGTGCCCATGGAGTCCAGAAGAGGGCATCAGATCCCCTGAACCTGAGTTATAGGTGATTGTGAGTTGCTGTGTGGATGCTGGGAACCGAACCTCTCAAAGAGCAACCAGTGCTCTTAACCACAAGTCATCTCTTGTGCCCCCCTTATTTTTGAGACTGCGCATCATGTAGCCCAGGCTGGTTTCAAACTCAGCTTGTAGATGAGGTTGGCCCTGGACTCCTGGTCTCCCCACACTCACTTCCTGAGGGCTGTGAGGTTACAGGCACGCACCACCATGCTTGACTTTATGTGATGTTGAAGACCATGCATGGTAGGTGAGCACGTGGCCTCTGAGTCATATTCCCACAAACACTGGAGGATTAGAAGGGTTATACCAGACCTTGTCATGACGGCCCCATTTCTCCCCTGGACAAGTGGCTTCCCCCAATAAAATATGATCCTAGGCAAGGAAGGCCTTCCCTCCAAACTGGCCTGGGACAGTTTTGATGGTCAATGGCAGAGGCGGGGTACCTTATTCAAACCCTTTTTCCAAAGACTGTCTCTGGGAGGCTCATGGTACAATAGTAGCATGTCTTACTCCAAAATCTGGTCTGCACCCTGCTCAAAGTCATCGTAAAAACTGGTAGCCTCACTCTGTCCTTTCGTATCTCCCGTTGGCTGGCTGCATGGGTTCCTGAGAGCCACAGGCTAGCAGCTATCTGGCCAGCTCCCCAGAGAATATGCATTTCACCTACCAAAATAGCTCTTTTCAAAATGTCTTCATGCAGCACAGGACGCTGGAAGAAGGGTTTGTAATTATGTGTATGGCAAGTTGTCCCAGCCCGGTGGGGGGCTCGGAGCCTTCATATAAATTATACGAATCAGCAGTGGAGGGAGGAAACCCCACGTGGTCCTTAAAGTGATGCTTTCTCCTGACGGATGCACACGGCACTAAATCACAGCAAAACAGTTCTGGGGGCTGGCACTGCGGAGCGAATGTTGGGCTTCAGCCTGGCCGCTTTCCTAAATGCATGTGATCATCTTAATGATGTATTTGGGGAGACATGATAAATCACAAACCAAGGGAGGCTGCAGCATGCAAATGCATTTGAAGCGCTCTTTGGGCTGCATGAGTGATGGGCCATGACCACACCTGAAACCCGGGCTACAGAGCTCATTCTCTCTCTCCTGGTCTTTTCCCTCAAGGGGAAGCTTAGCCGGGCCTCCGATGGTCCTTCCTGTCTGCTAATCTGGATCCCTCCCTGCTTAGTGCACATACTGCCCCAGAGGGTCTCAGGGAAGGGAAGACACAAGATGCAGACCTCAGAGAAAGATAAGGACTGCAGGAACAACCCCAGAGGCACACAGGCGGATCTTCCATCGGAGGCAGGCACTAGGAGACATCTGGGGGCTGCACCATGGCTCTTGCCAAGATGTCCATGGCAGGAAGGTCCAGCTGCCCCCAGCAGGTCCAGCTTGTTCATCTTTAGCAGCCACACAGGCCAGGCTGGAAGAGTGACAGGCAGATGAGCCCACTGCTGCCTTGAGTCATTAGGGGTCCTGTGTCAGGGATAGACTGTGCAGGGTGGGGGTGGGGAATATCTGCAGGTTCCTTTCTGTTGTTCTGATCCCAAGGCTCAGAGTTCTAAGCCCGTGAAGAACCCACATGGTACTTTCCTGCTTTGTAGAGTTTGAGCCTGGAGGACTCCTCAGACTGAGTGCTGGGGCAGGGAGGCAGTGCGGGGTGCGTAAGGACAGGTAGCCTCCTCCTGCGGCCGTGTGCTGTAAGCTGTCTACCCAAGTGCCGGGTTACAGTGGTCACTGGAGTCTGGGGGTGCAGAGCTCAGCGTGCCTCCTGCTTCCCGGTATTCCTCGCTGGATCCCGATGGCCAGCTGGGAGATGGTCCAGGCAGCCCACAATTCTCCAGCACCCACCTTCTAAGGCACTAGCACCCATTCTCTGCAGCGAGAGTAGGGCATGCTGGTCAGCTGTCAGCCAGGTATGTGGCTGCTGCACACACTGCCAGTGAGCGGCTAGTCTGTAGAGTCAGACATGAATGGGTGTGGTCAATCTTGGACACCAGGAGTGCACTGTCAGGACTGGAGAAAGTGAGCATGGCGGGGCTGTGTGTATGAGGGAGAGGCCAGCTGGGGTGCAGGAGTAGCGTGCCATAAAGGTGGGTTTAGGGTCTGGTAAGCAGAGCCCTGAGGTAGCAGCCTGGATATGATGGGAGGCCAGAAGTTGACATCTCAGGCTTTGTGTGTGGAGAAGGGTGGAAGACCAAGTGGAGAGGTCAGTTCGCATAGACGGGTAGATTACAGCATTGGGGAAGGCTCAGTGGGTAAATGTTTCCCAAGCATGCTAAAGGACCTGAACTCAGATCTCCAGGGTCCACTAAAAGCCGAGTGAGATAACACGAACCTGTAACCCAGTACAGGGGAGTAGAGAGATGGGGACAGGCAGATGCCAGGTTTACAAACAGCTAGTCCATCTGAAATGGCCCAAAATGGACTCAGGGAGAGACCAGGTCTCAAAAACTAAGGCAGAGGGTTGACAAGATGGCTCAGCAGGAAGGGTTTGAGACTCAGTCAGTCAGAAAGACTCCCACAAGTTAGACTCCTACTGCCGCACATGTCCAAACATACACGGTACATACAAAATCAACAAACAAATGAAAAAAAAAATCAAAGAAAAAAGCCCATAAAGAAGCAACTGAGGAAGATATCCTGACACTGACTTCTATTCCATGCATGCCTGCACAGGCAGGTATACCTCTACACACATGTGTGCACACACACATACACATTCATGTCCACACAGGCAAGCATACCTGTATACACACGTGCACATATATGAGTGTGTGCACATGCATGTACATGCACAGAATCCTCATAAGGACTCAAACAATGTCTTACTGAGGGACAGTGCTGTGTGCCCTAGTCTAAGTAAGGTGGGGTCCAGTGCTCTAAGCGCTGGCCACTGTCTGAACCTGCTGGACCTGTCCTGCTCTTGGTACCGCTGTAATATCCAGCTACCCATGGGACAGGGTAAGAGAAAGAACTGGGCTTCAAATAAATGCTTGACCCTGAAAGTCCCCACTGTGTGCCCTCAACTTAGGGCAGCCTGTGAGGGTATCAGGGCCTTGGACAGGGGTCTCCTGAGGAGCGGTGTCGGTGGCCTGGAAGGGACTGTCAAGAGATCTGCTGGACTTCTGCCAGTGAGCCCCCCTCCCGACACTCCTTCAGACTCCATCAGACCCCCTCTCCATCCATAGAGTGGGTCACATCTGGGTACCAGCTGGGTGAGTCCTGCCATTGAGAGAAGCCCCAGTCTAAACGGAGGTGGGTTCCTGCCTTTGGAGGCCCCAGCTGGCAAACACGTGCCTCTGTTATTATAAGAATTAACATTTCCTAACATAAAAGAAAATAAGTTTGGTGGTTAAGCAAGTGGAAAATAGTCTTTTCCATTGCTTTGTGCCTTAGCATTTCAGCTGAACTCAGCCTCCGGAGCTCCAGAGTCACCTCTATTTAGAAGATCTGAGAGCAAGCGAGAAAGCTTTCGAAGCTCTCACTGGCCCCCACCCCCAAGGACACACCAGGAAAACACTACACAAGCTGAAGGTAAATCAGGAGAGGGGAGTTTTTGGTTAGGGAAGAAACCCTTGCTTCCCGCGTTCCCATTCCTCTAGGCTCCTGTGGGTAGATGTTCCAGTCACACCTTGAGGGGCTCCGCCATCTCATGGGACATTTACTTCCGCAGACCTGACCCAGGAGCATGTGCCAGGGACCACCTGGAGCCTTCCCTGTTTGCTTCCGAGCTTCCCTGGGTTTGAGAGGACCTTAAGCTCCTCTGTGCCAAGGCCAAGTGAAATTGCTTGCTTAACTTCCTTTTGTGAAGGAAGAGAGAGAGAATGTGTGGTGGGCACCGCAGATCACAGGCAGCGGGGATAACCTGGGACCAGATAATGGGTTCTGTGTCGCAGAGTCCTAGCCTTCCTTCCTGGCTCGGGCGCATTCTGCATTTGATAATCTTGGATTAGAAGTTTCAGTAATTTAAAATCAGAACACCCAGATTCCTGCTCACTTTAAATCCTGCTGGAGCCCCCTCAGCCCAGCCCAGGATTGGGAACCAGATCTCCTGCACATCCTGTCTCTGCCCTGAAGACTCAGGGCAGCAAGTCCTTAGGCTCTGGGGAGGGGTTCACCAGGAGGGCTCAGCACTCGGCTTATACTCTGGGGGCCCAAGGGCCAGGCTGCTTTTTGCTGTCTTCTTTGGGATCCTCCCTGGGACAAATGTGGTTAAGGCTGGGTCAGCAGCTCCCATCGCTTCAAGAAACAGTTTGGTGAATGCTGGGAATGTCATGGGAGCCGTTACTGATCCTGAACAAACACTGCCTGGCCACAAGACTTACAGCCCACGGCCTGTGACCTCCAAGGCAGTGACCCCCTCGGGGCCTGCTATTGTGTTTCATGGCTGTTTGCAGAGCTGGAATCATGGCATCTGGGTTGAAAGAGACATCATAGTCATTTACTAAAAGCCCCTTTTACCCTATATCCTCCGCCACCCCAGCAGCCTGCCACATAAACCATGAACACCAGCCTCAGTCCCTCACAGTTTTTCAGCATCGTATTGAACACTAAGGCTCTGGGCTGCTGTAAGACCAGGCTGACTGTCCTTGGTGGAAGAGCTGGGAATTCCTTATTTGCAACTTAGGGTCATATAGGCAAGGCACTTGGTGCTTCCTAGAGTCCAGGAGCAGGACAGGCGGGTGTCACAGGGTTGGGGTTCCTGCACCCTAAGACTTGGTATCTTAGGGTTACTATTGCTGTGATGAAACACCATGACTAAAAGCAACTTGGGGAGAAAAGGGTTTTTCACTCATACTTCTGTATAGGGCTCATCATCAGAAGTAGTGAGGGCAGGAACTCATGCAGGGTAGGAACCTAGAGGCAGGAGCTGATGCAGAGGCCGCAGAAGGGTGCTGTTTACAGGCTTGCTCACCATGGCTTGCTCAGCCCGCTTTCTTTTTTTTTTTCTTTAAATTTTTTAATTTATTTATTTATTAAAGATTTCTGCCTCCTCCCTGCCACCGCCTCTCATTTCCCTCCCCCTCCCCCATCAAGTCCCCTTCCCTCATCAGCCCGAAGAGCAATCAGGGTTCCCTGACCTGTGGGAAGTCCAAGGACCACCCACCTCCATCCAGGTCTAGTAAGGTGAGCATCCAAACTGCCTAGGCTCCCACAAAGCCAGTATGTGCAGTAGGATCAAAAACCCATTGCCATTGTTCTTGAGTTCTCAGTAGTCCTCATTGTCCACTATGTTCAGCGAGTTCGGTTTTATCCCATGCTTTTTCAGACCTAGGCCAGCTGGCCTTGGTGAGATCCCAATAGAACATCCCCATTGTCTCAGTGTGTGGGTGCACCCCTCGCGGTCCTGAGTTCCTTGCTCATGCTCTCTCTCCTTCTGCTCCTGATTTGGACCTTGAAATTTCAGTCCGGTGCTCCAATGTGGGTCTCTGTCTCTCTGTCTCCTTTCATTGCCTGATGAAGGTTAATATTCAGGAGGATGCCTATATGTTTTCCTTTGGGTTCACCTTCTTATTTAGCTTCTCTAGGATTGACAATTATAGGCTCAATGTCCTTTATTTATGGCTAGAAACCAAATATGTGTGAGTACATCCCATGTTCCTCTTTTTGGGTCTGGCTTACCTCACTCAGGATAGTGTTTTCTATTTCTATCCATTTGTATGCAAAATTCAAGAAGTCCTTGTTTTTTACTGCTGAGTAGTACTCTAATATGTATATATTCCATACTTTCTTCATCTATTCTTCCATTGAAGGGCATCTAGGTTGTTTCCAGGTTCTGGCTATTACAAACAATGCTGCTATGAACATAGTTGAACATATACTTTTGTTGTATGGTAGGGCCTCTCTTGGGTATATTCCCAAGAGTGGTATTGCTGGGTCCAGGGGTTTAGCCCGCTTTCTTATAGAACCCAGGACCACTAGCCCTGGAGTGGCACCACGCAAAATGGGCTGGGACCTCCCCCATCAATCACTAATTAAGAAAACGCCCTACAGCTGGATATTATGGCGGCCTTTTCTCAGCTGAGGTTCCCCCCCTCAGATAATGCTAGTTTGCGTCAAGTTGATGTAAAACTAGCCAGCACAGCTTCCAACACGATATCTATTGCCACATCTCAGCCAACCTTTAAGTTAGCCCTCGCCAGGACTGCAGAGGTAGCTCAGTGGAAAAAGCGCTTGCTCCCCAAGCATAAAGAGTGGATCCTCAGAATTCCCTAAACGCCAGGCAGGTGTGGTGGCCTCCTATAATCCCAGCTGCCCCACCCCAGGAGGGGGCAGAGACAGGGGCTCCCCAGAACAAGCAGAGTTAGGATGGCATGAAGGCATGAGGCAGCTATGGGACCTTCTCAGTGGGCACTGCTATGCCCATCTCACAGATATGACCCAGTGATTGGAGCTGATACCTGGACTTAGTGCTGAGGACTTTTCATCCTCTGAGTAGGCTCTTCCTGCCCAGTGTGGGGGTGAGAGCCCAGTGTGTGTGTGTGTGTGTGTGTGAGAGAGAGAGAGAGAGAGAGAGAGAGAGAGAGAACGAGCCAGAGCGAGAGCCCAGTTTGGCGTGTGAGGCCAGACACTCTTTAATTTCCATGGGGTTTTCCCAGGCTAGGCTCTGACTTGGATGCAAAGCCCCTGGCAGAGGTGGAGCTGTGGTCTACATCCAAGCATATGTGAGCACTTCTAAGCCATTTTTGCACCAAACTCTGCCTGAGCCCTGGCTGCTGGTTATGCTGGGGTGACTCTGGAGAATGCAGTGAGCCAGGAACCACGCTTTCACATGGACTCCTGGGGCTAGAGCTGATGTCAGAGCAATGGCTGTTAGTTGGCTGAGCCAGGGAGGCTGTGGGGTCCTAGCAGCTAGTGTGAGTCCCTTTGAAGAGAAACCGCAAAGGACAATTGAAACAAGGTGGATACAAAATAACCCAGAGGGCCCGAAAGAGGCCATTCTGAATAGGAACTGGAGTTGCAGCAGAGGCACGGAGAGTGCAGTTTGCCAGCTTGGTGCCACACTCTGGCCCAGGCTGCATGACTGAGGTTAGGCCCCTCTGAGCTCAGCTCCCTCACCTGTGGGAAGGAGGCTGATGTTCAGACAGCCCACCTTTCCTGCCATCTGCATGTTCTGGGCTCAGGGGACAAGTGGGAGGCCTTGGGGGAGCATACAGCACCCAGCACCTATGTGTTATTATTGCCAGCAGTCTTCTGGGAGAGCAAGGACCTACATGACTCTCTTGGTGCCTGCTGGGAGATGAGATGCCTAGCTCATTAAGGAGGGGCTGGTGAGAGCGAATTTGGAGCTCTGAGAAGCTGCAGGGAGCTTGTGGTGCTCTGTAAACACCCTCCCCCACCCTTGCTTACACTAATTCCAGAACTAGGGGGTTCAGGGGTCCTTTGGATTTCTCTTTGAAATCTGCAATGGTAGTTAGAAGTCCTCTCTATCTAAAGGCACAGAGGACAGGCTTTCTCTCAGTGGAATGTGTTGAAGTCTGACTCTCAGAGCCCGGGGGGGGGGGGGGGCACCCGTGTCCTCCAGCCAGGCTCCTGACGCTTGCTTCTCCCAGGGACCCCACTGTGGTGCCATGTGTGTTACCAGGCCTCAGTAATTCACTGATATTTCTGTGAGCGTAGACAACCTGTTCCTGGCTGGAACAGAACCGCTGCTCCTCACGTGCTGAGGAGCCACAAAAGGCTGGAAATGTTTTACACAAATGCAAATTATAAGACACACACATGTCTGAATCCTAGCATCTGCTGTCCACAAAGAAACCTGGCTGCTGCTGAGCCATTATCTCCTGCCACTCAGCAGGTGATGGCCACAGGGAGGAGAGGCAGGCTACCCACCCCAGAGTCAAGAGCTCATCCTTCTCTGAGGCCTTTTGGGACAGTGTGACTGGAAAGAGAGGCCACTTTGGGGAGGAGACAGGAAGAGAGAGGCCTGCTCAGACTCATGTCCCTGGGTGCTGAGCCTGCTCCTGCACTGGTTGGGGGCTGCTGAAATCTCAAAGGCTCAGGTACCCCGTGCCTGGCCCTGCTGCTTCACTCCAAGCTCAGCTCTGCTTTGGTGAAAACCCGGTAAATCTTAGGTGTTATCCTGAGCAGGTACAACGGTGTCATCTGGGGGTGAAGGGGTACAGAGAAAGCACAGAGGGAGGAGGCGCAAGCCCTTTCCATGGCTCCGGTGCAGCCCCAGATTGGAAGTTTAAAAACCAGCTGGCTGCTGTGGGAGGGGCCCTTGATGCCAGAGTAGCTGGCATATTTATGGGGTAATGGTTTCTATGCAGCAAAGTGAGGTGGGTCCCTGAGCTCTGGGGACCTGGTGGACTGTGGAATAGGCAGCTTTTGATTTGTTTTCCTATTTCTGACTGGCTGGTTCCATCAACTCTGCTCACTGCTCTACAGCGAGGCTCCTTTTCCCATCAGAAAGACAGAAGCTAAATATTTATTGGCCTTTCCTCGCTTCAGGTTGCTAAAAGTTTGATCTTCATTGCAGGGGAACGGTGGTCACCACGTACCTTCTGGGTGGGTTGTCTGCATAAGCCGAGGATTGGGCATTTAATTCAACTGTTTCTATGTCAGTGACCAGCACTAATTATCTCAGAAAAAGGAACTTCAGGCCTTGGACGTCTATCTCCCGCAGCGATCTCCACTCCCACCTGGAGTTTAGCACCAGCTGAGCTTGTGTTTTCTTTGTGCTGTGAGTTGGAGGACGCCCGTGTTTTTAAAAATATGACTTCTGTTGTGAGCTTTCCAGAGTGGCTGCCTGGTGGGTTAGCCAACCATCACCTCGACGTCCTCCTCCTTGCTCGTCATGGGCACTTGATTCATACCATCAGTTCCTTCCTAGATCTTGGTGTTGCAAACACAACAGCATGAGCCGGGAAGGTGGCAGCACCTGGCAATTCTCTGTCTGGGCGGGCTATGATGCCCGAGGTGTCTGGGGTCCTTGGAAATTCTTGCGGGCTATGGGCTACACTCTGCTATGTCCTGGCGGAACTAGCTGTGGAGAATGATCTACAAACCTACACTTGCTTTTCACTTCTGGGGTCACTGCTGTTTGGCTAGGGAGTCAGGGGTGCCTGAGCAGGTAGAGGAGAACCAGGGTGGCGACACAGAGACCCCATGCCTTGAGGGAGCGCTCTGTGTCTTTGTTCGCATCTCTTCATGTCTGTGTCTCAGTGTCTCTGTCTGTCTCTGCTCTCTGTGTGTGTCTCCCTGCCTCCCCCTGGCTCACCATTATGACTCACTCCTTGGTGCAAAGAGAGAGCACATTGGATTAGATTTTGAGTCTGAGTCTGAGAAACTAGGTCAGGATAATGGTGGGAAAAGGGCTTGCAGGTCAACTCTTAACTGAAGAACCTCTCAAGGTCTGTGGTACAGTATCGACAACCCACATGCCCATTCTCCTGTGGCTCCTTGTGCTCTCTGCGAGACCCATCTTGGTCTCTGGCCTTCTAAGCACCAGCCTCCACCAGCCCAGGTGCCGGAGAGCTCAGCCCCTTCCTTTGGATGCCCGCAGGACTTTATGGGTGTGCAGGATAGCACTGTCTGTTAGAGCCCGCACCAGACTGCCCCCCTTCAGAACAGAGCCTGTCAGCCTCTGCCCTACCCAAAATGAGGCTGCTACTCCTCCACTGCCCTGGCTGTCCCCTGCCTCATCTCAGGACCCAGGGACTGTGACACTTATATGCATGATAGAAGCTGCTTTTATTTAGTAAAAAAGACCACCTGAATTAGAGAATATGCCTGCTCTCAACCAAAACCTCTCATGCCATCAAAACCCTGGTCCCCAGTTCTGGCTTCCTGCACCTCCTTTCATCCCAGGGATACCCCTGTGGACTCTCAGTGTCCTTCCTCCCCTGAGGCAAGGCACTAATGAGTCCCAAGGTCATGTTTGAGACGCTGTAATTATGTCTAATCACCCCGCATGTTGGGACAGTGATCTTGTACAGAGTGGCACCTGCATCAGATCCCCCCCGTTTGGGGAGTTGGTTTTAGCTATGTAAACCATGCAGATAACAGGCAAGCCGTCTTCCTGGTGTCATCTGCAATTTGCTCCAGCATCTAATACTACAGATTAATTAGATTCCTGAGCTTACGGTCACATCCCACCTGTTTCAGAATGCCTGTGGCTGGGTTGACAGGTCGTGTGTTCAGGAGCTTATCACAGTACTCTTTGGAAGAAGGAAGTAATTTAATCTAAATTTAAGGTCTCGTTGCCACTGGATCCTGACAACGGAATGTCCGAGGTGTTGCAGGAGTCTCTTGTGTTTGAGTTCCCTGGGATTTTCTCCTCTGTTTGGTGGATGAACATACACCCATCTATGACAACGACATCACTGAGTTCTGCTGTGGCACAATGGTCTTGTATTGTTTTAATAAAATGCTGATTGGCCAGTAGCCAGGCAGGAAGTATAGGTGACCAGAACAGGAGAATTCTGGGAAAAGGAAAGGTTCAGTCTGTAGTCGACACAGAGGAAGCAAGATGAGAACACCTCAGTGATAAAGGTACCAAGCCACGTGGCTAACACAGACAACAATTATGGGCTAATATAAGTTATAAGAGTTAATAAGAAGCCTGAGCTAATAGGCCAACCAGTTTACGATTAATGTAGACCTCTGTGTATTTCTTTGGGGCTGAATGGCTGTGGGACCAGGCGGGACAGAAACTTCTGCAACAGAGTTCCCTGGGATTTTCTCCTCTGTTTGGTAGATGGTCATACACCCATCTATGACAATGACATCATTGAGTTCCCTGGGATTTTCTACACCCATCTATGACAATGACATCACTGAGTTCCCTGGGATTTTCTACACTCATCTATGACAATGACATCACTGAGTTCCCTGGGATTTTCTACACTCATCTATGACAATGACATCACTGAGTTCCCTGGGATTTTCTACACCCATCTATGACAGTGACATCATTTAGCCATCACTGCATTTATTAGATTTTTTTCTCACCTAACTGATGGCATGTTTTGTTGATCGATGGCCACATAAATTATCCTTAATCACCAGGCTGTTTGGTTTTAAAAGCGAGACTACTTAGGTTACAGGGCATTGGCAATGCATAGGATCTAACTGCAGGTGGCAGAAGTAGGTGTGGGAGAGAGTGCCTGTCACTGGTGCCAGCTAACGTAGGGCATTCTGGGCAAGGCAGGCATGCAAGTGAGGTGGTAACAAGACACACTTGAAAGGCCAGAGGTGGCTGAGAACATCAAGAGGGAGAGTGCTTGCAGGGAGTCCCTCGAGGTGCAGGGGCACTGGGTCTGCTTCAAGTCATGTTCATGCCTTCTGCATACATTCTGCTTGAATTCCAAAGGAGTCCTAAGAGTGGCTAGCTGAGAGACACCTCCAGGGATTAAATGGAGTGTTTGTTTTAAACATGAAAAGGGAGTATGATGCTTCCCCATCCTGACTACATGCATTAGTGATGATTGATTGTGTGTCTGCAGGGGTGCGAGACCCTGGGTTGTGATTGTGTGTCTGCAGGGGAGTGTGACCCTGGGTTGTGATTGTGTGCCTGTAGAGGAGCGTGGCTCTGGGCTGTGATTGTGTGTCTGCAGGGGTGCGGGACCCTGGGTTGTGATTGTGTGTCTGCAGGGGTGCGGGGCCCTGGGTTGTGATTGTGTGTCTGCAGGGGTGCGGGACCCTGGGTTGTGATTGTGTGTCTGCAGGGGTGCAGGTCCCTGGGTTGTGATTGTGTGTCTGCAGGGTTGCAGGTCCCTTGGTTGTGATTGTGTGTCTGCAGGGGTGTGGGGCCCTGGGCTGTAATTGTGTGCATGCCAGAGAGTGGGGTGCTGTGTTCAGAGCTACCATTTCTGCCCTGTGGAGAGCAACTGGAGAAGAGAGTCTGAAGTGAAGTCTTCCTCAAGGACCAGCTGAGGAGCAATGATCTTCAACCTTTGACATCCTAACCCCAACTTTATACCTGTGTTCTTGCCAGGGCTGTGGTCCCTACACCACTGTGAAGTTTGTCATCCCTGGAGGTGACATCTAATCAGGCTGGCTTCACCACATGGGTTGGACTGAGGAGCCCTTCTCAGCCATCTCTCCCCCTCATGCTTATATCACTAAGGTTGCACTTGGTTAGGAAAGACCTGTTGATGCCCACCCTTCCCTCCAATGGGAGGGCTTCAATATGGGGGGGGGGTGAGATGGAGGCTTCATTCCTCAGGAGAGAGACAGAAAAGATGGGGACTTTTGGATCCAATGAGTTGAACTTCAAGAGCCTTAGATCACAATGTTTGGGGTACCCAGATGCCCTGTTACCAAAGGCTGACAGTAAAACCTCAGCTCCCATTCTCCCCACCCATGGTATCAGCTGGCCAGGGCACGAGGATGCTGTGGCAACAGAAGTCAGCCTGGGATTCCTGCATCCTCTTTGTGTCCAACATTGCTGGGCTTCTCCTAAGGGCATCCACCTTACAGACTGTTCCTCCCCGCAAGCTGATCCCCAGCTCTGCTGTTGAACTGTCAAGCAGGTGGGGGCTCTGGGCTGTAAACTGGAAGATCAGGGAATGAGCGAGACGTTTGCAAAATCACCAACTGCAGCAGTTTCTTAGCAACCGCTATTAGAGGGCTCCTTGGTAGTTAAAAAAAGATCTGCTCTCTTGAAAATGGAGCCGTGGATGGTGGAGCCTGCTCTTCGGCATGCCTCTGCTCTGTGCACTGGAGAAACACCTAGGAACATAGCAAATGGTCCTCAGCCCTCTCTGGAGAGCCAAGGGGCCGTGACATTCTGCCTAGGGACAGGGGCAGGGACCAAGATGCCAAGTCACCACTGCTGTTCATGATGTGGAGATGGGGACTTGCCACACAGAAGCCCTTACTGGACCAAGCTTCCTTCCCATGCCCTCACCCTTCTTCTCGGAACTACCCAGAGGCTAAGAGGAGGTGGTGTCCTCAGGGTCTGGGCAGTGCTGACAGTCACAGCAAGGACCCATCCTCAGCCTGCTGCCAGCTCAGATGGGTGTATGTGTGAGTGATGCATGGGTGCTCACATGCATCTCTCTAGCGAGCGAGCCTGGAACATTCCCCAGGTTCTCAAATGGGCGTGAGATCACTTTCCCTCCCTTTTATCTTGGTGCACATTTTGTACAATGTGGGGCTGCACAGCTATCCTGTTGGTGGGCAAGAAGCCCCCTCATGTGGCCTACTACTGTACGAGGCAGGCACTGACTCTGCCCTGTGTGTTGTCGGCTTTGTCTCCTTCAGGATGGGGACCCAGCACCACATGGACACTCTGGTGTCCACCCCTCACTGTAATGGGCCACGGTGTTGTGACCATGGTGGAATCACGGTCCCAGGGCCTTTCCTTCTGCTGTTTAGCTGGAATAGAAGCTGCTTCCTGGAAAAATGTTGTCAAGGATTTTGATGTTGCCCAACAGGAAGAGAAAGTGCTCAGTGGTTCCGATGTAGAGCGGTTCCTGGGGACACGCCCTCTCTGTGGGTTGGGGCCTGTGGATCTCTGTCTCCCATCCTGCCGACCCAACCTCAGTTCTCTATTTCTTCATCTGCCCTATGCAGCTGGCATCACCTGCCTCCTGACATGTCTGGGCAAAACCAGCTCACACATGGGGGTGTGTCTGCAGAGCCACACCCCACAGGCGCTCAACACAGGGGCTACTCTCTCCATTCCAGCCTCCACAATGCATCTCAGGTGGCCTGCCTGGCAGGCTGGTGTCTGCACAGACTGGAGCTTCCTAGTCTCAAAGAAGACCCAGCCTGACATTTTCCATCCTACGAGAAACACACCCCCTTGGAGAAAACGGGCCTCTTTTGGTAAGGTTGGTCATGGCGTGGCCACTCCCTTGCCAGAAGATACTGGGGGGGGGGTAAATAGCACAAAACATCCATTTCTGTCTAGAGTTCCTGCCCACACCCCCATCCCTGACTCTGCCATGTCTATGATGCCTCCTGGAGGAGGCAGAAGGTAGATTCTAGTTTCACATGGCCTTCTTTTTCCAGGGAGTGGGTGGGTGAGTTTTAGATCTGAGTATTCTAAGCTACAAATCTTCTGGGATGGGAAGTTTTTCTTATAATGGACTTCCATGTTTTGACAGCTTAATGGCCCAGCAATTGGGTTGGGAGCTAGAAATAAAGTTGGCTTCCACCACAGCCTCTGGAATCCCCAGTCTGGGTCACCTCACCTGGGACTTGCGGCATCAGCCCAAGGGAGCTCATCCTGGCCCCTGCCATCTGCTCTGCACACACAGTGTTGGAACCCTGCTTCCGAATTGAATGGATTCCAGCCTCAAGAGGAGGAATTCGGAGGAAAAAAGATATTGATGGAAATCCCCCAGCCGCAGCTTCCTTAACATGTAATCAAGTTACCGTTCATATTTCCAAATAAAGTCGAGCAGCTGAACCAGAAGGTCTCATCTGGGAACCAAACGTAAATTTAAACACTGCCTGCTTCTTAGTGTTAGGGATTTTTAGACTTTCAAATAACCAAGCTCAGGGAAATTGGTTTGGACAGGTGCTCTGGCTACGTCTCTCTCTGTGGCACTGTTAATTGCCAGCTTGGATGGGTTGTGCCAAGCATGCCAAGTTCCTATCTGGTGCCTCATGATTTGAACATATTCAGAAGAAGGTCAGAGCTGTCTGAGCCCTGCAGAGGAGGTCTGGGCGCAGTTCATGGGCACACGGTAGCATCATACCGCAGGAGAGACTGGACAACTCACTCACAGGTGAGCCATGATAAGCCACCTGTGGGCAGGTGGGGGGTGTACAAGCAGGAGGGGGGTAATGACAAAGGGGAAGGTTCCTTGACTGCCCAGACCCATCAAGTCAGTGATTATGGATACACCCATTCCTGCCAGCAGCCAGCCGCCAAGAGCCAGGCCCGTGACAAGCAGAATTAGGAGGAAATGTCTCTGAGCTGGAGTCATCTGTGACTATCCCACAAAGGATGGCCGTGAGAATGACAGGGAGAAGTGTCCACTGCTCCCGCAAAGGCCACCTGCTGGATTGTGGTGGCTACAAAGCAGAGTTCCAGAGGTGGGAAAAGATGAATTGTCTGGGGACTTCCTCCAGCCACTGCCTTTAACCCTCCCCTGCCCAGGATGGTGTGAGCAATGACAACTCTGGTTTGACACTGGTAGGCTCTCTGAGCCACTGCCCCCATGGGAACAACATGGCTAGTATGTGCTGCCTCACGCCAGGCTGCAGCTGGGCTTAACCAGGCAGGGAGGGTTTCAAGTTCCCAGCAGAGCCCACATTGTAGATATTGGCTGTTGAAGCACCCTTCTTACAAGAGATGAGAAAGGTTAAGAGCATCCTTGAAACAGGCAGAGACCAGATGGAACCATGTTTGTGCTGACTAACGGTTGTGAGGGGCCACAGCTCTGTCCCTGGAGCACGGTGGCCAGCAATAGAAGGACACCAACTGTCTAGGCGTTAAACCCGAGGCCTGTGAATGTCACTGCCCTCAGAGAGGGGTCATAGCTATGGCCAGTTAAGGGCACCTAGAGTCCCCTAGGGAGTTCCAGAAGCCATCACGCGGTCTCTCTGTAAGGAGAAGAGATTTATATGGAGAAACAGACCACAAGATGATTGTGTGGAGGGTGGCGGGGGATGCTGAGCTGTGGGCCTGGGGAGGAAGGACGGAGCTCAGAGGGAGGGTGCAGGGCTTCTGGGAACTGCGGAGAATAGGAATACGATAGCCCCTTTATCCCCTTGAGGGGTGTGGCCTGCTAGAGCCTTCATTCTGGCCAATCAACCTGATCTCAGACTTCAGGAATGTCAGAGAGTAAGTGTGAGCAGGGAGCATGCGCAGGAGAGTGGAGGGAAGCAACACAGGAGGCTGCCTGGGACCCTCAGAGACTTAAAGGGCCCACGTCTACTCTGCACACTGTGTAGGGCAATCCAGGCTCACTGAGGTTGGAGGAGGGGATGCTGCAAGGAACTGGGACCACCCAGACTCAATGTCCACGCCCACTCCAGTGTGCAGGCTCAGGTTCTATGTCCCCAGGGCAGCAAATGAGACACACTTGCTCTGACATATTACCTGGCAGAGGGAGAAGAGGGGTCTAATCATGGCTTCTTGGGGGACTTCAGACCATCACAGCAGGAAGACATGATGGGGCAGCCCCAACCACAGTCGTGGGTCAGGACACAGAAAGAATGGCTCCAGAGGCAGCACCAACAGCAACACCTCCTAAAGGCTCCACGGTCCCAGACAGTGCAATAAGCCAGTGAACTAAGTGTTACAATCCTTGGAAGACACTTTGGACTTCAACCCTAAGGGAGAATGTGTGGCCCTTGGACTCCTGAACCCACACAGGGTCACTCAGCTAACCGTAGATGTCAGGTGAGATTCTAGGTTAAAGCTGTACATGAAGAAGGTTCTGGGGACTGGGGATGCAGCTCAGATGACAGAGTATGTCTGATTAGCATGCATGACACCCTGGGATCTGTGCCCAGCGGTGCATAAGCTGGATATGGTGGCACACACCACCTGTAATCCTAGAGGCACACCGAAGGTAGAGGCAGGCAGATCAGGAGTTAAAGGTCACCTTTGCTCCAAGGTGAGGTGGAAGCCAGCCTTGGTTACACGACAGACTGTGTCAAAAACAGCAAATGCTTCTGATGTGGGAAGTCCCTCTGTATATCTGTTGCTTTTATTGGCTAATGACAAAGAAACTGTTTTGAACCTATAGCAGGGCAGAACAGAGCTAGGCAGGGAAAACTAAATTGAATGTTGGGAGAAAGAAGGCGGAGTCAGAGAAGCCATGGAGCCCTGCTGGAGACAGATAAAGGATGCCGGACAGAACTTTACCCAGTAAGCCACAGCCATATGGCGATACACAGATTAATTAATAGAGTTAAATTCATGGCCTAGCCAAGAAGAAGCTAGAGCTAATAGGCTAAGCAGTGATTTAATTAATACTGTTTCTGTGTGGTTGTTTTGGGGCTGAGCGGCCAGGAACAAACAAGCAGGCTCCTCTCACAACATGCTTCCTCAGGGAAAAAGAAACTCCTAAGTGTCAGCCGTTATAGCCTTCCAGAAGGCTGGCCGACGTCTTAGTGGACAGAGGTACTAAGAGGGTTTATCATATGGGTCTGAAGACAGAGTTGGATACCCAGAATCCATGACGGAAGGGGAGAACTGACTTCATAAAGCTGTCCACTGACCTCCCCAGACACGCTGCAGTACCTGTGTGCACGGATGCACGCATATACACAGTAATAAGAGATTCCTGCTGGGGTTGTTGATGACTTGGCTGCATCCTCAGCTGTCCATGGGGTTAAGAACCAGCCTCTAGGGCTGGGTAGCTACTCAGCTGGCAGCATCATTGCCATGCAAACTGGAAGACCAAAGGTCAATGCCCAGGATCCTTGAAAAATCTGGGTGTGACAGAATCTGCCCATAACCCTAGTGCTGGGTGTGTGTTAGGTGGAGACAGAAGCAGCCCTGGGCCTCACTGGCCAGACATCCTAGCCAAACTGGTGAGCTCCTGGTTCAGTGGGAGACCCTATATCAAACCAAGGAGAGTGAATGAAGGAGGTGCATACCTTCATTCAACCTGTAGCCTCCACTCTCACAGGCTCACACATGCATACACATGAACACATACATGTACACGGACACATATAATCGCCATCTATCCCATGAACAAATGTAGTTTCTTTTTCATTTCTGGGACACATGCACACACATGTGTGCACGCATATACACACACACATATACACACACACCAGCCAGCTATGAGACCCCTCCACACCAACACTCCACATTTCCAGCTGTTTAAATGTAAGTTCCTGATAAATGGAACAAGAGAGTGTATTTAAGCTATTCAAATATTATCTGATTATTTAGAAACATTTATAGGGGCTAATTATAAGTAACAGTTGATCAGAAATGTAACAGCTATAAAATTAATCCTTAATAACCACGGCTCTGACAAGTGGCTGATATTTATTTAACATATATTAGAAGCTTTTTAAATTTGCATTAAGAGAGTTCAGAGCTTAGTGAGATCCCTAGGGACGTTGACTGCCATAAAGTAGCTGTCACCTCTGGCCCTCTGCTGCAGAATGAGGCCAGGTCAGCAGAGGCTAATTTTTATTGACTACAGCTTTGAAAAGAAGCATTGAGCAAGTTAATGAGAAAGAGAGAGAGGGAGAAAAGATGGGCAAGATACAGAGAGCATTGTGGACTAGCTGGACAGTCTCTGCCCATGTGTGTGACCACAAAAAGGACCACTGACAAGCCTGCCCTCCTCTTCAAAGGAGGAGGAAGCAGGTTATCCACAGCCCCGGCCCCTGGAATATTCACAGCCTCTGTCCACGAGTACCAACCCTCCAGGGAGGGCCTGAGCAAGGTAACATTTGTTCTGTGGCCTCTGTGCTGAGCTCCGTGCCAGCATCTCCTCCTAAGGAGTCCACACACACTGGTCTGTGGGCTCTCACGTGGCTGTGGAATTGTCTGGAAGTAGCTGGCAAAGGAGCAGGTAGGTTTGCACAAGCCAAAGATCCACGCATGGCCCAATGAGCAGCCGTTGTCCAAGGTGAGAGGTGTTGAGAACCCATGGGACCAGGGGAGAAACTGAGGCACAGGGACAGTGCAACGCTCAACCTTCACTGCCAACCTGGGTTTGGAATCTCCCAGGAGACACAGCTCTGCGAATATCTGTGAGGGAATTTTCAGAGAGGACTGGCTGAGGAGGAAGATCTATGCTGACTGTGGGTGGCAGTTTCCATGGGCTGAGGTTCCAGACTGAAGAGGAATGAGAAGTGGGAGGAGCACCAGAGTGCTGTACTCTTTACATCCTGACTGTGGACGCAGTGTGGCCAGTTGCTTCGAGCTCCAGCCACCGTGACCACGGATCCTCACAACTGCGAGCCAGAATGAACTGTCCTGCAATGTGACCAGCTACTTCGAGCTGCAGCCATCATGACCACATACTCTCACAACTGCGAGCCAGAATGAACTCTCCAGCTGCTTACTGCCAGGTATTTGGTCACAATGATAAGAGATGGTGTGTCACACAGCAAGCAGTACAGGATGGATGTGCAGCAGGAGCAGAGCCCATGCCCCCGCAACTGCTCCCAGCTTCCCCGTGGTCACGATAGGGCACCCCAGATGCCTGACATGGAGGTGCCAAGGCATAGCTCGGCCACAATGAGACGCCTGACATCTCATGCAGCTGGGCTGCTGGCTTAGAACAAGGCTGCTTGACCTCAGATCCATAGGGTGAGACGCTTGGTCACCTGTATCCCAGGCCAGGTTGTGAGGGAGGGTTTGCCATCTCAGTCATCCACTCGACTCCAGCTGGATGCTGGGCACAGCTGTGAGGGATTTTCTTGATCACAGTATTTGAATGTGGGAAGACCCACCCTACGCATGGGTGGCATCTCTGGGGGCAGCCCGGATAGAAGGACATGGGAGAAGGAAACTTTGCTGTTTGCCTGCTGGTCCTCCACTCTCACTAGTGAGACCATCTGCCCTGCTGCAGCGTTCCTCCGCAGACATAGAACTAGTGTGGCTGGGCCTCCCCCTGTCACTAGCCATAGAGGACAGCCTACACCTTCTGCCCCCACAGGACTTGCCGGGCTCCTTCCTGGCCACCTAGAGGCAGGGTAGCTGTCACCTGTCCCCTCTGGTTGGGGATATCTTTTCAAGTCACAGTCTGTCATCAGTGGCCCCTTGTCCTCCCAAATGTGAAGGAAGCCATGACGACTCTGAAGCCAGCTCCACCACCTTTGCAGGCCCGTGGCTAAGTGGTGATGCCCAGCAATGTCAAGCAGTGATGGTAGGTGACCACCTCCCTCACACCATGAAAGAAGCCTCCAGTGGCCCTGCTGTCTCGGGAGATCCACTAAGATCTGAGGTCACCTGGAATTGGCCACATCCCATAGAGTCCCACTACTCTCCTTCCCTCTGAGTGACCCAGAGTGGCACGAACCCCACTGCCCGGCATCCTGACCGCATCTGGCCTCCACTCTAGAGCTGGTCCAGCGCTGTGAGCCTCTCATGCTGCTGCCAGCCACGACGGAGCCCACTTGGGTAGGTGCCTCTACCCTCACCTAAACGCACCCTCTCCAGCCAGCAGCTCAGTAATGGCTTTAAATCGCTGACAGTAGATTGATGATGGAAATCTAAAATATTAATGTATTCTAATTGAATATTCTCCAATAAATTATCTGAGCACTTGCGGCAATTTGATTTTGCTGTCGTTTCATAAGGAGCTTTCTGCGGTATCAATATAGCCACTAAGGCAGGCAGGAGAGGGAACATTTTCTGCTCAGACGGGACCGCGCATACAAAGGCCCGCTTAGTCCTTTCACATGGCCCATTCAATCACAGAACACAGGGCAGCTGAGGTGGGAGACCCTGCTTTCTTCGTGTCCCTGGGGCTTCGGCGAGGACAGCAGGACCTGCACACTGTGTGATTACAGGGATGCTCAGGGGGACGTCCTGTCCTGTCTTCTGGGGTGCTCTTTCAGAATTACTTCCTCCTCCTCATCCTGAGGGTCGGAGGGAACTCCTACCTGGAGCAGGGGACACGGTGTGAAAGGGGACACATCGTGAGGGTGTCAGCTTCCTTTGGGACTGGGCTGTGTCTCTGGGGATTGCTGTTTCCGCCATCCTTGCAGTGGGTCCCTCCTGCTGAGTGATAGTTACAGCATGTGTTCGACTCTGGCTCCCTGTTCACCCCTCCCAGAGGTCCAGTCTGCAGGCGCTGTTTGGGGGAGAGGTGCATCGTGCATTCCCCTCTGGACTGCAGGTCCACCCAGCTGTGTGGTGTCAGGCTCCACCCTTGCTGCTTGCCTGACTTCCTCTAGGGCAGTGGTTCTCAGCCTTCCTAACGCCGCCACTCTTTAGGACAGGTCCTCATGCTGTGGTGACCCCCAACCATAAAATTATTTACAAAATTACATAACTGTAATTTTGCTACTGTTATAATGTAAATATCTGATATGTGCCCCCTGTGGGGTCACAGCCCACAGGTTGAGAAACACTGCTCTAGAGACTCCGCAATGAGGAGGGCTGTGTCCAGTCTTTGCTGCAGAACCAGAGAGGCCACCCTTCCCTAGGACTGTTTTCTCTCTTCTAAGGTCTCCAGTATATCTATACGGGACACTTTCAAGTGAATTTTCCTAGTTTATCATCGGTAGGAGTGTTAGTATGTTAGTTCCCTTTTCTCTTTGTGACCAAGTGTCTGACAAATGCGATTTAGAGAAGGATTTGTTTTGGTTCTGGGTGTGAGAGGGACAGTCTGTCATGGCGGGGAAGGCATGGTGACAGGAGCTTGGGCTGCTTGCGTGCATCTTAGCAGACTAAGGTCAAGAGAAGGGGAATGTTGGTGTCAGATCTTTTTCTCCTTTTGATTCAGGTCAGTATCCCAGCTTGTGGGTGGTTCTGCCCAAATTCAGGGCAGCTGAGCCTCTCTGGAAACTCCCTCACAGACAACCTCACTAGAGCCCTGGGTGTGTTTTAGTCTAATTGAGTTAACAGTGGAAGTTAATTAACACAAGTCCATCCCTTGTCAACTGGACACACACACACACATCACTTTAAGCCACAACAGCTAGTAAGACAGAGATGATTTGACCAGGACTCCTAAGGTGATGGCCATCAAGTTGACACTCTTCCCGATGACTGTGGACTGGCCGTGAAAATGGGCAGCCTGGGGTCCTATAACTACCTGGTCACCTCATAAGTCCTCAGAGACATCTTCTCTGTCTGCAGTGTTGGGTCTGAGGGTGCCCTATCCCTTTGGGAACTTAAGCTCTGCTGGGTGATCTCTGGGGCATCTCAGAAGATAGGGAGTGGCCAGCAGGGTGGCGTCTCCTCAGGTCTCCCTTTCTCTCTCTAGATTATCCAATTCTCTGCAGTAGCTAAACAGTCAATTCTGGGTGTAAAAGGGAACTCACCCCATCTTCAAATACATAAAAGTTTGTCTCTTGCTAGACAAACTCAGACATAGACCTCATTTGGGGGAATCTGTGTGCTATGCTCATGCTTGTACCAGCATTTCCTCCATCCTGTCCTTCCTCCTTTCTCTTTCTCTGTCTCTCCCTGGCCCCTACCATGCCTTCCATGCTTTTTCTGCCTTTAAATAAATCTATCTGTCCATCCACCCACCCACCTATCTGTCTGTCTGTCTATCGATCGATCGATCCATCCATCCATCCATCCATCCATTCCCCCCTCTGTGTGTGTGTGTGTTTTCCCATGTGAGAGTCCACAAGAGGGTGTCAGATCCCATGGGACAGGAGCTATAGATGACTATGGGATCCTCCATGTGGGTGCTGGGAAGAGAATCTGGGTCCTCTGCAGGAGCAGCTGGTGTTGACCGCTAAGCCATCTTTCCAGTTCCCCTCCTGCCTTTTTAGTCTTTAAATGGTCACATGTGCATATGAACCCACCCAAATATGCCCACACACGTGCACATTAAACACATGAAACGGGAGAAGAAACCCTCAGCTTCCGTCTGGCTAAGCTACCTGTGGCTGTCATCATTGGGTCAGGTGACCTAGCCCTCTGCTGCAGATGCTGCCTTTGTCACCTGCTGGGCACAGTCCCTGCTCAGAGTGCATTTGTGGCAGCTTCCTCCAGTCTCCTCTGCAGCTATTTCTGGGGCCCCTTTTCTAGCAGGGGCCCCACGGACTGCTTTGCAGGGCTTCCTGTCTTCTCAAATATCAGTTCCCAAAATTAAACCACTTGTCCCCAAGAACACCACTTTCCTCCTCCTTGTCTCCAGTCAATTTGTGCTGCCGCGGACAACCTCCCCAGTTAACGAATTCTGAATTTTTATTAGATTCAGCTGCAGAATAGACCTCTTTCTACAAGTCCTGTTTTATCCTCCCCTGGATCTTGCCAGCAGTCAAACTTCATGAGCACATTAGAGCAGCGAGCAGCTCTCAAAGCCTGTGCTGACATCCCGTTAGGCGCCATCAGCACCGCCGGAGACATGGAACCCAATCGGGAGGGACAAGCAGAAAGCTGATGGCTGGTGCTTCTGGATTGGCACGGAAGGGAGAATTCTCTATTCTTCCCTTCAAATCTCCAAAAAAGGAAAAGGGATGCCCCATGCTGTCCAGGCCAGCACTGGGACCGGACTAGGGACCATGCCCTGTCCCACAGTTCCTCTGGGAGCTATCAGGGTGGCTCAGAGGCTGTTAATGGTTCCCTCCTCTGTGCTACTCAGCCTCCCGTTGCTGTAATAAACACCTGATAACTGACCCATAAAGATGCAAGGTTTACTTCGGCTCCTGGTCTGTGACCAATGGACTCTATGACTTTAGGTCTTGGTGGCACAAAGTGTGTGATGTTGGAGACTGTTTACTCATAGCCCAGTGTGGTCTGGAGGATGCTAGTGTCACCCAAGACACTGTGTCCTTCAAAGGCCACCTCTTGAATACCTCTCCCTGCCTGCCACCTCCTAATGGGCCCACTCCCTCTCAACAGAGCCAAACTGGGAACCCTGTCACATAAACAAGGGGTTCTGAATACACTCTGTTCTAAACCACACATCCTCCATCTGAGGATAAAAGATGGCTGGGACTTATGGGTAATGTCTTCCCAAGGTCACTGCCACTCCTCACGTACCCTGAACTGAGGCTGTGGGCTAGCTCCGTGGGATGGAACCAGTAAGATCATACCACACATTGCTAGAAGCCTACATGGCTCAGCAGCCCCGTTGATGGGAGTCACGCTCCACCATGGCCCCACATGCTTTGCCATGGACCCGTGTGGCTCAGCCCACACTCCACCATAGACTGGTGTGACTCAGTTCATGTGGACCCCCATGGCTCAGCTCCTCCTGTGCACCTGCATGGCTTAGTCTCCTAGCTCTACTGTTCTCACCAGGCTTTCCTGGACACACAAGTCTGTCCCCTGTGCGGCAGAGTGAGCACTTATGAAGAGACACTATTCCTTCCAAGGAAAACGCCGGCAATTAACTGGGGTTTGGGAAGAACATTCTGCCTCTTCTCCCACCCACGTTTTCATTTAACATATTTTATCAGAATGAAATGCCTTAACGAGCACGGAACTAGCTAATCCCAGCTGAACCTCGGAGTGTGCCAGCTCTGCTGCCCGCCCATCAAGCTGCATTCACTCTCCGATGTGGGCTTTTGGAGCACTGCCCTGGAGCACTGACAGAAAACTCACGGGCTTCCTGCAGATAGACCAACGCAGAGTAGACCCAGAGTCGCTGTCTGCACCCTGTGTGAGTCGGGAACAGAAAAAGAGAACACGGTGCAGATGTGGTTGTGTAGATGGAGTGACGTGTGTGGGCTGATGTGCACACGTGTGCACAAAGTGGGTTGTGCATACACGTGTAGATGTTTGAAACGGGCTTGTGTGCGTGGGTCATACATGTGTGTATAAAGTGGGCTGTGTGTGTATGTTTATATATATTTGTAGGTAGTGGGATGGTATATATGAATTAGGTTTCTGTATGTGTGCATGTGTGTATATATGAAGTGGGTTGCCATGTGTTCATGTGTGTGTAGGCTTGCATGCTGTGTATATGAGGCAGGCTGCTGTGTGTACAGTCGAACCATGGTTTCTTTGTTCTCCTTGCCAGTTAGGAACTCAACTTCCAAGCCTCACCAGCTGGCACTGCCCACCCGGCAGCTTCTACTGCCTGCCGCTGTGTCCAGACACACTTTCCCACGTCTGTGTGACCAGGAGAGGAAAATGCCCCTGATATGCAGCCATCCCTATGGAAAGCCATGCACACAGCATCTTCAGACATGCTGTGAGCTCAACTCTAATAGCCACACCTTGAGAAAGGTCTCCAGCTGATAGTGGACCCAGGTCTCTGCTGGTGGGAGTAAGTGGTCACTCCCTCAGTTCTAACCATGCCTGGCCATATCCCTGACCACTGACACATCCGTTCGGGTCTCAGGCCCAGCAGAGGACAGCTGACCCCTGTCCCCATGGTGATAAACAGGTAGCTCTTTCTGCAGTATGGCTCTGCCCACAAGGGCATCCTGTGGTCTTGTTATGTTTTCCCGGTCTGTCTGTAGAATAGGAGTGGAGCCAAGATTTGGGGATGCTACAGTGCTCCTGATCCTTCCCCACTGCCTGGTTCTGGACATTCCCTTTGGATGTGAGCAGACCAGAGCCCTCAGCTCACCTGTCACTCACTGCCCATGGGAATAGCTTGGAGCAGAGCTTCCTGGAGGCTGGGGATGACTGACTGGGAGTTTTTAATCAAGCTTCTGCTTGCTGCTTACTTTCAAGAATTTGGTTTGATGGGCACATAGCCACAACTTCTGTTCATATGCCGCCTGGGTCCTGCTCAGTTCACACCTGTGTCCTAGAGATACTTAGAGATTTGCAGACAGGGCCATCTCGGAAAAGCGAGCCAGCTCTGAGGAAGAGAGAGAGGCTGGGCTGGGTGGCTCGGGCATCTCTTCTCCTCCCCCCTTGCATCTTTCTCTGCACCAGATGAGGCTCAGGAGGCTCTGCAGGGCCTTGTGCATCTCTAAGACACACTGCTGTCCCCATGGCCTAGGCTCGCATGGAGGCGACTTCTCTGTGTTGGCAGCCATGCTCATAGCCACCTTCCATGTGGCGTGCAATACAGCATTGCAGGCATGGCTGGATGAAACCCCTCTCAGAACAAATTGATTTATAATAAAAATGAAAGACTTGGGGAAAACCCTTCAGTAGGTGACATTGCAGTGATCGCCAGAAGCAGCCACCATCTGGAGAGGGCCAAGACTCGTGCACAGAGTGAGGACCACACGGCTGCCCTCAGCATCATCTTAGGAGCCATTGTGGACAGTGGGTGAGTCAGTAGCCAGGAGCAGAGGCTCCCCAGTGGGGTTTCCCTCCTGGACAGCCTCCTCTGCCCGCCCAAGGTCCTGGCTCTGACTCAGGCAGCTCCAGGAAAGCCTCACGCCCCCTGTGGTGAGTGTGCGCAGAAGCAGGGGACATTGCCACGGAGTGTCCCTGGGTGTGTGTCACAGCACCAATGCCAGCGTTTCTACTCTAAATCCCCTGCCCCTCTTGGATAGACTAGGAAACCCCCTGGGGCTGACAGTAGTGACGAAGAGCTGGCAGGGAGCTCTGATGCTATCTGCACACTAAACACACAACTCTGGACTACAAGGAAAGGAACGAACAATAGAGCTGGCCTGAGAACAGACGCCTCTTTCCACATACTCTGGCCTCTCGTGACTCTTGCAAAGCCCCAGAACCCTCATTTTCATGGGGCTTCTCCTTGATCATGTCCCTGCATTTCATCACGTGACCGTCATCACAGATGTGTAAGGGGAAAACACAGTCAGATCACAGACAGGCAGGCGTCAGAGGCCAAAGGACAACCTTGAACCACACCAGCGTCCACAGACAGGACAGTGCAACAAATAATTCTGAAGAGCAGTCGCTGCAACCGAGAGGCCGGTCGGCAGAACATCCCCTCAGAGTGGCCTTGGCTCCACGTTTCCCCACAGTTTCTTTACTGCACAGTGCCTCCCACACCTCAGAACCTGCCCAGACCAGCCTTAAGAACAGCTGGGTCCACTTACCCTGACGAGCTGCTGGGGGAAGGGCCCGCGGGAGTTCTCTGGCACGTTGATGGGCGGGATGACCCAGTCACGCTTCTGCCTCCTCAGCCCTCCGGAGCTCTGGTGCTGGGGCCACGGCAGCAGTGTGTCCTTTGGGGACTGAGAGGGGTCCAGGGCTGCTGTCTTTCCTTTCTGAGGGAGAAGAGTGAGAGATATCAAGTCAGGCTTTTACACAAAGGCCCCTGTTAGGAGTGTCTATGTCCTCCCCTATTGGTGTGGAAGAGTGGGGGACACTGGGAAAAGGGTGAAAGTCTTTTTTTTTTTTTTGTGGAATTAGAAGTGGAAACCACAAAAAGGAGTCCACACAGCACCTTAGTGGACCATAGCGAAGGGGTTTCTTTGGTTTTTAAATTCTTTTGGAACCCATAGCTTTGTGCTAAGCAACCGAATCAGAAAGAAATCTCACAAAGGGTTGCTAGCTCCTATATAAACAGCTTTTTTAAATCAATAATTTCTCTCATAATAAGAAAAGAACACACATCGATATGTGCCGAACATGCCACAATAGGCACCTAACATCCATAAACATGTAGACATCTTCTATGAATCAAGAACGCAAATTAAAGTAACATACACACCCTTCCCCCTGCCAAACCAACAAGGTAAAGTTCATCTCCAATGTGGATGAACCTGTGCACTTACTCCGTGGATTAGCACCCCCTATGGACAGACAGACAGACAGACAGCCTGAGCATCCATCCTGTGGACAGACACCTTTGAATGTTGTAGTCCCAGCTGATTTGAAACTCATTTGAATTTACAGCCATGCTCCTGCCTCAGCCTCCCGAGTGCCAGCTCTCACTTCTGGAGTCCTGTGGAGTGGCATTCATGGGATGTGCAGTGGAGTTGAGGAGACACATATTCCCATGGAAGTCCCAGAGAAGTCTCCCTGCTCCCCGGTTGGCTTTTAAATCTGCTGGCAGCTGGAGGGGGCAGGGCTTGCATTTCATGCTGGCTCCACACCTGCAGCTTATACTAAGGGGCTTGTTAGAGACACCTGTTCCTCAGTACCAGGCCTGGCCAGCTCCGGGCCATGCTGGATGCTTCTGTCTATTGCGTCCTTGAGTGAAGGACATTGTTGGTTCTCAGACACATGCGTTCATGGCAAGGCTCACAAGTCCCAGGTGCCGGCTCATCTGATGAACTCAGGCCTTGTGCGTGCTAAGCAAGGGCTCTAACTGCAGCCTTCCTAGTTTACAGGGTGGGGTGGATGGGTGGGGCTCTGGCCTAGCACCACTGAAGTTGGGTTTGCTGTGGTTCTGCTAGGTCAGGACGGGGCCCTCGTGTTGGCCTGGCCAGAATGGAAGACTGGCTGCTGCTTCATGGTTTCAGGAGCCAGGCCACGGGAGATCGGGCTTCTGGAGGCCTGGGGGGATTCTGCCGGGCTGCAGGGAGAGAATAAGTCAGTGAGTCAGAAGCTAGTTTTAACTGGGGCCATCCCCGCAACTTTATGAAGATGGACTCACTGCTCAAGAGACTCCAACACTGTGGTCATGAATGGGAGGGTGGACTTCCTGAAAAAGAAGCTGGCCCACCAGTGGCCAGGGTCGGTCTCAGGAGGCCTGGTGTTGGGGGTGAGGCACTGCATCCTGGGGTGGGGAGGGTGCACTTGGCATTTCCGCAGCAGCTGTTGCTGAACAAGGAGCTGGCTTGACCCGTAGTAGTCATGGGTAGCCACTAGTGAGTTGCTGGAAGGGATTGCTGCCACCCTTCAGGGCCAGCAAGCTGCAGAGACCTTGGGAAGACACCGTAGCACCTCCTCATGGGTCTGGGCACACAATCACAGGTGGTAATGTGTGGGGCACTAGGCTCTGGCACCGTTTGCAGGAATAACCCACGGGAAGCGTCCATCCCATGACCTGCATACGATTTGCACCCATCTTCCTCTCTTCTTCTTCTTCCCTTTCTCCTTCCTCTTCTTCATCTTAAGAGAGGAGCTCACTCTATAGCTCAGTCAGGTTTTGGGCTTGTGATCTTCATGCCTCTGACCCTGGAACAGCTGAAACCACAGCTCTGCGGCCACTGGACCTGCTAGACTGTCCTCATTCAGAGCATATCTGCTGAGCTGGCCAGATGTGAGCAACTGGACCTCTTCCGAAGGACAGCCTCTGGGACTTGTCCCCAGTGCTCTGAGTGTGTGGCGAGGCAGAGCCCACCAGGCTGCCTCACACAGCTGAGTCTCTTTCATAGTAGCTGCTGCTGCCAAGGCCGCATTGTAGACTGGAAGCTCCAAGAGCCTCTCACACACCCGCTTAAAAACCCGGCTTTATCTTCATTTGCTGAGGAAGCGTTTGCGCCGTGTTAATTTCCCCAGTGTTGTTTAAATAAATTGCACATATTTGCTACTGTTTTAGAGCTGCGAGACGAATGTAATAACAAAATCTGGTGAACGTCAATGCCAGACCTGCGCAGGCTTCTGCCTGGGAGAAAACCGTCGAAGGCAATTAGCGGCCAGCCTGGTGGGAAAGGCACATTCTCCCAGACATGTGGGCCCTTGTGGAACGCGGACGTGGAAATCTGCTTGTTCTGGATGATGCTTCTCCTTCCCTAGCACATTCTCCCTATCGTGGACTTGATTCTCTTCTCTCTGTGTCTTCGTGACGGTGGCTGGTCATGGGTAAGGAGAGGTGAGCTTCGTCGCTGTTCCTAAGCATTGCAGAGTGCACCCACACACCTGTGTGAGACTCTATGCGTTTGCGCACCTGACACACATACATAGGTAGGTGTGTGTGCACGTGGACACGTGCCTGGACCCCTCTGCAGGCCACGTCTTGCCTGTTTCTGCATCTCAGCGTCTTGAGTGTCTGCCTGGACCAGCTGTCTCCCATCCACCTCCTCACGCTCTTGCTGACCTCGGCTTTTCTTAAAGCAGCAGCTGCCAACTGAAGCCTTGCTCGCAGCCAGTGTGGCCACAGTGTGGCCATCAGATATACAGCTTCAAGAGGAAAGCCTCACCATGGCCCTGGTTGCTGGACTCAGGGGAGCTGGAAGGCGAGCGGGTGATGAGAGAGGAGAAATCAGGCTTGCAGCATCCCCGGAGCCGGGACCTGCTTTCCTCTAGAGCAGTTCTCAACCTATGGGTGGCGATCCCCACAGGGTCACATACCAGGTATTCTACACGTCAGGTATTTATGATTCATAACAGTGATAGCATCATGGCGCCCTACATGAGGAACTGTGTTAAAGGGTTGTAGCATGAGGAAGGTTGAGAACCATGCCCTAGAGTCTTATAGCTAGCCCTGCCCCACCTCTCCCTGCCTTAGGGGAGTCTGAGAGTTTACTGCAGTCGGGACGTCTCCCCTCATTTTGATCCCAGATTCTAAGACCCACTTGTCCTGAACCCTTGCTTCCTGGCTTCGGGCTGAAGAGGCAGCGGATTATGTAGGAACCAGGTCAGCTTATGATCATGTTTCTCCAAGGCACCAGCTGTTCAGCCAGTCTCTTGGCCCTACATCTGTTGGATTTCCCCACCAGTTCCTACTCTCCCTCCCTCTTCTCTCTTTCCTTGAGCTAGGCTCTCTTGTAGCCCAGGCTGGCCTTGAACTTGTGATCCTCCAGTTTCTGCCTCAGAAGTGTTCGGATCACAGGTGCTTCACCACCATGCTTGCCCCTTCTTCCTCTTCTTCATCTTCTCCTTCTCTTCTTCCTTCTTTCTCCTCCTTTCAAATTTGAATTCTGAGATTAACCTTAGGTCCTCATGTGTACAAGGAAAGTGTTTTAACAACTAAGCCATATCCTCTGCCTTTTAAAGACGAATGGCATACTGTGTTCTCGTGAGCTGGGCAATGGCAGGATCCACTGGTGGGATGTGTATCCCTGTCCTTCATACTGTGTGTGCAGGCGAGCGTGTGTGCATGCATGCGTGTGTGTGTGTGTGTGTGTGTATGTGTATATGCATGTGTGTATGTGTGCATGTGTATGCATGTGTGCATGCATGTGTGTATGTGTGCGTGTGTATGCATGCGTGCGTGTGCATGTGCGCATGTGCGTGTGTGTTTTATCCTGAGAGGGGGTGGGATGGTGGGATGAAAGTCCTTCCATATCAGCTGGTCTTGGGTCCCTCTTGGTACACTTCCTGAATCCATCTCAAATACAAGCACCTTTCCTTCCCTCTTCTTCGTGGGCCTTGGCAAGATGCTCAAGCTTGTGGCCACATAGGTTGTCATTTCAGGAGAGAGGTGAGAAGTGGATTTAAAAGGCTAAGAGGGAGGCATGCAATGGAGGCCTGACGATTTCCCCTGAAGGGCAGAGGCTCCCGCTCACTGGCAGCTGTGTTAGGAGATGATGGAAGCATTGGCCACAGTGGCTGTACAGTCATCCCACACCCCTGTCCCTGAGCCCGGGGCTCTGTCCCACCCAGGCCTTACTCCCCTGAAAGGAGACCGGTTCTCTGAGCAGGACCATGAGGGTAATTGACTGTGGCTTCTCCGAGAGGTCCCCAGGGCTGCTCTGCATTAGCAAGAAGCTGGGTCAGTTCCCTGCAGGCTCCATGCACACGTGGCAAATGAATAACTCAACATTGATCTGGGGCGGGTTTTAAATAATCACTTTTTTTTTTGAGACAGGGTCTCAGTCTGTAGTCTTGGCTGGATTGGAGCTTGCTACATAGACCAGTCTGGCCTCAAACTCACAGAGATCTGCTTGCTTCTGCCTCCCGAGCACTGGGATTAAAGGTCTGGGCCACCACGCCCCGCTCACTGTACTTTATTTTAAAGACAATCAAGTGTCAGGTTAGAATACAACGTGGGAAGTGACCTTTCCTCATGGTTCCCTGCTGCCAAGCCTGCTCATCTTTCTGAGGAATCATGCAGGAGCCTGGGTTTTATAGTCAGTGAATTGTGCAACACTCAGTCAGGTGAGGCGCACGGGTCAGTGTGAGTGACAGGGTGCACCTGTGATAGGAAGCCAGGTGAGGCGCACGGGTCAGTGTGAGTGACAGGGTGCACCTGTGATAGGAAGCCAGGTGAAGCGCACGGGTCAGTGTGAGTGACAGGGTGCACCTGTGATAGGAAGCCAGGTGAGGCGCACGGGTCAGTGTGAGTGACAGGGTGCACCTGTGATAGGAAGCCAGGTGAGGCGCACGGGTCAGTGTGAGTGACAGGGTGCACCTGTGATAGGAAGCGCCTGAACACCTGTCCCAGGTGTGTACCGGTCTGTCCTGATCATCTTGGTTTGTAGTGGGCGGGAGTGGGCGGGAACCAGTTTGCAGTGGGTGGGAACTGGTTTACAAGTAGCTATTGATCAATATTTTCTAAATTTCCCTTTGATGGCAGCGCAGAGATCTGGCCGATTACCTGAGGCCTCTGGACTTCGCATGGTTCCCTGCAGCCCGTGTGGGTCTCACACAGAGCGATGCTCCCAGGGCAGACTCTTAACTGAGTGTACACAGCCCCAGCACTGTGGAGAGTTGTACAAAGGCCGGGCGGGCACAGGGACACTGAGAAGACCTAGAAAATAGATGTTCCCAGGTGGAACCACCTTATCCACCTCCCAGGCACTGGGTGCCAGGCACTGGACTACTGATTCGGGCTCCTTGATGTTTGTGCAGAATCCCTCGAGGGACAGAATTTCCCATTGTTGCCAAGAGAAGATGTCACATTTTAGAAAGCGGAAATGCAAGATTGCTTCAAGGTTCCCAGATGCCTCCCAGCTCCCCAGGAACTGGGACTGGGTGACCATGTGGACGTCTCTTTAACACCTTAAATGCTTTCCAATTTTGAGAAAAGGGCATATGTCTGAGTCTTCCTGATTCAATAAAAGCAGCTTATAGAAGCAGTCACACCACTTTTAAAGGACACACAGCAGGGTCCTGGGACACAGCCTCTTAAGTCAGGGTGTCACACTGCCAACCTCACCTTGTGAGATGCAGTCATCAGCTTTTGTTACCCATGTGACTCTTCGGGAAAGTCTCTGGTTGGGAGTACAACCCTGTGAACCCCCTAATGCTGACACACAATCTCCACAAGGCACTGGAAGTTCTAATTTTCATAACAGATAGTAGACACTGACTGGGCACAGAATAAAGGGAGTGTGTGGGGGAAAAGACAGAGAGCGGGTATTTTTGCTACCCCATTTTCTTCCTCTAGGTCTTCTGGTCAGGAAATTCTATCAGGAAAGAAAGGGTAAATATTGCTGATGGTAACAAACCCGGGATCTGCCTTTTCACCTAAGCACACTTGTGTAAGCCCTGCCCTCCAGCCAAGGTTTCTCTCCTGCAAAGGTAAAGGCAGAGGAGGAAGTGTGTGGTGCAGGCCTGCAGTCTCAGCTACTTCCTAGTCCTAGGCAGGAGGCCTGGAAGTTTAATAGCCATCTGAGGTCTTAGTGAAGTCCTGTAGCAAATGAAAAGTGAAAAAAGTGCAGCTACTGGGATGTGGCTCCATGGTAGAGCTCTCCTGGTGCAGCTACTGGGATGTAGTTCCGTGGCAGTGCTCTCCTAGTGCAGCTACTGGGATGTAGTTCCGTGGCAGTGCTCTACTGGGATGTAGTTCCGTGGCAGTGCTCTCCTAGTGCAGCTACTGGGATGTGGCTCCGTGGCAGAGCTCTCCTAGTGCAGCTACTGGGATGTAGTTCCGTGGCAGTGCTCTCCTAGTGCAGCTACTGGGATGTGGCTCCATGGTAGAGCTCTCCTGGTGCAGCTACTGGGATGTGGCTCTGTGGTAGAGCTCTCCTGGTGCAGCTACTGGGATGTAGTTCTGTGGTAGAGCTCTCCTAGTGCAGCTACTGGGATGTGGCTCTGTGGTAGAGCTCTCCTGGTGCAGCTACTGGGATGTGGCTCTGTGGTAGAGCTCTCCTAGTGGAGCTACTGGGATGTGGCTCTGTGGTAGAGCTCTCCTGGCGCAGCTATTGGGATGTGGCTCTGTGGTAGAGCTCTCCTAGTGGAGCTACTGGGATGTGGCTCTGTGGTAGAGCTCTCCTGGCGCAGCTATTGGGATGTGGCTCTGTGGTAGAGCTCTCCTAGTGGAGCTACTGGGATGTGGCTCTGTGGTAGAGCTCTCCTGGTGCAGCTACTGGGATGTGGCTCTGTGGTAGAGCTCTCCTGGTGCAGCTATTGGGATGTGGCTCTGTGGTAGAGCTCTCCTAGTGGAGCTACTGGGATGTGGCTCTGTGGTAGAGCTCTCCTGGTGGAGCTACTGGGATGTGGTTCTGTGGTAGAGCTCTCCTGGCGCAGCTACTGGGATGTGGCTTTGTGGTAGGGCACTTTCTTAGCACATGAGGCCCTGGCTTTCACACACATCACAAAAGTAATAAAATAAACGAGAGCCGAGGTGGGGACCATCTGCAGACAGAGCTGTGATGAGCAGGGAAGCTGATTGATGGGGGAGACCTGAGATCAGAGAATTTCTTTCCATGAAGACACTGGGGGCTGAAGCACAAATGATAAAACCCAGGGACAGAAACTGGGGTTCAGACTCAAAACCAGAAAAGCCAAGTCACTGCATTATTGCATTTTAATAAATAAATCTTGCCTGAAAACCACAGGCAAAGTTGAAGCTACTAGAGGCCAGGCAATGGTGGCACACACCTTTAATTCCAGGATTTGGGAAACAGGCGAATGGATTTCTGTGAGTTCAAGGCCACCCTGGGCTACTCAAGGTCACTGCAGAAACAGATCCAGGTCGTGACTCACACCCTTAATCCCAGTACTAGGGAGTCACACGCCCTTAATCCCAGCACTAGAGGGAATATAAAATGGGAGGAGAAAGAGAGAGGCTTAATCTGCAGTCGCCCAGCCTTGGTAGACATAAGACTTCTCTAGTGGTTTGGCTTTTCTGATTTTCATGTTGAACCCCAATTTTTGTCCCTGGGGTTTTGTTATTCATGCATTGGGGGCTCATGACCATTGCCATGGAAAGGCGTCTAAGGGGCCAATGAGATGTTCCAGTCGCTAGAGCACTTGCTGTGCAATCCTAGAGACCTGGGATAGATTCTCCGGACCCGTGTAAAGATGGAGGGGGCGGGACTCAGTCCACAAAGTTGTCCTGTAATCTCCGCATGCACACACCAGCACACACATGCACACATAACACAGAAATGCTAGGCACAGTTATAATAATTTTTAAAAACCCTCCAGCCATGTAACCCGGCAATTGTGTCTGCCTTCCATAGCTGTAGCGTAGTACAGGGTGTACCACAGGAGCTCCGTGGACTCATCTTACAGCCTCTGCTAAATGGTGGCTGAGGACTGGGCACAGGCAACTCCCAACTCTAGGTGTGTGTGGTGAGGGATGAAGGGTGGCACTAAAGTCGTGTGGCCTTCCTATGGCCAGAAGAGCTTGGGCTTTTCCCTGGGTTCCACCGCCAGACACAGCCCTTCAGCGTAGGACCACATGCTCAGTAGAGTGATAGCAACTGGAGGATTTCGCATGCCTCAGGCTCTATGTGGGAGGCGAAGGCCTCTAGCTGCGGCCCCAGGCAGATGTGCTCCCAGTAGGGAAGCTTCTGGGATCTCCAGAGCCCTTTCTACCTCCTTCCCCTGCCTCTCCAGCATCCAGCTGTCATCAGTTGCTTAACTAGCATCTCCGTCCTCTTACCCAGCAGCCCTTGCTGTCACACAGGATTCAGCTCCTAACACTTGCAGCTCTTCCTGCAGCTGGGCACCCACAGTGTCACTGGGATCATAATTCAATAGCCTGGCTCCCTCCAAAACACAGGTAAATATGGAACCACACCCCATGCCAGGTCGCACAAATAATTTGTCTTAAAGTCTAGCATTCTGAGGTTGCTAACCGGATATGGATCTATAGTCAAAATGAAGCACCACTTCTGCATTAAGAATGAACTCGACTTACATTGGAATGGGGGAAGATGAGACAATATGGTCCCCAAATAAATCAATAATTGCTCCCCTTCTGGTGTGGAAAGTGAAAACGATGCTGATCTATCCAGACCATACATGCGCACTCCTCTCCAAGGTGTCCATCTGGGAGTCGATTCCAGAGAAAAGTGCCATCTGTTCCTGGGAGATTCCTTGGAAGTGACGAGGCAGTGGTCGTGGCAAGAAAGAGTGCCAACAAGGACTCCCAGAAAGGCTACCTGTGACCTAACACCCACAGGTGAGTGCAGAGCCACGTGTCAGGCAGGACACGCAGTACCAGGTAGTGGACACAACAGCTGGGCTTTGCGTGGTGTCTCTGAAGAAAGGCTGCCCATGGGCTCCCTCTCTGAACTCCACCCAAGACCTGCAGGAGCCACGGAGGGAAGAAGCAGGATGGGTGGCGTCTGCAGTGCCCAGGGTATTGGGATTCACAGCCCATACTGTCTCCAGTGCCCAGGGTGGTGGGACTCACAGCTCACACCGTCTGCAGTGCCCAGGGTGGTGGGACTCACAGCTCACACCGTCTGCAGTGCCCAGGGTGGTGGGACTCACAGTTCACACCGTTTCCAGTGCCCAGGGTGGTGGGACTCACAGCTCACACCATCTGCAGTGCCCAGGGTATTGAGATTCACAGCCCATACTGTCTCCAGTGCCCAGGGTGGTGGGACTCACAGCTCACACCGTCTGCAGTGCCCAGGGTGGTGGGACTCACAGCTCACACCGTCTCCAGTGCCCAGGGTGGTGGGACTCACAGTTCACACTGTCTGCAGTGCCGAGGGTATTGGGATTCACAGCCCATACTGTCTCCAGTGCCCAGGGTGGTGGGACTCACAGTTCACACCGTCTGCAGTGCCCAGGGTGGTGGGACTCACAGTTCACACTGTCTGCAGTGCCGAGGGTATTGGGATTCACAGCCCATACTGTCTCCAGTGCCCAGGGTGGTGGGACTCACAGCTCACACCGTCTGCAGTGCCCAGGGTGGTGGGACTCACAGTTCACACTGTCTGCAGTGCCGAGGGTATTGGGATTCACAGCCCATACTGTCTCCAGTGCCCAGGGTGGTGGGACTCACAGCTCACACCGTCTCCAGTGCCCAGGGTGGTGGGACTCACAGCTCACACCGTCTCCAGTGCCCAGGGTGGTGGGACTCACAGTTCACACTGTCTGCAGTGCCGAGGGTATTGGCACTCACAGCCCATACTGTCTGCAGTACCCAGGGTGCTGGGACTGAGAGCAGCAACGTAGGGACACAATCTGAGCTCCAACCCCAGGCCTCCAGTTCTGATTCCACCATTCTACATTATGGTCATGAGTGAATTAAAAGCTGCCTCAGTCAATATCCTGTGCACAGTAGGTGTGCACAGTAGGAATCTTACCCTGAAGCTCTGAGCCCAAACTGTCCTTCCAGATAGAGGTGATGGCAAAATACCACCCTGCCTTGCCCAGGAAACCTTCTGTGCACATCCCAGTGGAATTTTAACATCTGGTTCTAAGTTACATCGGACTTCCGAGGCAAGGACGACATTGATCGCCCACCTGGACCCTTTTCAGAGGGAATCTGTGCAAAGGTGTGTGTGTGCGTGTGTGCGTGTGTGTGTGTAATAGCTGCTTGCTCTTTCTGTGAGTGAAGCTATCTTTCTGTTGTTTTATTTTGTGTTTGTTAAATGCCATTTTCTTCTGCCTTAGCTGCTCCTTGGCTACTATGGAAACCAGCTAGCAGGCTGCGGACAGAAGCCTAGTTAAATATTTTAAATGTGTGTGCTTGCAGACAAGCAAAATGGAACCTTTCCAGAGCTACACTGAAAAGGAAGAGGCAAAGAAATGTACAGAGCTCAATGCTCCGCTAGGAGGGGGAGGAGAGAAGGGGGGAAAAGGGCAGAGGAGGGAGAAAAAGGGGGAGGGGAGAAACCTAATTATCTAATCTCTCTCAGTTAAAAGCAACTGGCTTGGCAGTGGTGGGAAACCCACATCACTTTCCTTATTGAAACTAGAGTTGTGGGGAAGCCACAAAAATCAGAAGACACAAGACAGAGGAAGAGAAGAGAGCCAACAAGAGACTTGAGGTAGAGGCCTGTAATCCTTGCTTCTCTGGAGGCCGAGGCAGGGATGGTCACCTCTCTCCCTTGGAGGCTCTTCCAGGCTCTCTGAGGTCACATCCATGAGCACACACACACACACACACACACACACACACACACACACACACACCTCGAATGAGAAGCCACAGATGAACAACACCGCGAGAGACAGTGGTGTGGGCCTGCATCTTCTCCGTGGGCGTCCCCTAGGCCTTTATTGCCCATCACTGGGTAGGATGCTCAGGTCACTCTGCCCAGCAGGGACCACAGTCCAGACTCCGGGGCCATCACTGTGTGTCCCTATGTCTTCAGGGTGACTGGATGAATGCCATCATCCTCACTTTGTCGACCGGCCTACACCGTTATGGGCCAGGTAAGGAACAGGATGGCGGCATCTCGGCAGACTCTTGACACAGTTACCTTGTCCCCGGGCCTATGGCAATCACAGGAGCTGACCTGATGACCGTGAGTGACTGGCAGGTGGCTGAAGGATGAACCGTACCTATGACTGAGCCTGGCGTGGAGGCAAGTCCTCAGACCTCCTGTCCCCCATGCCACGTACCACAAACCAAAGGATTATAAACTGTCCAATTCTGCGAATGTCACCTAAGTTTGAATCTCAGAAGTTCATGGTTTGCACTGACTTGGAGATAGTGCTGTGGTCAGTGCTGGGCTGAATGTCTGTCACAGTGCAGTGGCCGGGAGGGGCTGAGGACACACACGCAAGTCCATCTCCTGTGTCCCTCACAGCATAGTGACCCAATACCATGGGTCACACAGGGCTATGACACGGGTGGATCTTACTGCTGCCAAGTGGGGCCTGGCACTCTGGGCTGTGGTTTTATCTATATCCATTTCAAATAAGTTTTTTTTTTCCAGCAACACTGGCCAGCAGTCACGAGAGACCCATGGGCCAGTGACCACAAGCCTCTCTTAGTTCTCAGGCATGGAGCCCAGATCTGTGGAGTAGTTGAGTGGTCTGAGTTCACAGGCCCTCTCTTGGGGAAGACACCAAGGATAGTGGCAGTCCTCACAGCTTTCCAACACTACTGCAGCTTACTGTCTCTGGAACTGGTATTTTTCAGTCTCCTTGAGGGTCATCTCTCACTGTTTTCTGAGACACAAGTTTCATGACCTACACACCACCTAACGCCTCTGATGTCTTCTGAAGGCAGACTCCAGGCCTCTCTTGCACACACACCACATATGCAAAGACCTGGGTCACTGCAGCCTCAGTGTTCTAGGATCCCAATGATGTGGGATTCCCCTCTGTATGCTGTGAATATGTTCTATTACCATTGGTTAATAAAGAAGCTGCTTTGGCCTATGGCAGGGCAAAATATAGCAAGGTGGGGAATCCAAGCAGAGATAGAGGAGAAAAGAAGGCGGGGTCAGGGAAATGCCATGTAGCTGTCCAAGAAGCAAGAGGTATCAAACCATGAGCCTTGTGGTAAAATAAAAGAAATGGGTTAATTTAAGATGTAAGAGTCTGATGTGGGGTACATTTATACAACGGAGTACTACACAGCAGGAAAAAAAATAACATCTTGAATTTTGCAGGAAAATGGATGGAGCTAGAAAACATCATTTTGAGTGAGGTAACCCAGACCCAGAAAGACAATTATCACATGTACTCACTCATAAGTGGTTTTTAAACATAAAGTAAAGAAAACCAGCCCACAAATCACAATCCCAGAGAACTTAGACAACAATGAGGACCCTAAGAGAGACTTACATAGATCTAATCTACGTGGGAAGTAGAAAAAGACAAGATCTCCTGAGTAAATTGGGAGCATGGGGACCTTGGGGGAGAGTTGAAGGGGGGAGGGGAGAAGCAGGGAGGGGAGCAGAGAAAAATGTAGAGCTTAACAAAAACTAATAAAAAAGATGTAAGATTCAGTTAATAAGAAGCTTGATCTAATAGGCCAAACAGTGTTGTAATTAATATAGTTTCTGTGTAATTGGGTCTGGGCGTCTGGTAACAAAAATGCAATCCCTGTCTACATCCCAAGACCTCTTCTAGTAAGAGTCTGTGAACTTCTAAGTGTCTAGATTAGGTTTCAGAACACCAGGCTTTCCAGAACTGATTGAGGGCGGGGCCTACAAGGGCCACAGCTCCTTCTTAGGACTACAAGGACTCTGTCAGTGGCTTCCAGGAACAGTTGGAACTGATTCCTAGCAAGAACTCCCCTTTCCATTTTCTCGCAGGTAACACGGGAGCCTCAGTGGCATAAACTAGAACAAAAGTCCCAATTTGCAGGATGGGGTAACCAACCGTGACACGGGAGGGGGCGGGGACAGAAAGCAGATGATGAACCATGTGGACGTAGCAATGAGCCACAAATGGGAGGGTAATGGACCAGGAAGAGAGAGAGAGCTGGCCTGAGGATGAATAAGGAGGTGGACCCAGGGGACAGGGTGGTAGACCTGGGATGGAGGTTATGGACCACCATGCCCCTTGCAGTAACATCACAGGCTGCAGAACAAAAAGGAGTATGGGCTCAGGAACGGATTCCTAAACCAACAGAGGTTTATTCTCTTTCAGTGGGAGGCCAGAGTCCAAGATCAAGGGGCTGGGTGAAGCTGAAGGATTGACTCCTTGCCTATCTGGCTCCTGGCATGCTGACAGTCTTTGGCAATGCCGGGGGTATAGAGACATTCTACCCTTGTTCTCATCTGCTGACCAAGTTTTCCCTGTGTGCCTGTGTCTGAAATTCCCCCTTTTACAATGTCACCCATCACTGTGGATCCAACCCCACCGCAAAATCCACCTACACATGGGCTCACCTTCTATGGCTCTAGGTTGGGACACAACTGATCCCTTGTAGCTTGACCCCGGGGTAGCTCCCAGTTGCCTGCGAGCAGATTCTTCAAAAGTGCTGACGGGCCAGAAGGCCCAATATTAGTTTCATAAACAACAGTGTCTTTTTGGCAAACTGTACCCACAGGCCCCATTGCCACATTCAAGCGCTGTAGCAGCCGGGCAGACGACAACAGCGAGGTAAGCTTCATCTTCAGTATTTACCGCGAGGCCGCACGTCGCTCGGATTCCTCAGGGGCACCTCATTGCTCCTCTGGGAAATATGTGACCTCATTTGCATTTTCTAATTGAATTGCTATCGGCTTTCCTGCAAGGCTGCACAAAAGAACGTTCTTCCAGATTTGAGCACCGAGCGCATCACACACGGAAAGACGGCCCGTAATAGCAGCTGGGGGTTGGGGGGAGGAGAGAAATTGCCAAATTTTTATGGTTCATCTAACTGTAAAGCTGTCGGTTTTACCCAGAGCCATGGAGAGTCCCTAAAATAATGAACGGGGAGGAGCTGGGCGCAGAAGGGAAATGAAATGAACAGAACCGAGAAATTAGGGGGTTCCTTGGCAGCAGTCCTTGAGGGATTTGCTCAAAGACCCCTTTCCGCGAGAGCATCCCCAGAACTTAAACATTCTGTGGACTTGGCTTTACAGGCAGCCATTTCCCTCTCTAGAACCTTCTATAACGGGACTTTTGCTTAGGGGACATCTCCATGTAAATTTATCTTCTTCAAGCCCTGCTGGGAAGCCCTTGACACGGGCATTTTTAAGTGTTCATGTGTGTTGCATATGCATGTATGCCTGTGGGCAAGTGTAACGTATATGTGTACATGCATGCAGTGTGTACATATATTGTGTACTTGTGTTCAGTGCATGTCTATGTAGTATGCTTGTGGTATATGTGTGCAAATGCATAGTGTACATGTAGTATATATGTGTGCACATGTACTGTGTTATATATGTGTATATGTATGTTGTTTGGTGTCTGTGTGTACATGTGTGTGGTAAATATGTATTCATGTATGTGTATGGTTAATGTTTTAATTTCTGGTATCACATGTACTATATATATTTATGTACATATGCATATATCATGTGTATGTGGTGCTTGTGTGTCTGGTTTAGTGCATGCACATGTATGTGTTTGTATGTGCATGTTGTTTAGGTGTACTGTGTTTATGCATGCAATGTATATGTTTGTAGTGTATGTGTGTGTGATGTGTATGTCCTAGGCGTGCATTTGTGTAGTGTTTTATGTATAATATGTGTGTGTAGCATGCTTGTGCAGTGTATGTGTGTGTAGTTTATATGTGTAGTGTCTGTGCCTGTATATGTGCTTGTGCAGTGTGTATATGTGGATATAGTGTGAGTGGGTATATCTGTATGTGTGTAGTATAGGTGTGTGCAGGTGTGCAGTGTGTGTAATACATATGTGTTGTGTATGTGCATGTCTGTATCTGTGTACTGTTATGTGTGTATAGACCAGAGGTCAACATCAGTGCCTTCCTTGATTGTCCTCCACCTTATTAAGTAGGGACAACACAATTTTTCATCCAGGTCACAGAGTAAAGTTTTTAAACATTGCAGGTCAGGAGGTGAATTTGAATATATTATATAGGAACTTGTGCAACCACTTAAAATACATTCATTAAAAATACAGGCCTAGGGTGTGTGACTCAATGGGAGAAGACCCTCATTTTGATTCCTGGAATCATATGTATAATATATATATATATGCATAAGTTTTGTGTATTCAAATATATGTTCCTAATTAATACACACCATACACACACACACACACACACACACACACACACACACACACACACACCTAGGCAACAGTCCTTGAGGAATCTACTTCAGTGCCCCTTTCCGTGAGCGCTGCCTTGGGACTTTGGCACTCACGGGCTGTGCTTTGCCGGTGGCCATCTCTTCCTCAGTCCCTCTGTAGCCAGTGACTTTATTCCGTTGCTGGAGTCCATCGACGCTCAATATCCAGGCTGGGAACTGATCAGGAAAAGGCTCTTCCTTGCTATGCTGCCCGGCCTGACAGTTCTAGACTCTACACGGTAGAAGGAGAGAACGGACTTCCACAAACTCTCTCTGACCTCAGCATGTATGCTGTGGCATGTGTGTGCCCATATACACCATAAATAAATAATGTAAACATTTTCTTCTGGGCTGCCCTTTTTTTTTTTTCTCTGAGTCTTTGCTCCTGAAGCCACTTTAACCGTGGCTTCTTGAATGAGGTCAGTTTTGTCCCCAAGGAATCTTTGGCAGTGACTGGAGACAGTAGGAGTACAACTGTCATTTACTGAGTGGAGGTAGGGATTCAGTTAAGCACAATGTGGAATTAATAACCTCATGACCTGAAGTCTTCCAGGAATTTAAGATCTCTAAACTTGTCTCAATGAATGACGTGCACTACTGAGTGGCATTGAGACTCACTGAAGTCCATTGTTGGCACACAGCAACAATCTCTCCACACCCAGCTAGGCTCACCCATCCGTCCCAGGAACTTACCTATCGCCCCTTTAGGTTTTACATTTCCGGGCCAGCCTTATTTATTTTGATTTCTTTTTCTTGTCTTATCACATTGGCTCGGACCGTCAGTGCATGAGGTGAGAGCCCCCTTTCCCCTTTTCAACAGCTGATCGGATGGCTACTGTTGAGTTGGTAGATCCCTTTTGTAAGCCTCTGTAAGGTCACTTCCTTTCCCAATAAGCCGAAAATCCCTAATATCTGGAAGAGGAGTTAACTTTTAGTAATTGCTATGTAGAAGACCATGCAATCTTTTAATCTTTCTATGAACTGCATAGACTAAGCCAATCTTTTATTCTCAGGATAAGTACAACTCAGGCATGATTTATCAATCTATGTAAACATAGCTAGATTAAAGGTTAATGTTTTGCTTATATAAATTTATGGACAGCGTTGATCCATGATCATCTTTTCTATCATACATTCCAAAACTTTGGATTTTGATTTGGGGCATGGTTTTGCTGGTTTGGGAAAAGGCTTTTTATCAGGAAAGACAGTGTTCTGCCTGGACAACTCATGCTGAGTTCCAGGGTCCTGTTCTCTTGGGCAATGATTTTGCTGGTTTGAGACACGCTCCCTGTTAGGGTTTACGGGACTAACCTTCTCATTTAACTCTCGGATAAGTTCATGTGAAATTAATCTTAATATCTCCTCCTAGCTAAGGCAGAACCTACTAGCAGAGTTGAAATGTTTCCTTGACATAGATTTTAATTTTGTTTATAGCAATAAATAAATTTGGTTGTTTCTTCGCCTTTGGCTAACATCAAGTGTAATAACATAGATCAGAGGTTTTATTTTTATCCATTAGTTTTGGTAAACTTTGTGTTTATTGGCTCTCAATGCTTTTGGCAAACATCGTAATACTCCCCTCACGCAATTTCCTGGCGTCCACACGATGGCTTAGCACCGTCTTTTATCCTAGAGTTGGTTGTTGCCTTTCTGTCTTTTTCCTTACCCAGAGTGGTCAGCTTTATCATTTATGACCAAGTTTGGTCATTGATTCCATGACTTTCTGATTTCCTGTGTTGTTTCTCTGTCTCATTCTTCGCTATTTATCTCTTTCACCTGGGCTTAATTTTCTGCCCTTTTGGTGATTTCTAGGGATGGGTACTTAGAAGGCAGTTTCCTTTCTTTATTCCACCGCCCATTAGGCCTACGTGTTTCCACCTGGTTTTGCCGGACTAGTTTTTCCATGCAGTCAGCATCCTCTCTAACTTACATTTCAGTTCTGTTCTTCCCCGGGGAAAAGAACAAAGATTTCGCTTGACTACAAAGCTATGGGGATTTCCCAGTTGTCTTCTCTGCTGTTGATTTTTAGCTTAATTGCTCTGGCATTACAAACAAACAAACAAACAAACTGAAAAACCCTACAACCACGTCTCTTTGAACTTTAAATCTTGCAACTATGGTGAGACTTTTTGGGTTAAAGGTTGGAACTGGTCTGTCTGTAGTCCAATCTTTTGGTAATTCGGGGGCCCTTAGCAGCAGTGAGCTCCGAGTTGCAAACTTCTCGGCACAAGGCTGAGCTTCCTATTGTGTCTTCCCCTTCTGTTCCCTCGGTAGCTTGTGAGTCTGTTACTCACAGATGGATGCTTGTTAACGTTTACAGCGACTCGCACCCTTTCTTGTTATTCCTCCCTTTTCTTCTGTCAACTCTGTTCTGAGCTGGTGAAGTCACACATGTGCACCGCCACTCCAGGTCTTGTGTGTCTGCTTGTGGCTGGGACATAGCCCCCTTCACGTGAGTCTGTCTACCGTCAACAGAGCTGCCGCCAGCTTTCTTCTGCTTGTTATTTACACAGGCTTTCCCCTCCAGGATTTTTACTTTCAACCTGTCTCCATTCTTACACTTTCAAGATGTGTATTTAGCAAGCTGCACCTAGCAGGGTTTTTACTTATTCAATCTGTCAACATGTTTTCTTTTATTTGTATGTTAACATGTCTTCATTTTTATAATTACCGATATATTTGTAAGCATACCATCTTACTCCAAGAGAAATATATTAGCCCATCTGTTCGGTGTTTTTCTTTCTCCTTTCTTGAATTTATTATCTTCGAACACATAGACACACACGCATACACAATCTTAACTCTCAGCCATTTTCAAAGACTGGAGAGTATTTCTAAAGGAAGGTTTTATTTGTTAAATTTTTAAAATATTTGTTCATATTATGGGTGTTTAAGTGTTTCGCTTGCAAATACATATGTGCACTACATGTGTGCAGTGCCTGCGAAGGTCTGAAGTGGGGTTGGATCCCCTGGAACTAGAGTTGCTGGGAGCCAAGAGTGACCATATGGGTACTGGGAACAGAACTTGGGTCCTCTGCAAGAGTATCAAGTACTTTTAACCATGGAGCCATCTCTCCAGTCCCTAGAACAAGTGTTTATTTGTAATCTTTTCAAAATATAATGCAAGTTGATCATCTTATCAAAAAATCCAAGCTCTGAGATGGTTTGAGTATCATTACGGCACGCAAAGTGGAAAATTCCACACCTGATCTCATGTGGTATGTCACAGTTAAGACACACATGCATGCACACACACACTCATGCACACAAGCACGGACACACACACGCATGCACACACGCACACAGCTCCAGGCTAAGTGCACAAAATGTCAATGAAACATATAAATTCTGTTTTTAGCCTTGGGCTGTGTCCTAAAGAGGCCTCACTGTAGGCTTAAGCAAATATTCTAAACTCTGAAGAAGTCTGAAACCCTCTGGCCCCAAGCATTCTGGGTAAGGAATGATCAACCTCACTAAAAATGGATCCCAGAATGCTCCAGAAAAGTGGTTCTCAAGCTTCCTAATGCTCCAACCCTTTAACACTGTTCCTCATGTGGTGTCTGCAGATCTGTGTTCGGGCGGGACATTTCCCCACTGCCATCCGAGCAGACCTTCCTGCTGCTCTGTGTAACCTCCTCCTCCCATGGTCCAAACTCACTCCTGCCAGGACTTTCTCCTGCTAGACCATCAATCATGCTTCAGTCCGAATACCTGCTTTATGAATTCTCTTTTCATTGGTGTCTAATTACCAATATCCAGCCTCAAAAGTTTCGGTCTTGCTTATCGTATTTTTCAGTTCCAAATTTTCCCACTCTTTTCCAAAGTTTTTACTCAATGTTGTGGACACAATAAACACAGCACAGGTCCATTTCTGCAGCTTTCTGGTCTACGACTTCCTGCGTTCCTGGATTCTCATTAATTTTGTCTTTTCCATTTTAAATGTCTGGTTATTTTCACGTAAGTGCTAGACGCTGTATGTGAAAGGCAACTTGATTTAAGGCTTGAACCAAAATCGTCCCTAGAGGAACCCTGCTTTTGCTCTGGCGGGCAGACAGGAGCACCAAGAACTGGGGTCACCCTGATTCACTGCTAGACTGACAGTGTGCTGACGTGTGTCTCAGCGTTTCGACTCAGCACCCCACAGTCCCAGTTACTCTCTGGGGTCAACGCCTCCTCCTTCCCCAGCCCCTGGCTCTGCCCTTGGTATCAATGCCTCCTCCTTCCCCAGCCCCTGGCTCTGCCCTTGGGGTCAATGCCTCCTCCTTCCCCAGCCCCTGGCTCTCCCTGGGATGAGAAGCAGTGACAGTGCTGAGCACGGGACTGCTGGGGCTGGGACTGGGGCTGGGACGCACCACCGACAGGAACGAAGGCTACTCTGTGTGATCTCCTTAGGTCACAGAACCTGATGGCGTACTTTCACCTCCAGGACAGGATGTCAATGACATCACTGCTCTGTTTCAGGACAATCAACCCTGAAATTCCCAGGACCAACGGGAGAATCCTAGCTTTCCTTCTGCCAGGCTCAGCTGTACCTAGCGAGTCATAGTTTACTTCCTCCTGGAGGCCCAGTTCTCTCCTGTAGAAGAGGCTGGGTAACCCTGCTCACCTTTACTATCTGTGCTGTCGATACAGACAATGACGCCCTCTGTCCTCGGATGATAAACTGAGATCTAGTTGGGTCCATCAGAGCGGGGTCTGAATGGACTCTAGAGTCAGGTCAGGGCCGTTGGCCGCAAGAGAGACGTGAAACTCAGTGGAAGACCGGAGAGACTGCTGTCACCTGCAGTCAGACGTCATGGGTCAGGGACGACGGGGCTCACAGGCGCGCTGACCTGGTACATGAGCTTTGTGCCCCTCATTGTGTTGTCGGTCCCTCTCCAGGCTAGCGGGAGTGCTCGAAGCCCCTAACTGCAGCAACACATCAGAGCTCCCCTCACTGGCGGCCTTAACAAAAGGCGTCGATCTAGTCTCAGTCAGTAATTTCACCCCAAGCCTCCGGCGGGCTATAAGGAGTCCGGGTTTTGATCACCAGGTACAATTTCGGCTTCACAATCCAGAGGCTGGAGCTGCTCGGCTCAGGAAGCCACAGCCGTGATGATTAATATTGATCGCCAGTTTGACACGATCTGGAATCCCTGAGATGGCGTCTGCACATGTCTGTAGGGAACTTTCCAGATTGTGTTAGCTGAGATGGGAAGATCCACCCCAACTGTGGCAATACCACCCATGGCTGGGGAGCATCACCCACGGCCGGGAGCATCACCCATGGCTGGGGAGCATCACCCATGGCTGGGGAGCATCACCCATGGCTGGGGAGCATCACCCATGGCTGGGGAGCAACACCCCATGGCTGGGGAGCACCACCCATGGCTGGGGAGCAACACCCACGGCTGGGGAGCATTATCCATGGCTGGGGAGCATCACCCATGGCTGGGGAGCATCACCCATGACTGGGGAGCATCACCCACGGCTGGGGAGCAGCACCCACAGCTGGGGAGCATCACCCATGGCTGGGGAGCATCACCCATGGCTGGGGAGCATCACCCATGGCTGGGGAGCATCACCCATGGCTGGGGAGCATCACCCATGGCTGGGGAGCATCACCCATGGCTGGGGAGCATCACCCATGGCCGGGGAGCATCACCCCACGGCTGGGGAGCATCACCCATGGCTGGGGAGCATCACCCATGGCTGGGGAGCATCACTCATGGCTGGGGAGCATCACCCATGGCTGGGGAGCATCACCCATGGCTGGGGAGCATCACCCATGGCTGGGGAACAGCACCCACGGCTGGGGAGCATCACCCATGGCTGGGGAGCACCGTTCCACGGGTGGGGAGCACTACCTTGTGACTGGGGTCCTGGGATAAATAAAAAGGAGAAAGGGGACCCAAGGACCACCATCTGCCTCTTTCTGCTTTCTGAGTGTGGATGAAATGTGACCACCAGCCTTGCCTTCCTGCTCTCACGGCTTTCCCTCCTCCTGAACTGTGAGCCATAGGTTTGTCTTCTTCTCAGACATTTTAAATCAAAGCAAGAAGAGTAACAAATACAGAGGGGGAGTGTTAAGTCCTGGTAGGGGATGTGCATGAAGAACACACAGGGAAGAGGGAGCGTCCACACCTGCCTGTCCTGGTGTCTTCAGCACCAATAGGCAGGGAAGGGTGTGCGCGTGTGTCTATGTGCGTGTTTGTGTGTGCCTGTGTGCGTGTGTGTGTCTGTGTGATCCATAGGCAGGAAAAGGTGTGTGTGCGCGCATGTGTCTATGTGCGAGTTTGTGCGTGCCTGTGTGCGTGTGTGTCTATGTCTGTGTGTGCACGCGCGCGTACGTGTATGTGTATCTGTGTGCGTGTGTGTGTGCATGCCTGTGTGTCTGTGTGTGTGGTGTGGGTGTGTGCGTGTGTGTGCATGCGCGCACGTGTGGTGTGTACTAGTAATGTGTTAAGATGCTTGGCTCCCTCACGCAGGAGGACGCTTATGACCCTACTGTCCCACACTGGTGGGAAAGAATATCCTCCCAAGGTTCTGCTCCCACTTGGATACAAGAAAGATCAAAACCCAAAGTGGGTTCCTTGGCACATCTGCCCTGCTGGCTGTTCTACAAAGGGTTCCTTGGCCAGGTGGGGTTTTGGAAATGTGCAGGTTTTCTCCCACTGAGAGCCTTCAAAGGAACATTCAGTTCTGTAAGGCTCTGGGCAAATCCACATAAAGGAATGTGGTTATCTTTGTTCAACTAACTTCAGGCCTTGTAGGCATTTCCTGGGAGAGCCCCCATGCAGTGGCCCAGCCCGAGACTGCCTTAAACTGCACTGATTAGGGAACCACGCGCAGTTTGAGGGACCCACCTGTCCTGCTCTCCTCTCTAGTTGTTTGGGTTTTCTCAGTGTCTCCCTACTGCAGGCACCCCAGCTTGCAGGTTCTCTGCTAGTCCCAGCTCTGTTGCTTTGAGGCTGATGCAGCCATCTGGGCTTCCCAGCACAAACAACGAAACAGAGAGGATGTGGGGCATCATGGGAACTTCTTGTCAGACTGCTGGACAGTGCGCGAGAAGAGTGATCTCAGGAGCAGGACGGGGAGGTGCCCTTGCGGCTCCATGCCCCATTTATCTCCCGGGGATACAGCTGGGGGAAGGAGACGGTGCACAGACTGCAGACATCACAGGAGAACTCCCCATCTCTTTACCTTCCTGACCTTCCATTAGCTGACCCACTCCCTCCTCCACTGTTTCCTTTCCCCTCTCTCTAGCCCTCTATCCTTTCCCAGCTCCACCTTTTTTCTCTCTGTCTCTTCTTCCCTCCATCTTATACCACCCTCCTCGCTTACCCCTCCCCTCCTCATCCACCCACTCTCTCTCCCCCTCCTCATTTATACATTCCTCTCCTCCTCCTTATCTACCCCTCCCCTCCCCTCCTCATTTGCCCATCCCTCTCAGCTGTCTCCTCTTCTTTCTCCCCTTCTCCCCCATCCCACTTTCTTCCTCTCTGTTGTCCTCTCTCCTTTTTGTCTTGCCCTCCATCTCTCCGTAGCTCTGAATTAGTCCTACCCTGGTTCCCCAGCCTCGTGGTTGATCTGCTTTGCTTGCCAACTCCCCTAGCCTTGAAAACTCCCAGAGAGCCCCGGCTGCAGACAGCACTTGTAGCTTACAGGGCAGGGGGAAGTGTGAGTGACTCATTCAAAAGGCAACGGAGAGGGTCACAGTGGTGGCAGTTTAGTAGACTGAGCTCAGGGCCTGGTGTACCTCTCAGATGCCCCACCTACAAGGGTGACTCTAACACTTCAGAACGGTGGAGGCAGGGGTGATGCCACGCCTTTGATGGGCACAGACAAAGCACTGTCATTCCTGATCTAGGAGTCAGGGAAAGGCTCTGCCTGGGACCCTAGGGGAGGGGACACCTGGGCTCTGGACCCAGGCTTTCCTGCTTGTGCTGCCTCCTCTTACCTTGTGTCCAGAGTGTGGGGATGAAGTCTGGGCTACCAGCAGCCGCACCATGGCGTCCCACTGCTCAGCAGTCTGGCGTTCCCGCGCCGTCACAGTGAAGGCCACCTGCTCTGAGGGGATCTTCAGCTCCCGGGTGGCGAAGACAGTCCCATCCGCCCCGACTTTGAAGTCCAAGCTGTTGGTCTCATACTGCGTCCCTTTGGTACCCAAGCAGCTGCTGAACTTGACTGTAAGAGGAGAGAAGATGGTCAGGAAGGCCAGGAAGCAGGCTGCAACAACAGGTACAGCATGTGCTCCCCAAGTAGCCCTGAGACCATAAAGACCTCACTAGGCAGGCTCTCCTTTGTCCTCCAGAAGTAGCTTGAGATCAGGAAAAACGATGGATGAGCATCCCACCCTCAAACCCAGGTGGATGTCATCCACTCCTGCCACGGTTTCTGCATGCCCTGTGCGGCTCAGTGGGAGCAGGAGTCGCCACCCACACAGGAAGACTCCCACCAGTCTCTGCCTGTGCAGTGTAGATGCCCAGTTCTTTGGCTCTGTTTCTGTGCCCGAGAAGGCTAAGTGTAATAAAGGAGCCGGAGAAAGCTGGTGTGTCAGGGCTGTCCCTCCACAACAGGAACATTCTGGAAATGGGATCTGCATGGCTGGCCCTTCTGTGACTTAGTGACATCTGACACTTGTCAGGCACCTGTGTCCTACTGGGGGCAGAGGCAGGATGACAGGCTTGGCTCAGTCACAGACTTTCTTGGTTAGTCACACAGTTAACAAAACCCGTTGACGCTGTTGGGTACCGCGTCGTTTTGCTTCCAAAACATTAATTAGGCAACCAAATTGTCAGCCCCTCCCGATGCCCCAGAGCTGCAGCCACTTCCAACTCCACTGCAGAGAGAGACGTCTCCAGGACTGCATATTCGTCTGGCCCACGTTAGTGCATTTTTTAGACACGTGCTTTTGTGACTGTCACCCAACTCCGTGGTAAATTATGAAGCACCAACAGCTGGTGTCACATTCTGCTGATAAAAGCAATGGATAAAGTTACCCAGTATTTATAAAAATGTGGGTATCTAAGCAATTATGGTGGGAGGGTTGGTTTTATAAGCAATTTCACTGTCACAGCTTACATGATTTAATTACTATTTATTCTAGAAACTAAAAAAAGGGACTTGCACTTACATTTGATAAAGTGTTTTTCCTGCATGTTCACCTTTTCTTGTTGCCTGCCTTGAAATTATAAATAACACGTGGGTTCCCTTGTCTCAGATCACTCACTAGAGACGTCTCCCCAGTCGCTGGTTCCTCCTGCTTGCGGGCTTAATGAATATGCTTTTATTTTATTATTATTATTAATAATTATTAATATTTTTGAGACAGGTTCTCTGTACATAGCCCTGGCTATCCTGGAACTCTCTTTGTACACCTGTGGCTTTGAATTCAGAGATCTGCCTGCCTCTGCCTTCCAAGAGCTAGGATTAAAGATGTTCGCCATTATGCCTGACTAGAAAATGTTTTTAAATATAACAAGACCAGGCATTTCTGCTCTGTCAGGTGACAGAGCGGTCAGTGTTGAGAACCTGGCTGGGTCTCCTGAGGATCAGGGTGTGTCCCTGTGACTAAGCATCCTTGAAGCTGGAATTAGGCGGTTTGCACTATATGAGGGCTAAGGCAACACTTTCCTCTGTCAAAGGGTCTGGGTCCTCAAATAACTCGATATCATTATAACTTTATTGTATTGTAGGCTTGACTCTGCCCAGCGTAGACTGGTGAGACCGCTCACTGGATGAAGGAACCGCCATGAAGCCCGAAGACTTGAGTTTGGTCCCTGGCATCCATAGGTCCGAAGGACAGAACCGACTCCCGCAAGCTGTTTCCTGACTGGCACCGCAGCCTGTGCTGCCCCTCCCAAAAACAAACAAGCAAATTCATGAACAAATGTAGTAAAATCAGAATGCAGAGCCCAGGGGACTGCTCTCCACCTGGGGGCAGCTTGCTCTGGAGGGCTTTACCAAATGAACTCCTGCAGCCTATCTGCATCTCCTAACTGAATTCTTCCTCTCCAGACAACAACAAGGACTGCAGGTCCCTGTTTCTTCCTCTCCAGATGACAAGGACTGCAGGTCCCCATTTCTCTGGGGGACCAAAGGGTTGGGTTGTGGCTCCCTGGCACTGTTTACTTTTCCACGGATGAACAAACCGTTTTTTCTTTTCTGTTTTCAAATGTAAAGATATTAGCAAACTGCCTCAGACATATACAAATTAAAACTAGCAACAGATCGAGTGGACCCATTGCTGACCCCCAACTGTTACCAACAGAGATAAGAATGACAGTGGCTGGGCTGTGATATGATCAGGTACAAAATACCAAGATAAGCCCCCGTGTGTTCTAAAAGCCAATTCCTAGTAAAATCAAAGAAACTTGACAACACAGGGGACTGACGTCTTAACCCCTCCATGGGTGGTGGCAGGGAACTCTGTGGAGTGGTGGGGGACGCGGGGAGGTGATGAAGAAAGCCCTTTGGGCTGCAGCAGGGCACGGATCACGGATTCCAGCAGGCACTGGAGTCCTGTGTGCTCTGTGCGACCCTGTGTGTGAAGAACAAACTGCAGGTTCAGTTACAGTTAAAGGAACAGCTGCAGCCAGCGTGGCCAGGCTAGAAGGCAGTGCAGAGAGTCCACTGACGCAAAGGACCTGTGGTCAGTAGAGCCCATGCTGCACCGAATCCCTGCAGCCTGCTTCAGGGCCAAGCCATCACAAATACCTTCTTCTCTTCCATGTTAGAACTTTTTAATTTTTTTATCTTTTGAGATAAGGTCTCACTATTTAGCCCAACCTGGTGACAAACACACAGAGATGCGCTTGCTTCAGCCCCCCGAGTGTTGGCATTACGGGTGTGTACTACTGAGCGCTGCACCTGACTTCAGGACACTTTGATAATCTAAGGCTCAAGCAGTAAAGCGCGCAGCAAGCTGATGTCCTTGGGCTGCTGCTGGCATCGTGTGCAACTCCTAAGTTACACCAGGGGCCAAACCTCACCAGTCAGAGCGCCTTTCAAAGCCCTGTTGTGTAGAAGTGGCTCCCACAGTCACCAGCTCCGAAACCCGGCAGTCTAGCGCTCCCTGAACACGAACGCACAGCCCTCATCACGGGTCCTCAACAGCTGAGCACCATTTCTCTTCCAGACGGGTTCAGATCCCTTTGTTTAAAATGCTACCCTACACCTCTCCCGTGCCCGCAAACCCAGCAGCACAGGTGCAGCCATGCTTGCAGACACGTCTGCAGATGCATCCAGTGCACCATGCATCCCAGTCACCTTGCGCAGCAGAAGGAAGCTCTGCTCTTATCAGGAGGCTGGCTGTCTTTAACCCTTCGCCCTCGTCACTTTTAATTGCTGGCTCTTTGGGTGGAGCTGGGGTGGCACATGCTTGCAGGTGGCCTGGCATTCACGGGGGCAGCAGACTGCATCTCCTCAACACAGAGTGCTGCAGAATTGTGCTGTGTCTGCGAACATCTTGTTTTATTATTTCCCTTATTAGGTGAGTTGGGAAAGATCAACCGAGCTGGAGGGGAGCGTGTGGCTGGATCCATGCCGAGGGATGCACGAGCTTCACGCCTGCTGTTCAGCTCTCAGAGCCAGCCATTCTCGCTCCTTCAGCCCGCCCTCCCACGATGGCTCAGGGTCTCCCTACCATCCAGCCAGGGTTCTAGGTGTGAACAGGCAGACTCTGAAGGTTGCCCAGGTGGATCTTGGTGTGCCGAGGAGAACATACGGACGAGCCAGAGTGTAAACAAAACCTTGGTGGCCAGGACAACGAGGAGGTCAGAGGGGGGCAGCACAGAGGCAGTGTTTGTCTCTCCTCAGTGTCAGAGGAACTGTCCTGAGAAGGGACAGCAGAGCAAAGGCTCTGAGATGGGGAGGATCACGGAAGGTGCTTCTTGAGTGTGATGAGTGGGGGTGACCTTGTGGATGTGCGGTTACGTGAACTGTTGCTACTGGCGATAAGGCACCCACTGGGAACGATCAACGCTCTTTCTCAATGAGACTTGAACAGTTAGCCCGGCATGGGTCACGTACTGCTGGCCCCACCCCGGCTTGGTTTTCTTCCACCTGCATCTTTGTCTTGTACCTGTTGGGATGTGTGGCCAGAACACCCATCATTAGCCGTGTGCAGCTGGGGAATGGTGAAGTCAGAGCCCAGCACCCATTAGCAGGCTCTCTGTCCGCAGCTTGCTCTAGCCTGCATCCCTGGCTCCCAGGTGCAGGTCCATGCAGAGATGGGGCTCCCTCCTTCTGTGCTGAGATGTCTGAGGGCAGCGAGGCATACTGATGCCCTGGAATGCCAAGTCACTGGGCACAGAGTCTCCTCAGATCGGAGAAGCAGGGGGGTTGGGGACAGAATTCTGTTGGGTTTTGTTACAAGGGGTCTGGTGGAGTAGAGCTAAGGTTATTATTGGGGCAGAGGTTGCTTCTCTGATTCCCACCAACCTAGCCTGGAAATGGATAGGGTGTCATTGGAGCTGCAGGCAGGCTTCTGGGGCCCCTGCATGGATCTGATTTGAGAATTCCTTCCCAGGAGATGGATCTACCCACTCCTTACGAAGCCCCAGTGACAAACTACAGTATCATTCCACCAAACTGGGGACCAGTGAGTTGGGTTTGCTCACGGAACATGGGTGATGGCTTTTCTGTAGACTCTGGGTGGCCTCAAAAGAGCCACACTGGAAAACTTTTACCCAGCATAGATAGAGAACCCAGGCTAGAGAGATGGCTTAGTAGTTAGGAGCACTGGTTGTTCTTCCAAAGGTCCTGAGTTCAATTCCCAGCAACCACATGGTGGCTCACAACTCTCTGTAATGAGAACTGGTGCCCTCTTGAGGAAGAGACCTGGTCAATCGTCCTCATCAACTTAGAGCAGGAAACCCAATATGGACAAGTTCAACAGACCACCATATATGAGCTGCCCATCCATGCTTCAGCATTGCCAGGGCATAAATTTCATTTAAATTTTAATTTCAGACGGAGAAGCCACTCCCACCTGTTCACCTTCCCCAGCCTATTATTCTAGCAGTGCCTGAGACCCCAAGGCCATGGGCACCTAGGGTAGAAGTACATACAGATGGAAGGGCAGGGCAGAAGGAATCTGCCAGAATCTCAGGTGGGGGTCCCACAACCTCCCCGCCCTGCCTTTCCTGTCGGAGCGTCAACAGCCAACAGATCCCTCTCACGATGGAGTGCAGCTGAGCATAGCAGATATGTTGGCACTGGCAGCTAGTTTGCATGAAGGATTCCTTTCTACAAAGTCCACCCGGATGTTTTCTTCTGTGTACGCTTTAACCACACGTAGGTATGCCACACGCCTCTTAGGAGCCACCCGTCCCCTCCTGCCCATGACAGTGTGCGGCATCTCCATTGTAATGTCTGGGCCAAAGGTCCCGCTTCTCTTGGTTCCCCCCAAATGGCCTGTAGAGTCTGGAGGTGCTGTTTGCTATTTGCCGCAGGAGGTCATGTGCACCAGTTCGGGAGCTGTTGGCCTGCTGTGGCTTTGCACACGCTAGTCAGGTGTCCCTGGACTCTAGTGGACCCCAGCTTGCAGGCCTAGTACAGGGCTGGGGATAGCTTTATTCGTTCTGGTTTTATCTTGTTCAGCAGGATCATGAGGTGGCCATATGCTGAGGAAACCAGGAAGTGGTTTCTAGAAAGTGTAGTTTGGTCTGCTGACCTCACCAAGGGATGCCTTGAGCCAGGCCAGCACTGTGCTGGGGAGGGAGTAGGGTGGACTCCATGGAACTGGAGTTATGGGAGGTTGTGATCTACCCATGGATGCTGGGAACTGAACTTGGGTTACTGCTGAGCCAGTTCTCCAGCCCTGCCTCCCTCATGTCTTCTCCGTATCTGTCCCCCACCCCACCATCGGTTCCCTATCTTAAAAATGGTGTTGGTGAAGATTTTTAGACTATACGTTTAAGGGCAAGGTGGGAAGATGACTTTGGAGTTCAAGTCCTGGCTGTACTTGGATCTGTAACCTGGGTACCAATCTTATACAATGAATGTTATTGAACATTCGCACAGGCCCCATCACCAGCCCAGGATGAGGATGAGCATAAAAGGATCCCTTCCCCAGAAAACTCACCGTCTCTTGGGGAGGCTAGAACCACCAACTGAGGCTTTGTGGAGACCTGTTCTGGAGGGCGGAGATGTGTGGCTCTCAGGCACCCTAATGGGGCAGGTATGAGCAGAGTCCTGAGAGATGACACAGGTAAGGAGCATTTCAGAAAGGGCCCAGGCTTCCGATGGGCTCAGGGTTGGCAGCAGCTGCCTTGCTAGGTGTTTGAGAAAGAGCAGGGAGAAAGAAAGAATGCACAAACTCCAACTTCTCTTGCTCTGACTATGGCTATTGGATAGAGTTTGGATGCAGGATACTAGTGGAGGCTGAGAAGATGGTGCACTAGGCAAGCCCAACTTTTTAGGCAGGAAATCAGGCTTGTAAGGGCTGGCAAGGAGAGAGGATGGACAAGTGGACATGGAGAAGCCCCAGGGAATTCTGAGCAACAGTATTATGTGGACACACGCCAGACAGCAAACCACTTAATACCAGTGTGTCAACCTCTGCTGTCAATCACAGTGAACACGGTAGAAGACTTGAGTAATAGACCAGCTGGGCAGGGCAGGAGGGGGCTCCTTCTGCCATTCCACGCACGTGGTCGACTCTGCAAAGTCAAATGTACCAAAGACAGACATCCTCTGCTCACTCAACCAACACCCAGTTTCCAGAAAAGCCAGGGCTTTCGGGATGTGAGAAACCCTGCACACCGGCTGTGGACTTGTGTGGGATGGACCCGGTCAGTGTCACAGTAATCTCACACCACGATGGCGTTACATCTCTGACGGGAAATTTCAGAACGCTCTTTCTGTCCACGACGTCACCCAAGTGGAACATGTGCCCGTCTCCTAGCGCCCGTGCCCTCAGTGTGGCACCAGCTCCACTAGGCTCCCTGAGTCTTTATTTAATATTCATGGCTTCAGGTGACAACAGAAATCAGGACTGAGAAAGCAGCTTAGGTAAGGTCAGGATCTGAGCTATCCACGGCTTCCTGAGGAGTTTGAGCTTTGTCTAGAACTGCCCTGAGTTAGGTAGGAGCGAGGTTTCACTAGGCAGGAGACAGACTTCTTCCCTGGGAAGGGGAGGGACTTCTGCAGTAGGAGAGGGACTCTGGCTTCTAGCATTAATCGCAGTCCTTTGTTTATGTGAATCACCGTGCTGCTGTACTGGGCTGTCCATTCCGAGTGGCTTTTCCAAGAGGTAAGAGAAACTGAACCATGGGCACCTCATTAATAAATCGCACCAATGCCTCATTAGGGTGGAACACAGTGGCTCTTAACTGAAGAAATTAATGAATTCTCTAACCTAGCCACAGACACTCTAGTTCACTGAGAGCTTTCAGGTCCAGGGTACACCACAACCTCTTCTTCCTTGCTGATCCCAGCACGTAGAAGATCGATACTCATCATTCCCATGCATGCTGGTCTAGACATCAATACCCTTCTCATACTGGCCAGGGGGCTGCCCGAGCCTCAGAAGGTAGAAGGGCTCTGGGCAGTAATGGAGTAGCCATTCTCATGAATGCCAGCTTGGGAGATGGACTTCCCCAGGACTCTGGAGAGGAAGCCTGGCTGCCACCACTGCTCCCATTCAAGACTGTGGAGTCCCTTGGATTCTCTAGGGAAACAGGATGGATTGTAGGATTCTTCAGAGAAGGGTTTTTTCCTCCTTGAAGCTAACAGTGCATGGGCTAACCGATACAGCTAACATTTCCGTATATTCTCTCATCCATACACCCATCCATTCAGTCTCGGCTTGGGATCTACCCCACGTCCTGCTGGGCGCTCGGAAACCATCGTCCTGTGAACCCTCACAAACTTACATGGGAACAGGCTCATCTCAGAGGAGGGAATGGGGGTCAGAGCCGTTAGCTGGCACCTCATGGTTCCCACATCGGTGAACACCCAGGCAGAACTCTCCCAGGGTGCCTGACTGTCCCCCTCCTCCCTGAAGCCGCTGCTGACTCCAGAACCTTGACTTCTCAGGTGATTCAAGCTCATGCCATTAAAGGATGCTCAATCGAGCCACAAGGACATGTGCTCAACTATGTTCATAGCAGCATTGTTTGTCATAGCCAGGACCTGGAAGCAACCTAAATGACCTTCGATTGAAGAATGGATAAGGAAAATGTGGTTCATTTACACAATGGAATACTACACAGCAGAAAAAGATAATGACATCTTGAAATTTGCAGGCAAATGGATGGAGTTAGAAAACATCATATTGATTGAGGTAACACAGACCCAGAAAGACTCATAAGTGGCTTTTAGACATAAAACAAAGAAAAACCAGCCTACAATTCACAATCCCAGAGAGCCTAGACAACAAAGAGAACCCTAAGAGAGACATACATGGATCTAATGTACATGGGAAGTAGAAAAAGATGAGATCTCTTGAGTAAATTGGGAGCATGGGGAATATGGAAGACGGTAGAAGGGGAGGGGAGGGGAGAAAAACATATAGTTCAATAAAGACAATTTAAAACAAAACAAAACAAAACAAATTCACGCCATCTGCAGTTATTGTGGCTCTGCCCGTCTAGTCTTGCTTCCCACCTTTCTGTTTTGTTCTAGAAACTTCCAGAAGGAGCTTTGTAAGGAAACCAGACAGAGGTGTCTGCTCATGCTTCTGCCTCAGCCCACCGAAAACAGGGCATGACAGCATGCTTGTGAAGTTTGTGGGCAACTCTGCTAAGTTCTGCACACCTTCCTTGACAAGGGTGCTTGGGGTAAGCGTGCTGCATGGGGCCCAGGGGTCTCCTGGAGCAAGTGGCACTCACACTATAGAGAGAGTGTTCTCTATGTTATGGCCCTGTGGTTCTGGACCTTTCTGTGGTGGGCCTCAGGTGCTGCTGGGAATGTGTAGCCTTTCTAACCTGGGCAAGTGTGAACTAACATGCCCCTCTTTAGCCCTTGTGATGGACAGCATAGGAAGGGCAGTGATGATGATGAGAGGCAGGTGTGATGAGGATGATGATGATGACAACTGATGGGGTCATGGTGATGGTGATTGACAGGTGTGATGACAAGGATGATGATGATGACGACTAGCCATGGCTATGCTGCTGCTGCTGACAGACAGGGGTGATGGCGATGACTGACAGAGACGGACGACAGACAAGGTGATCGTGATGATGACATCAGCAGCTCTGGTACAGTCGGCTGGAATTATGTGCCAGACTAGAGTGGACCACGGTATACAGGCACCGGCTCAGTCCTGCGGCAGCTATCACGCGGTGGGTGGGTGGGGGCATCGCCATTCTCTTTTTACATAGGCACCATCCAAACTTCAAATGCAGCTAGGCAGGGGACGCTGGGGCTGAAGCTAGAGGCCATCTCTCAGGTGGGAACACCCCTGGCACATCAGGCTGGCATATGCCGGCACGCGCATCTCTCTGATCTGTGAGCTCCATGTGAGCCTGTGCCAGCACCAGCACTCCTGCAGTGGTGCTCCTGTATGCATATATGCATATGTAGATGCACATGTGTGTTTGTGTATATGCGCTCTTGTGTGAGCATGCATGTGGAAGTCAGGGAACAGCCTTGGGAGTTGTTCCTTAGACTCCATTCACCCTCCCTTTTTCTGAGACAAAGTTTCTCATGGACTTAGAACTCAACAAGCAGGTCAGCCTGTCTCTTCCCTCCCCAGAACTGGGATCACAAACACATATTGCCATATCCAGCTTTTGTTTTGGAAATGCGGTTTCTGGGGATTGAACTCAGATCCTCAGAAGTACTTCACTGACGGAGCCATCTCCCCAGCCCCTCCCTGTTTTATAGATGGACACACAACAGTTGTGAAACACGGCCTCTGCCATACACCAGCTAGGCAGGGGCACCCCAGGAGCCGTAAGTCACCTATCACTGTGTCTGCCCAGTATACCAGCAGCCTCAGTGTCTCAGTGTATGTGGTACTGTGGGAGCAGAGGGCATGGAGCACATTCTCTCATTCTCAGCGACCAGGGGCAGGGCTGCTGTCTCCTCTGAAGGCTCTGATCACACACTGGAGGAGGTGAGGAAGAAGTTGGAGTTGACAGCTGGGGCCCAGCGGCCCCACTGGGGCTGTGTCTCTAAAGCCAGGAACAGGACGAGCGGGCTATTTTTAGAGCTGCCAGCCTCTCTCTCATTAGCGGCTTGTGCACCAGGATGGGGCTAATGAAATCATTTGTAATCAGGCCCAGGTAGAGAGACGACTCTTTCTTGTCCGGTGCCCCTCCCCCACTCCCGTTCTGCTCCTGGAGGGTGGGTGATGGGTTCCAGGTCCCTGCTCTCTCCTCTCTTGCTTCTCTCCATTTAGGGAGCTGCTGGGCTGTTACCTGTTCTGCGTTTTCTTCCTGCTCTGGCTTCTGCCTTATGGCTGGAGGAGGCACAGGCCCTTCTTAAACTCTCGTGGAGAGAGGTCCTGCAGATGTTTGGGAAGCCAGGAGAGCTGAAGCCTGGGGAGGCCTGGAGTCACTGTCCCAAGTACTAGCCACCATCACTAGAAGTGGGGACACACACCTATCACTCGGGATAGGGGTACATTCTGTGTGTCACATGTCCCACTCAGACAGGAGGGCGGAAGAATAGCTCCTAACAGTGCGTGAGGAAGAAACGGGATTCTGCGCCTATCTGGAAGCTCAGCATGAAGATGAGTGTGTGTAGCAGGCAGAGCTCCCCAGGCTGAGGCAGCCTAAGCCTGGCTCTTTGTCAGCTTTAGGGCTGAATCCAAATATGAGCCTGAACTTTGCCATCTGGGCTCCACAGTCAAGGCGCCCACGCTGGCTGCTCGCCATTTCCCAAGAATCAACAAGAAGCGGCTCGGGAATGCAAACATGGTTCCCCCATTTCTCACTCTCCTGCTCTGCCCTGGCATCCTCTGCTGGGTTCTTCAAGGAGACCTCTTTTCTCTGGTACACACAACACATAATTTCAAAATACATGGAGACCCCTTGGGACAAGCAGACAGTTGGGTGCCTGGACACCAAGGAACGAATAAACCTTTGGGCACAGATGGTGTTTAGGCTGCTTGGTCCCTAAGGGGCCAAGGTGGACCCTACCATGAGCCAAGAGCAGACATGCTCTCAGGAGGTCTAGTACCTAGGGACCTGAGACTGTGGATGGTGGATTTGTTAGGGATCCCACAGCACCAGCTTCTGGGAAAGCTCCAGGAAGGTTGCTTGGGCCAGTCTCTTGATGGAGCCATGCCTGGATAGGAATCCCTTTGTCCCCAGACAGAGGGACCAGTCCCACAGAGACCAGAGGCCATCAGGAACACCACAGGGCAGTTCTTTAGAAGAAACAGGACCACATGTAAGGCCCTCTGAACCCCCTTCCAGCACGGGACCCTAACACTTCCATAGGACCGGGCATTTGAGATGTGGATATAGTGTCCCGGAGATGTGATGAGAATGTCAGTTATTGAAATGAAGCCCACCTCCCACAGACAAAAGACCACAGTCCCCCCATGACTTCTCCATCATCCTTGCCCTCCACATGGGTCACCCTCAAGGGAAGCAGCTGCGGAGGCTTGGGTTGCCCATCTCCAACCTCACCCTGCTTCTAAAGAGCACGTGCTCAAGCAACAGGCTCTCTGGGTCGGATGTTGTTGTCCCGACCGCTGCGGGTGGAGCAACACACCTTGCTTCTCTCCCAGTTTGGCAGGAAAAGCAGGGTCGATGGCCACACCTAACTCACAGGAAGTGGGAAGGTGAAGCCAGCCCCGGTGGCTATGCTGGGGACACGGTGGCATGTGTAGCGGTAAGGACCAGGGCTGCCCATGCTGTCCGGTGACAGACCATGCACGGCACTGGGAGGTACCACCACGCCTTCTGCCCGTGCTGGTCTTCTTCACAGAAGAAAGCAGTCATAGAGTGACCCCCAAGTCCTGTGTCCAGAGGCATCTTCCTGGTCAGATGCGCCCCCAGCCAGAAGAGAGCTGAGGTTCTTCAGCCGCTAAACCGAAACTCCAGGGCCTTCCATCTCTCTAAGGCTGCAGGGCTCTGAGTTGGAGGCTGTGGGCTTCCTTATCCCATCCTTGGGTCAGAGGAAGGTTGGGGTGGACTACTCATTTCTCTACAGTCCTTTTCCTGTTTTCACCAGCCAGGAGGGTCCAGTTCAAAGGCTACTTCCACCCACAATTGCTACTACACGCCGTTTCTCTAAAGAAGACTGGGTGTCTCTGCCGCTGGGGAAAGGACTGTTTTGCAGGACTACGCCTCTGTGGATGCTAACTTCTTTAAGCTCCGTGCTGGGGGCTGACTCTGGGACTGGGTAAAAGCTGGCTATTGAAGTCAACTTGGAAAAGATGGAAGCATGTCTTCTGTGGTCCTTGACGTGATCCCCAAGTGTCCTCAAAGATCTGCACCTCCCTCCTGCCCAGAGAAAAACAGCAGAGAGCTGGCTGGCAATCACGCCTGTGGGGAACCTTCCTGTGATGTCTGTTATACAAATGAAAAGCTTCGGCAAGGTGATTAGCTAGGAAAATTTCAACACAAGATCTCAACAGACTGGCTTCTTAGGCCAGCACTGAAGACGCCAAAGACTTAGTGATGATTTACTCCTGGGTACAAATTAAAACTCGCAGAAAGGTCAGTGGACCAGGAAATATTTTATTTTTTTCCTCCAGTGATTTCTTGTGGAGGAGGCTGCTCAGACTCTCTGCTCTGCCACTTGGCCCCACCCACCTACTCAGTCTATCATCCCCGCCCCATCCCAATGAACCATTTGCTCCCAGTGACTCCCGAAGTCCCAGCTGAGTGCACGTTAGAGAGCAATGAAGAAGATTCCAGGCTTTATGTAAAAGGAACACGCTCTTTCAGAGGAAGGTGACCTTTTGCTTGGATCCCCCTGGCGACTGAGAAAGACTTGTGGGGAGAGCACAGTCCGTATTCGTCTTTCTCTTGTTGGGCTCCACCTCAGTGTGCACCTGTTACGTGCTTTGATGATAGGATGTGGTCAAGGAGTACAGTGGGCTGCCTTGCAGGAGTCCAGGGCTTGGAGCTAGTGGACCAAGCTGTGTGGCCTTGCAAAACTTGCGAAGTTTCTCTGATCATGTCGGACCTAGCACGGCATCCAAAAGCTACCAGGCAAAAGCCTATAGCTGGCACAGTTTGATTTACCGACTCACGTGGTGAAAGAGACCGGCATGCTAATGTCACCTTCTGTGCTCACAAAGGTGTCTGTGACAACTGAACCCAGGGGAACACTCCGCACAGCACCTGTAATTTGGAATCTTGTGGATGTGAATGGGTCAAGGAGGAAGGTGAGCTTCCTGCAAAGTTTGCCATCACTTGGGGAGGGAAGCAAGCCGCAGCGTAGGGAACGGGAATATATTACAGAAAGTATGACTGAAGAACCACAGCTCAGCTCGTCTCCCTGGCTGACATCACCAATCAACCTCTGCCTGTTCCTGGGAGCCGAACCCAGCACAAGAGCCTATGGTGCTGGTACCGGTGAACCCCTCGGAACACACAAGTCAGATCCTGCCTGCAGGAGTGACCCGCAGACCCTGGATGCTGCTGGGGTGACAGCTGGGGCATCTGCCTCTCCAAGGTCAGCCTTCAGTGCCTTTGTTTCAGCTGCTGAGACAGAGGGCTCCGGGGCAGCGGTCTGAACCCCGAGGGAGCCCAGAGCAGCATCCACACTTTTCCTGCTTTTCAGGAAGGTGGGGTGCTTTCCTGCCCACTTCCCAGTCTCCACGCAAACAGTCCCAGCAGAACAGAAGCCCTCAGTACCCGCGTCGTCTTCTGGAAGTAAGCCAGGAGGCAGCCCCTTGTCAGACACTCCCAGACATGTTGGGGTGCCCCCCCCCCACTGGCGTCCCTTATCTTCTGGGAGAGGCTTTATGGTGAGGGCAGCCCAAACACAGCTGCCTGCATTTAGAATTCACAGCTCTAACGGGTTTTGGGATTTGGTGTAGCCATTATTTAGAGGAATGACTTAAAGATGAAGGAGAAATGATCTCTTTGGGATGGGAGGAAAGAAAGAAACTACATATTTTTCTATTATTAAAAACAACACTTTGTGGGGTGGAAAGATGGCTCAGCAGTTAAGAGGATGTACTGCTCTTCCTGAGTTCCATCCCCAGAACCCACACCAGGAGGATCTAAACTGCCCTGAACTCCAGTTTCCGGGGGATCCAATGCTTCCAGGTTCAGGGGCATCGGCACTCAAATGCATATACCCACATGCATAATTAAAAATAATAGAGATAAATCTTCAAAACAACACTTGATTCTAGTTAGCTCACAAGAGCATCCAGTAGATGATTCAGGGGAGCCCGCCGGACACTTTTCCAGTCCCAAACGCTGCCACTGAGGCCACAGAGCTCTGCTCAGGGTTTCCCACCTTTAGTATCCACCTGCGTGGTTTATGCATGCTTTGTTTCATGGCTCTAGGTACTTCAATATTTGGAAAATTGGATTCACTTATCCATCATGAATAAAAGAAAAAGAAACCATGATGGAGTTAAATTAGAAAAATGAAAATTAGTTCCCTATTGACTCTCAGGACCCTTGTGTCCCTGCACCCTCATCCCCTGATATCGCCTTCTCTCAGTCTCCATTATAAATGTTACATTGTACCAACACTTGCCACACACCTGCATACGCACACACACGCACACACACACTCATGCATGCACACACACACACACGAGCACACATACACACATGCACGTGCACGCACACACACGCACACACATACACTCACGCACACACACACACTGGCACACGGACATGCATGCACATGCGCGCACGCGCACACACACACGGGCACACACACACACATGCACGCGCACGCACACTGGCACACGGACATGCATGTACACGCGTGTGCACACACACATGCGTGAGTGATTGGGGTCCACAGGCCAGGGTAAACTGCATGAGGAAGAACACATCTGTATTTCCATTCTGAGTCAGTTTGCTTACTACATTTTACAAGCTCATCTCTCCCTGCAGATTTCACTTTTCTTTACACTTGAATAAATTTCCTTTTGCAACGAACCACATTTTCTCCATCTCTTCACCTGTTGCTGGACATCTACGCCGGTCACATTCCCTTGCTTGCCCACCTATGCAGTCCTGGGCACACACCCAGAGAATGCTATATCCCACCACGGAATATTTGCATATCCGTGTTTCTGGCTGTTCTAGTCATGAAGCAAATGACATTGGTACAGTTATCAGGACACGCTGGTCATTCTATGCAGCTGCTTGTGGCATTGCTGATGTTTCTGTATGTTCTCCACTATTATTTTTTAGATAAAACAGCTTGTGTTTTTGAAAGCAAGGATTAAACACTGCCCCGGTCTCTGTGACTGGTAGGTATCTTGGAAGACTTGGTAAGGAGGGTGCATAACACAGATGTGTCCTGTGGTCAGGTACTGAGTCATGGCTTACATCTTTCTCTATGAACAGGAGTTGTCAAGACAAGGTCCACATGCTCATGGGCAGTCCTGACAGAAACAGGTCAGAACCATCGTCAAGCTTCAGAACTGTTCCAGCTTTATTCCCTTGCTGTGATAAAACATTCTGACCAAAAGCAACCTAAGAAGAAAGGGGTGCATTCAGCTCACAGGTTACAGCTCATTACTGAGGGATGTTAGGGCAGGAGCACAAACAACAACTTGATGCAAAAGCCGAGGAGAAAGGTATGTCACTTTCCTATACAACCCCGGACCATCTGCCCACAGAGTGGTGCTCCCCAGAGAGGACCATCTCCCCACACAGTGGTGCTCCCTCCCCACACAGGACCAACTGCCTACACAGTGGTTCTCCCCACACAGGACCATCTGACCATACAGTGATGCTCCCCACATGGGACCAACTGCCCACACAGTAGTGCTCCCCACACAGGACCATCTGCCCACACAGTAGTGCTCCCCACAAAGACTATCTGCCCACACAGTGGTGCTCCCCACACAGGCCATCTGCCCACACAGTAGTGTGCCCCACAGTGTGATGAGTCCTCCTGCTTCACCTAACAACACCATTGCATGCCCACAGGCCAGTCTGACTTGGGCAATCCCTCACCTGAACTCCCTTCAGTTGAAATGCCTTCCCATCTGAAGACAACACGTGACTGGGAGTTTGGAGTTGTTAGGGGTTTTGTTTGGACAAATCTTGATCATATTCACAGAGAAAAACATAAGCCACAGCTCAGTACCTGACCATAGAAGGACACATCTCTGTCATGCAGTCTCCTTACCAAGTCTTCCAAGACACCCATCAGTCACAGAGGCCGGAGCAGTGTTTATTCCATGCTTTCAAAAACACAGTGGTTTTACCTTAAGAGTGGCCACTCTTGCTGGTGAGGGCGTCTTTTGTCTGGAGTGGACCAGGGGCCAGTGTGAAAGAGGTGCCTTCTTAACTGGCAAACCATCCCAGAAGGAATAGTGGAGCACAAACAGGCAGGTGGACAGAGTTCCATCTTCAGCTTCTTGGTAATGAACTAAACCCAAGGGCTTTGAGCTGCTGCAGGAAGCATATTCTGCAGTGGGTGCGGCACACAGGGTGCCAGGTGAGGGTGCTGATCCTGCAGATTCAGCCCCAGGAGCAGCTGCATGACTGGTGCAGTTGATTAGGGCTTAGGTGAACAAAGTGCTTCTGGATATCAGTGGTTCTCCCCTGTCCAGTGAGAGGGTCCCAGCTGTGCCTCCACCACAGGAGGTGGTGCCTGGTCACAACTGGGACTCAGGACTTGGGTGATGCTGCTCAGGCATTGCCCACATAGGACCGGATGGGCGTCCAGACCCCAAAGGAAAGTCCTTTGTCACAGGTGAGTTTCCTCCTTCGATACTCACAGCATCTGTACTTCCTCCATCTCGGCCTGGTCTACAGGTGACTGGAAGAGCAGTAAACATTCTCTGGCCATGGACCATGTGATGCTCCAGGCTCAGAGGGGCAGTGGTATCTTAAAGTGAGCGGGTGGGACTTAATCCCAGAGTCAGGGCACTGACTGCCACTCTTATAAACACATCTCTGTCATGGTGCCCACTGCACGGAGCTTGGAAGTCACCTGGAGTGGGAGGACAGGTTAAGTAAGGCAGCTAGCGTCCATGGGGAAACCCTGACTCCACCGGCTACCACTGCCATCTTAGCAGAGTCCTGGAACTGGGGAGAGGAGGTGACCTGAGCCATGCCCCTCACTGCTGTGCACAGTCAGACATTGGGTCCCTTGACAGGGCAGGGTGGGCGGGGTCTGAGTGTCTTCCCAGCTGATGTTGTGGGTCCTATGGGGACAATACTATGGGTGTGGAGGTACTGGGGACAGGGGTGCCCCATTGAACACAGGATTCTTACCTACCAGAACTCCCTAGCTGTGACATCCTTAAGGGGCACATTGGATACCTCTCAAGCTTAGCTGACACCAGGCTCAGGGCACAAGGGACATGGTTTGCTGGGATATGTAACAATATTTAGAAGCATTTTCCTCCATCTCTCCTTCTCTCTCTCCCTTTTTTCATGATTTCATATCTTCACAGAGTGCTGAGGCTCTTCTGAAATGTCAGACGAGAAAGCAGGCCTGCCCTGCCCATGTTGCCCTGCCTCCCTGGCCTTCTGGTACCTTCTGCCCTCAACTGCCAAGCTGCACGTTTTAAGGCCACCCCAGTGAACCTTGAAGGCTCTGCTGTTTCCTTCCTTCCTTTAGTAACATCAAGGATTGATTTGTCACTTGTCATCAGAAGTTCTGGGCATTCTCAGATCTGGTGTGTCCGAGTGTGCATGCATGCGCACACGTGTGTGCACGTGCGTGTGTGTTTCCCTAGTTGTGCGGTGCACGGGCTCTGGACTGGTGCTCAGGAGGAGGGTAAGCATGTCAAGTGCTCTTATAGTGGCTGCCACCCAGCCTTTGCATGCTGCAGGGTCATCCTGCAGTTCCCGCAGCTTCCTGTCTGGTCCCATTCCTGAGAAACAATGTCCATCAGAGCCTCCTTTACCTTACAGCTTCTCCCACTGCCTCCTGGACCCTAGGGATGACTCCTTGCCTAGGAGTCATCTAGACTCCTGACTGAATCAGGTGCAGCATGCTTAGGCTTACCTAGCTAATGGAAGACGGCCGTCAGGCTGCCAAGTCTTCCCCCTCCTGCCTCCCTGCTCCATTAGCCATGTCGATCGAAGGTCTTGCATTACACACCCCAAACCCAGCCTTCTCTTGCTATGTTTGGCATCTCTCTCCCCCTTTCCACTCACATAGCTTCTGATGGCTCACTGATGGTGTCAGTGGACCACCATCGCCACCAGAACCCTGGCGTGTTTGTACCAACCATGCCGAGATGTAGCACCAGCCAGCGCCTCCTGCCTGCCTCCATCCCTCAGAGAACCTGTCTTCACATTTTAAGCGTCTTGTCCTGAGGAGGCTGAACAATGGCTCCCAAACACACCCACATCCTGATCTCTGTGCCTCCACCAACTTACATAGTGAGTCAGGTTCTGCAGATGAAAAGTTAAGAACCTTGAGGTAGGAAATTAGCCTGAATGTCTGGGTCCAGTCCTCACAGGGTCCTTAACCAGGGAAGTCAGAGGATCGGAGGTAGGGGAGGAAAGGAACACTTTACTGGGGGCTCTGGAGAATGGTCCAGAGGATCGCTGCCGGAAAACGGACTCTACCCATTAGAGGAGACAGCCTGCCCTTGCCTCCCGACTCCTGCCTCATCTGTTTCTCCTGGGACCAACTGTCCCCACATACCCATGCCTGCCTGTGGCCGACCCCACTTGTCCCTGTCTGCCCTCACCTGTCCTACCTGCCCTCACCTGCCTTCACCTGTCCTCACGTGCCCTCACGTGCCCTCACCTGTCCTACCTGCCCTCACCTGCCCTCACCTGTCCTCATGTGTTCTCACCTGTCCTACCTGTCCTCACCTGCCTTCACCTGTCCTCACGTGCCCTCACCTGCCTTCACCTGTCCTCACGTGCCCTCACCTGTCCTACCTGCCCTCACCTGCCCTCACCTGCCCTCACCTGCCCTCACCTGTCCTACCTGCCCTCACCTGTCCTCATGTGCCCTCACCTGCCCCACTTGCCTAGGTCTGACCCATCTGCTCAGGTGTAGACCCACCCCGTCTTCTCTTATCCCTCTCTGCATTCACTTGCCCTCGGGGGTCCTCACCAGGCCCAACCCTCTGGAGGTCTCCTTGGCTGGAGAGAGTTCAACTGGCCAGTCTTCATTGCTTTAACCCCGATAAGGCACGCTAAAGAGGGACATGGCACAGACCCTCAGCAACCCCACCGCAGGCCGTGCTCCAGAAGGAGGCAACTCTCCTCCCTCAGCAACTGCCAATATCCCCTTGGCCAAGGGTGGGCCATGGGGCTCCTCTCCCATCCTAATGGGAATTTTATCGGTTTGCTATTGCACAGGTGACCACAGTGGGTGTGAGTCCAGAAGCTGTGTCTCACAGCCTCCTCCCATCCTTTGGCTCTTCCATTCTTCCTGGCCCACTTCCATGATGTCCCTGAGCCTTGGGTGGGGAGGTTGGCATAGATGATGTGCCTACAGCTGGGCACAGTTTCCTGTACTTGTTACTTTGACAACTTAGGGGTGTCAAGCATGGGACTTCCAGCTACGAGCTTTTTTTCTAGACAGTGTGAACCTGAACTTGGGAAACCACCCAGTCAAGGCTAATGGGGGAGGGGCGGAGCACTGAGGGAGCGCACACCCACCAACTGGGCTCTACAACTCCTCCATGGGTCCACCTATTGTAGGTTTTGAAGCCCAGGACCCTTCCTTGCATCTGGGGGGAGTTGGGAGCCGTCCGCCTTTGGCCAACTGGAAGCATTGTCCTTGGCTTTTGTGTAAAGTTTCCAGCGCACGGCTGGTGGCAAACTTTGCGCTGAAACACACAGATGGTCCAGCCTTATCTTGCTAATGAAAAAAGCCCTTGTATGGCTACAAAAACAGACACAATCGTCTGTTTCCCAACATTCTGAAAAAGTCTGCAGAGGTGTAAGGTGCTACGCAAACGAGAATAATTAGCTGTGCCATCTGCGGGGAGAAATAAGGACCCCCCCCCCGCCTCCCGCTCTACCCGCTAGCCTCCCGCTCTACCCGCTATTCTGGGCTCTTCAAAGGTGGTGAGCCATGAGCCTTGGAGACAGCACTGCCCCTGATAAGTGAGTGCCCCCCTTGACGGGCACCACACATCTTGTGACTAGGGATTGGGAAACCTGGCCACTGGGAAGGGAGGGCCCCATTCCTGGCACTGCTCTTGACAGGAAAGTTATGGAGTGGTTGGCATGCCCTCTGGGTGCTATGTGGTCTAATAACTTAGCCTGTGTCTTCTCTCCATTTCCTGAGACCTGACTCTGACTCTGTCATGTGCCAGGTGGAGGCTGACTGGATGCCAGTGGAGCTTGCCGCCGGCAGAACCAGGCTCGGCTTGGCCATCCGGCCCGTCTGTTGGAGACCAGCCTTTGTCTGACTTCCACTACACACTGGTATTGATATAAAATACTGTAACCCCTCAGGCTATGGTGATGGTGGTGGTGGTGGTGGTGTGTGTGTGTGGCTGAAGGCTGAGCGTGGCTGGAAGGACACGGGGTCAACAGAGGTTCAGTTCAGTGCCTTCACTGAGGCTTTCATGGTCAGAATAATGGGGCCTGTCCCCCACACCCCCAGGATGTGTGTGTGGTGGTTCCAGTCCAAATCAAGGGGACCCAGGCTGGGAAACAGGACTGCGAGACAGAAGAGACCGAAGTGTGTTGGGATGGAGTCTGGGCCAGCACTGGGTAAGGCTGGATGTACACTTGGTGCTGCTGGGAAGAAAGAAAGGCAGAGGTTCTGCTGTGCTCTCTAGGCCTGGGCACACATGAGGGCCGGTCTCAGGCTTCCCCTGAATCCACATGTGTACCATGGCCACCACTGTGGCAACACACACACACACACACACACACACACACACACACACACACACGCGGGGTAGGTCAGGGCCCAGGAGGATCCTGACCCAGGGGAAAGGGAACAGGTCCTCAGAGGAGGGGTGAGAGTAAGGAGTGCCTCCCTGTGTGGTCAGGGCCCCCCAGACTGACATCCACTGCCAGTGACCTTTGTGATGGGCAGCCCCACGAATGCCCAGTTCCAACCTCTGCTGTCTGAGGCCCGTTGGGAGCCCATGAGAGTCCAGGGTGGAAGGATGGAGGCCGCCTGCCAACGCTGTGAGTCATCACGGAAAGCGGGTTTGTAACTGGCTGGCAGAGCCTTTGGGACCCGCTTGATCTGGATAAGGTAAATTCCTGAGCTGCAGAGCAGCAAGGCGGCAAATGCTTAGTGTTTCTGCATCACTGGAATGCAAGGGACTCGTTATTTCTGATGCTGGGCATCACATCGCTATACAAGGTCTTTCCTATGGACAGGAATTCATGGCTGCTTGGAGGGAGAGCCCGACACTCTGCTCTGGGAGGGGTTTCCCTTTTCCTGCTCCTCCACACTCCTCCACACACTTCTCCACTCTCCGTCTGCCCTGATGGTGACCAAATGCTTCCTCTGCGTGGCCCCTGTAGGTCCTAACTCTGCCCACCCTGTGGGCTGGGCTGTGGTCCAGACAGGAATGGACGCTGGGTAAGCTTGAAGGCTGGACAAGGTCAGAGATACCTTGTCCATCCGGCCTACTCCTTCCTCCCTCTTGGGGCTCTAGGGGGATGTCAGGGGAGCATTGTGTCATCTCTGATGGGGTCCAGGGCCATCCCAGCATGGGCCACACATCCCACCATGATGCCCACAGCTGGGAACTGTGTGCAGCTGCCAGATCTGGGGGGTTTGGGCAAGGGGAGGCTTAGCTCTGGGAGACCCTCTGCAGAAGGTTGGGAGAACGCTGTGTGTATACCCTTATCAGCACTTCCAGAAGCACTGATGTCTTGAGGAAGAAAGGGAACAACCAAGACAAATCCCTGTGGAAGGCACCTCCACACAGGCCTGTCAGTCAGCCCAGGGAGGCTCTTTTCCAACTCGCTGTGGAAGGCACCTCCACACAGGCCTGTCAGTCAGCCCAGGGAGGCTCTTTTCTAACTCGAACCTTGCTGCTCCAGTTCCCACAGAACCACAACCCCTACACCCCGACCCCTTCTAGTTTCTTTCCTGTGATCTGCAGCCAGGCCACAGGTCTCCGTGTTGCAGAGACCCATAACTCACTAGATCGTGCAGCATTCAAACTCAGTGCCTGAGATGCTCCCGAGATCCCGAGGGTACTAGTGGGTCACAGTCACGGCAGCTGTGGGGACTCGGTTTGGGCGTCACCAAATGGCAGGGAGCTGGTGCAATTGCCGTGTAGCACCAAATGGCAGGGAGCTGGTGCAATTGCCGTGTAGCACCAAATGGCAGGGAGCTGGTGCAATTGCCGTGTAGTTGTGGAGAGCCACAAGGCAGGCCTGCTTCACCTCTGCTGCAAGACCCTACATCCCCTGTCCTTACAATGTCCTTGGGGAACTCAGCTGCTACCTGGTCCGGTGGTCCCAGCTGCTCTTCTTCCCTGCCATCTGTTTCTGAAGAACATTCTTTGGTTTATGCATTCTGGCCATCTTGCTGATTACAACAATCCACAGTGTTACCACAGGAAGTGCGGGTTTCCCACAGTAAGGCAAACAGCAGTTTTTGGCCAGCAGTGAGGGTTTCTGGGGTGGTGTCTAGGGACAGATGGGGCTCTTTGAGTCCCAAATCCCCACTGGTTCTGTTATGCCCCCTCCAACAAACATACTCCAAAGACAGCTTGATTGCAGTGCAAACACGACTCAAGGCCCAGGGACCACAGAGGAGAGAGAGAGAAGATCTGAGAGAAGGCAGGAGGACGCAACAGCCTCTCTCTACCGGCCTCTGTGTTTGCCACGCTGTGAGCATGAGCCCAGTGGGGAAGGATGGCTGCTGTGCCCAGAAGGAGGAGCAGGGATGCCAACGCTGAATGCAAACGTGGGGAGCACAGCCAGTGCCCATATAGAGAGACTGGCAGCATCGTGTGTGGCATTTTCAGGACGCTTTCAGTCCTCACATCACATCGAGGGAATCTTGACACAACTAGGGTATTTGACTTGGCTGTTAGTGATGTAATTTTTCACTGTTGACATAATGTGCGCACAGAAGAGCTCAGCCAGCGCCTTGCAACCAGAGCCTCCGGCTGGCCCCAGCTCCCTCAACTCCCAATTTAAACCTTCCCCAGGTTCCGACTCAGAGGTTTTGCCAGCAGAGCAAGCAGCCTGCTGGAGCTTATATGCATGGGTAGCCAGGGTTGGGAGCCACCAGGCAAAACCACAATGGGTCTGCTTTTCCCATCCAGCACCCCGCCCTTGGGGTGTTTTGAAGCGGTGGGAGGGAGCATAGCTACTGCTGCTCTCTAAACAGCCCTGAGCTAGCACTGTAGGAGGGGGAGCAATGCTTCCTGGAGACTTCTGGAGCACCTGTGGCCCTTGTAGCATTGTGGGGTCAGCCCTGGAGTGGCCTGGTTCGTACAGGAGTCAAAATGTAAACACTGGACTCCAGGGCTGTGCGTCATGCTACAAAGAGGATGCTCTCGGGGGAGTCTCACACACTGTTCGCCACATTGGCTGGAGAGGTGTGGCGTTAGCATCCACACATCAGCAGTGTCCGCTTTTCATTGGATTCTCTCGCTCTGTCTGTCTCGTGTGTGTGTGTGTGTGTGTGTGTGTGTGTCTGTGTGTGTGGTGAGAGTCAAGATGCGACAGGCAAGGCAGAGCAAGGTAGGGCAAAATCAAACAGTTGATATTTCATCTGAGGTTTTAAGATTGTTTATCCAGACAACACATGCAGATGGAAGGTGACCACGACCTCCCAGACAGCCCTCTTTCTCCCTCCATGTGGCCTCCACACTAAATTGAACATTCTGGTTGGAACACTCAAGAGCAGGCTGCTCCCCACTTTTGGGGTGCACTGGCAAGACATGCAGAGAAACAGACCTTTTTCTAGACGCAGAGGAGAGGCACCCTGCCACACCCATTAGTCTGGGAAGAGGCCAAAAGGAGGCGTGCACACCCCGCCTTCCTACCCAAGGTGTTTGCCCACTTGAGGACAGGAACCAGTTTCCGACCCTCTCAGGTCCAGGCTCATCTCCCAGAGCGGCACTGAATACAGTACCCTCAGTTTGCCCTCTCCCCTCCCACCCACTTTTCCGTTTATTGCAAAGTTTAATTGGAAGTTCTGAAAGGTCATTACTAATATCTCCAAATGAAAAATACAAGGTGGAGTATCTCTGAGTAAATACTGTTAAAACCCAGAGTGCTTAAAATTAAAAAGCAAAGGACGAGTTGGGAAGTGGGGTTAAGAGGCGGGGAGGGGTAGTGTGAGCGACGGCACAGTCTCCACTCTGGTACTGACATGTCAACAAGGCCCAAGCCAAGCCACACAAGCTTTCTTGGGGTCTACCAGATGGCCACCGACAGTTGGAGATGGTTCTCCGCAGATTTCTCCTGAGCCTCGGGACTCCTGTCCATTTCATGCTGCAGAGCCTAGTGGAACCCTAATTCCAGCCACCCTATGCCCTCCTTTGTGGAGATCCACAGCACACTGGTCTTCTCAGGATGCTTGCTGCCACTTTACCCGCACACTGTTTGCTTCTCGTGTTTCCACACTAGCACAGGAGTTCTAGGACGCTAGCCGCACACAGAGTGGCCTTCAGCTCGAAGCTGGAGGAAAAAGAAGGGGCTCAGCTTGTGCCAGCATCCGTCCCATTCAGGAGCAGCATGAATGCTGTGTTCACAGCATTTGATGGCCCCTGGGAACTCGGCATGCACCTCCACGAGACAGACTGTTTGACACATCAGGCTCTGTCTGCTTTGCAGGAAGGTGGCACAGGTCAAAAACTCCACGTTTCAATCAAATAGAACGGCAGATTAATTGCAAAAACCCTTCAAAGTACTTTGGAGGAGAAAAAGCACAACACCATAAACTAGACACAAAAAACCTGTATCTTTTCTGAAGACAGCACTATTCATAATTGGATTTACGGAGCGCTCCCGAAGCTGCAGCTCAAGTAGTGTTTGTGCCGATAAATAAAACGGTGTACAATTACAAGCTGTGACTTTGCCTCCCTTGCACGTCTGTGGCTCTGAACCAAGGATGCACATTCAGCTTCCCCGCCAAGCAAAATAACGGCACCACTATCATGCCACCAGGCTGGTGATACAATCGGAACACATCTGTACTGCATCCAGGGGAGCTGGCTGTAAGAGGGAGCATGGCTCTTGCTGTCTTCTCGAAAACGAGAGTCTGCAGGGCTTTATCTTAGTGATCAGGGGCTTCATGTTCCCTTTACATCATTTCTACTGTGTGAGCTGGACACCTGTTTTGTCTGGTTTGAGTCCTTGGGGCCTATTCTATGAAGATTACAGAGTGGATGACCATGAGACACTGTTTTTCTTTTCTTTTCATGGTGTTTGTATATATTTATTCATGTGTGTGTGCATGCATGTGCACTTGTATGTGTGGCCGGGGGTCAATAGTGGGTGGGTTTTTTTTTTTTTTTGCTCGTTATTTTAGTTTTTGAGGCAGGGTTTCTATACATATCCCTGGCAATCCTGGAACTCACTACGTTGACCAGGCGGGCTTTGAACTCACAGAGATCTATCTGCCTGTGCCTCCCACGTGCTGGAATGAAAGACAATCCCATTGCATCACACTGTTTTTGAGACAGGTCTCTTGGTGACCAACTTGGCTAGATTGGCAGCTCCAAGGATCCTCCCACCTATGGCTCCCAGCGCTGGGATTACAGGTTTATGCCGTCTCACCTGGCTTGTTTTGTTTAAATGTGGGTCCTAGGGATCTGAGCTCAGAACTGAGGTCTTCCCGTTTGCACAGCAGGCAGTTAATACGGAGCTGCCTCTCCAGCCTCATCTCGCATGTTCAGCCTTCACCTGGTACCTCAGAAAAACTAGTCAAACAGGAGTGACCCTCCAAAGACCCCACCTGGGCCTTCCGGCAAGGGCAGCAGTGTGCTCTGGGTGTGTCATGCTTCACAACCATCTTGGTACAGAGAACTCCTAATGAGTTGAAAGGGACCATAAGGATCAGGATGAGGCCAGTGCTTTCTTCCCGTGTCCAACTGCTTCTGGGACTTGCCCAGACCTTCGTGTCACCTGGCACCCAGGAGGAGGAGGAGCATAAACATCTGAGAGCTGGTGCAGCTGGCTTGTGTGTGTCACCATCGTTCATGGCGAGATTAGACTCTAGGTCTTGTGAGCAGGTCTTTGGACAGAAGCAAATTCCCTTCTGGATCCAGAGTCAAACACATCCCACTGGTCTGTCTGCATCACCCACGTGAATAGTGGAGGCCTCATCCCTGCTCCTGTCAGGGCCAAGGCTCTATGTGCTAGAACACCTGATGCCGCCCAGCTAAAGCTTGGCTTGCACTGCTGGCTCCCCTCACTTTGTCTCTAGCCTATCACTGGCCTGCTTATGGCTAGAATATGCATCTCAGTACCCAGGGCCTGGCTCACAAGATTTGCACCCATGGAACTGGTCACTCTAGCAAGAAGGGATATTTTCTGGCCCTTTGAATGAAGGCAACCACTCCCATGCTCCCAAACTCACCTGTGGTGGATGAGAACCCAGGTATCCACAAGGGCAAGACTCAAAGAGACAGCTAAGGTACACCCACAAGTCCCTTGATCCAGGCTGAACCAGATTCCCACCCTTGTTCTTTCTTTTCAAAGAAGCAGGACCTTGAGTCCTTGCCATCAGCACCCTGCAGAGCAGCCAGGCAAGAGGGAAGGGTTTCCACTGCATTCTGGGGACAAGGTGTGGTCGGCAGCAGCCTCTCTGGGAATCAGCTCCTCTGCAGGCTTCACCTCCAGTCTTTTTTCCTATAATTCATCTCCGCTCTATTTTTCGACGTCTAATGACCCTTGACCTTCACAAAACAATCACAAAGGCAGTGGGAACCACTGCTGTCACCAAGGTCCAGTTGGGCTGTGCGTCCTCAGGCTGAAAAGGAGACAGAAAGCGGGGCTGGGGATGTCTAGTTTGGTGGGAACCTGGAACATGGAAGGCCTGCTGCTTTGTTTCCTCACTGCGTGGTGCTCCTGCTCAAGAGGTGAGTGGTACCACAGGGCAGAGCGGTCTCCCTTCTAAGTGTACAGGGAACAAGGTCCATTGTAGCTTTGTTTGTAATGTAGCAAGTAAAGCTTGCCTGAAGAGCGAGTGAAGAACTAAGCTACAAGTTAACCAGGCAGTGGTGGCACACACCTTTAACCCCAGCACTCGGAGACAGAGGCAGAGGGGAAACAGAGGCAGACGAATCTCTGTGAGTTCAAGGCTACCCTGGGCTATATGAGATTGGATCTGTCTAAAAGAGAAAGCAGAACTCACACCAAGGTGATCCCAGCACTTGGGATTCCATGCCTTTAATCCCAGCACTAGGGAAGTAGAGACAGGAGTGGTATGGCTGAGTGGAGAGAAGAATATAAGGCAGGAGGGGACAGGAGCTCAGTGAAGTCTGAGATTTGGTGGAGACAGATGCAGTCTGAGGATTCAGTCTGAGGTTTCATGGGACAGAATTCTGTCTGAGGATTTGTAGGGACATGATCACCCCTTCGGTCTGAGGTAAAGGTATGAGTTAGTGGCTGGCGGTTCTGTTTCTCTGATCTTCAGCATTAACCTCTATATCTGATCCTGAATTTTTATTATTAAGAGCAATTAGAATTCGTGCTACAGTCCACCTGCTCACAGATGCCAACAGAGAGACCAGGATTGTTACACACATAATCTTTTCTCTTTGTCAGAAGGGAAGGACACAGCTTTTCCATCCAGAAGGCTGGGAGTGGATGTGTTAATGATCTAGCAATCTTTGCTAGTCTGTGGAACCACCTCCACCCAACCCCCAGACTCCTGAGCACTGTTTCTCAGTCAGTTGAACCCATTCTTATGAAAGAGGTCTCATGTACTTTGCAAAGAAGTTTAGTATTAGGCTTATTACAAACCCTTCCTCCCTAGACCCTTATCCTGAGCCTGGTTCCCCAGTCAACAGAACCCATTCTTATGAAAGAGGTCACAAGTGCTTAGCAGAAGAGACCTGCTTTGCAAAGGAGTTTTGATAAAGTCATGCCTTGATTATGATAATTGTTTATTATGATAATTGTGATGAGAAAGCCCTTTTCCAATTGTACTATGTCTAAATGTCTAGAAAATACAGTACTTGAGGTCAGACTCCAGGAGTTTGAACCAGCCTGGCTAACTAAGTTGTCCTGAATTCAATTTTCTTCATTTCTCAGTTTATTTCTCTGCTGGCAATAGAGCTTGTGGAGACTCCCACTTGTAGGGAGATAGCATTTCTCTCTGTGTGGATGACCTGGTCACAGTGACAATAGCTACAAGTCATGCTGGAACAAGACTGCAGTTGCCTGGCACCATGGGTTTGCAATGATCCTGGGACACCTGTGTGTGCATGGCTGTAACCAGGCACCGTCAGACTGTAACAGTGTATCCCTCTGCTCCAGCACCACAGACTGTAACAGTGTATCCCTCTGCTCCAGCACCTCAGACTGTAAAAGTGTATCCCTCTGCTCCAGCACCTCAGACTGTAACAGTGTATCCCTCTGCTCCAGCACCTCAGATTGTAACAGTGTATCCCTCTGCTCCAGCACCACAGACTGTAACAGTGTATCCCTCTGCTCCAGCACCACAGACTGTAACAGTGTATCCCTCTGCTCCAGTACCACAGACTGTAACAGTGTATCCCTCTGCTCCAGTACCTCAGATTGTAACAGTGTATCCCTCTGCTCCAGCACCTCAGATTGTAACAGTGTATCCCTCTGCTCCGGCACCTGTAACAGTGTATCCCTTCACTCCTGCATGAGCAGACTGCGCACCAGACAGTGTCTCCTCATTCACCATATGCCTCTCAGTCACATGACCTTTACTAAGGAGAGATGACTATCTCAATTAAACTTGGGGACTTAAGAAATTCAGTGTGCCTGGCTGCCACCACAGAGTTTTAATTAAGTTCCCATACAAACTATGGCAGGAGAGAAGGGGGACAAGGATCACCTTTTTACAGATAAGGCCATGTAGGAAGAATTTGATATGACAGCCCTTGCAGGATCCAGTGGCCATTTTCCTACAAGGAAGACTGGAAGGGCCTTCCCCTTGGGATAGCATTGCAAGCAGTGAGCTTGTCTTTGTACTGCTGGTGCTTAGGTGTGCTGGGCACCCTCATGGGTACTCTACCCATCTCAGCAGGAGCACTGTTCACACTTCTATTCCTCGTAAGGGGTACCGAGGACAGTGGGTGCTCCAAAGCTGTGGACACCAGGCTCTGTGCTCATGCCTCTCCCCATGCAAACCTCTGAGCATCCTCACTTGGGAATGGATCTTATTCTTTGAGTGTGTGCGTGCATGGGGGAGCTTCTCGTTTCCTTTCTTTATGTTTCTTCAAGGCACTCAGTGGACCCTATGAGTGCGGGGCAGAGCTACATATGCCCTCAGCCTCATTCTTCATGTCCATCCTGTGCCATGCTCGGGGCCCCACTGATTCTGGGTTCAGGAAGGAGGGGAAACAGCCAATTGGCGCTGAAGGTTGGAGAGCTGAGAGCCTATTGGAGCTGAGAGTCCCCATAGAGCCCTTTGGAGCTGAGAGTTGTGGTACATTGTGGTCCCTAGCAAGTTAGGGACCATGGAGAAGGCCAAGAAGGGAGCCTGCCCAGCAACTGCCCACCTCCTTTTTCCTTTCCCCACATCTGGACTCACAAGGGCAGGCCTAGTCCTGCAGAGGGATTGCAGAAAGGAGAGATTATGGGCTGGTTGTATGCCGCCAGCCATGTTTAGAGGGAAATGGGCTTCCAGGGCCCCGCTAACTCAGGCTGGCTGGTCCCTGACCAATCAATGCCCCTTTGTTGTTGGCTTTCTCTGTCCAGATGTGTTCAATCTATGGCATACATGTGGCCCACGATGGCTATGAATGTGGCCCACGATGGCTATGAATGGGGCCCAACAGAAAAGCCTTCCTTAAAACATTTTTAAAAAACTTAGTCAAGTAGTTCTTGAGCAGGTACCTTGTAGGTGATGATGGCATGTTGCTGTGTCAAAGGTTAGGCACAGCTGCCTGAGGCGTCTCCCCATGAGGCCTCCCACACCTTCCGCACTCACCACTAGGCAGGTATTAGTCCTACATTATCATGGCCAATCTGGAGGCTGGGCGCTGAGGCATTAAAATTCTGTTTTCAGAAACGGCCACTTCCATCTCACCATGCAGCCAAGCAATAAGAACATCACACAGATTTTCTGCACTTATCCAGAGAAATTCATCTTTCACACCCGTCTTCGTGCCATATGTTGGGCGCTGAAGGGATGGAGGACTTGCTGTCAGTCTCTGAAGGCACAACAGGCCTTATTCTGGCTCTTTGGTGGGCTGAGTCTGTGACATTCCACTTCCCTCTGTCTCCTGAGCATCCCCTACTGACATGGGTGTCCGTGCAAGGCAGGAAACTGCTTGGATCTCCTTCACTGTCTGGGGAGGGTACTGGTTCATCCCCCTGGGATGCAAATAGGATGCTCTCATGTGGACCCAGGGCTGGACCTGTGTTGACACCGATCCTGGATCTGTCTCTGCCTTGCTCTCAGTGAGTTCATTGTCTAGACTCTGGTACCCGAAAGCAGGATCTAGGAGGCATCTCCCTTCCATTTTGACTGGCTGGAGAGATGGTTTCAGCATTTCCATCTCCTCATTTCCTTTGCCACAAGCTCACCTTTCTATTATCACCTTGTGTGAAGGGTTAGACCAGGGATGGGCAAACATCCTCCTTAACTTGCCTCTCATCCCACCATTGGGAACATGTGCTATCTTTTGACCAAAGCATCCTACTATATTCTGGTAGGTCCAGCAGTGACTGTCACTATAGCAGCCACCAGGCTTAGCAGTAAACAGTCAGTTGGGTGATGGGCTGATGGAACTTCTGCCTCTCCCAAACGAACCATTCAAAGTCCAAATGGTGTTTTCCCCAAACTCCCTCTTGGATGCTCACACTCATGGATCATTTTAATTGGATCACTGAGGGGGAAAAAAAAAACAACTCACAACCCAAAACTCTTTTAGCACACTATTAGCTCAAAGGCTTTCAGAAAAAAAAAGTGCTAACTTTTGACAAAATCCACACAGGTATTTATGAGATCCTCACTGGCATTTGCAAAAGACACTCACTGCTGGTAGAAAATGGGGTATTAAAATAGAATCTAAATCAATTTTTCTGATCAATCGCTGCAGAGATGTATGTAAGTGGCTGCAAATTGAGTCACACAGCACAGATGGGCTCTGGGATGGTGGAGAGTCCTTTTAAACACACCCCGCCCCATCCCTACAGCACCCTGGGACTTGCAGACACGGATACAGATCTGAGAAAATTTCCTGCTCGATCAATAAATGCTTATTAAGAAGTGTGGCTTACACACTCACAGGAGCACAGGCTCACACACCCACACAGCACAGGCTCACACACCCACAGCACAGGCTCACACACCCACACAGCACAGGCTCACACACCCACACAGCACAGGTTCACACACCCACAGCACAGGCTCACACACCCACACAGCACAGTCTCACACACCCACAGCACAGTCTCACACACCCACAGCACAGGCTCACACACCCACACAGCACAGGCTCACACACCCACACAGTACAGGCTAACACACCCACACAGCACAGGCTCACACACCCACAGCACAGGCTGACACACCCACAGCACAGGCTCACACACCCACACAGCACAGGCTCACACACCCACAGGATGCAGGCTCGCACACCCACACAGCACAGGTTCACACACCCACAGCACAGGTTCACACACCCACAGCACAGGCTCACACACCCACAGCACAGACTCACACACCCACAGCACAGACTCACACACCCACACAGCACAGGCTCACACACCCACAGCACAGGCTCACACACCCACAGCACAGGCTCACACACCCACAGGATGCAGGCTCGCACACCCACACAGCACAGGCCCACACACCCACAGGATGCAGGCTCGCACACCCACACAGCACAGGCTCACATACCCACAGCACAGGTTTGCACACCCACAGGATGCAGGCTTGCACACCCACAGCATAGGCTCACACACCCACACAGCACAGGTTCACACATCCACAGCCCAGGCTCACACACCCACAGGATGCAGGCTCGCACACCCACACAGCACAGGCTCACACACCCACAGCACAGGCTGACACACCCACAGCACAGGCTCACACACCCACAGAACAGGCTCACACACCCACACAGCACAGGCTTACACACCCACACAGCATAGGCTCACACACCCACAGCCCAGGCTCACACACCCACAGGATGCAGGCTCACACACCCACACAGCACAGGCTCACACACCCACAGCACAGGCTCACACACCCACACAGCACAGGCTCACACGCCCACAGGATGCAGGCTCGCACACCCACACAGCACAGGCTCACACACCCACAGCACAGGCTCACACACCCACAGGATGCAGGCTCGCACACCCACACAGCACAGGCTCACACACCCACCGCACAGGCTCACACACCCACCGCACAGGCTCACACACCCACAGGATGCAGGCTTGCACACCCACAGCATAGGCTCACACACCCACACAGCACAGGCTTACACACCCACACAGCACAGGCTCACACACCCACACAGCACAGGCTCACACACCCACACAGCACAGGCTCACACACCCACAGCACAGGCTCACACACCCACAGCACAGGCTCACACACCCACACAGCACAGGCTCACACACCCACAGCACAGGCTCACACACCCACAGGATGCAGGCTCACATACCCACACAGCACAGGCTCACACACCCACACAGCACAGGCACAGGAGCGTAGACACTCAGCTTTTTCCTCCTCTGAATTTTCTCCTTTAACCTAAAGCAAGATTAGCCTCAGGTCTGTGCCTCCCTCTCAGGACAACATTGTGCAGAACGGAAAGAAAATGTCTCAACGCCTCTGGAAGTAAGTAAATGTTCCTCTGATACATTCCTTAATTGAATCTAAGGACATCAGTGCTAAGAGTAAATAAAATCCACAACACACACACCTACTCACACTTCACACCCACTCACTCCCCATGCCCACTCATGCCCACAGATTGCACACCCCTCAATATAATATACACCCCTACTCCATACCCCTTTACCCCTCATTAGACTTTTATGTTCAGAAATTTCCTTGTATAGAGACTAAGTCTAACATTTTATATTCCTAGGGCTGGAGAGACAGCTCATTGGTTAAGAGTGCTTTGTGTGCAACCATGAGCACTGGAGTGTGGAGTCCAGCACCTGTACAACAGTCGGGCAATCTGTGCATGCCTGGAGCCTGTGGACAAGAAGATCAATGGGGATTGCTCTCTTCCAGTCTAGCTCCAGGTTCGTGGAGAGAGATACCTTGTCTCAAAGGAATAAGCAGAGATGGATAGAGGAGGGCACTAATTACCCTTTCTTGGCTGCTGTGTGTGCGCATCCCCACACATGTGTGCAAACACATACAAATGCAGATAAATAAATAAATGATTTGATATACCCTATAGACTATCTATACCTATAGACATACACATAAATAAATACACTTACTGTCTAAATCATTACATATATGCACAAATACACATGTGAACTTATGCACAAACACAGCAACAACTACCTATGCATACCTTATATTTAAACCTACATACACATGCACACACATACATATACTTAATGTCTAAATCTTTGAATACACATGTACAACTATATATATTGTATGTATATACAATAACTTATCTATATGTATATAGATACATTCATTATACACCCATCACCTGTGTCTCCACAAGTGCACCCTTGTATATGCACACCTAAGATCTGGGTCTGTGCACAGACACACACACATATGCGTGCCTGACCTGAACACAGACATGCGTACACAAATGCATACCTGATGTTTGCACTTATGTAACACACAGGTCCTCTCACAGTCAAGTGTGTGTTGATTTCCTTGTCTTTCTGGGCTGCTACTCTCCACATTTGGAGGGTCTGAGTTGGGGACACACATGAAAGGACTTTGAGAGATTTGGCCTAGAAGAGACAAACGGAAGACAGGCTTGGGCCACCATCCACTCACTGAGCTGTTGGGTGTGGTGTGCCTCAAGAGGAAACAGTCCCGTGCCTTAACAGAATGTCTTTTGATTTTAATTTAAAAGTTAATTTATCTTTATGCTGTGTATGCATGAGTATTTTTGCCTGCATGCATCACGTCTGTGAATCACATGCGTGCATCGTCAGAAGCGGCATCAGGTCCTCTGGAACTGGAGTTACAGATGGCTGTTAGCCACCTGTGGGTGCTGGGAACTGAACCTGGGTCCCCTGGAAGAGCAGCCAGAGCTCTTAACTGCTGAGCCATCTCTCCAGCCACATGTGCCATTCTTTAAAACACTGTTTTATTACATTGGTTGATTATATGTGCACGTTGGGCATGCGTTTGTCCAGTGTGTGTAAGTGTGGAGACCAGGGGACAAATCCTGAGAGTCAGCTCTCTCTTTGCACTATGTGAAAGCCTCTGGATTGACGTTAGGTCATCAGGCTTGGTGGCAGTGCTTTATCCCGAGCCATCTCTCTGGCGCTCCAGACCATTCTGTATATTCCTCTTTTCAGAGAAAGGGCTGCATGTCTGGAAACCATGCAAGGCTTGGACTCAGAGCAACTCTATTGCTGGGTCTGATGTACGGTGGTAATCTTTGTGGCTAGTGTATCTAGATTTAGTGTTAGATATGTGGTTTACTGCTTGTGTGACTGTGATGGCATCTTCTGGGAGATGAACAGAAAGACTGGGCCTGAGCATGGGCGATACCATCCCTAGGCCTGTGGCCTGAATGAAATAAAGGGGCACCCAGAGAATATCAGCCTTCCACTGCTCAGCTTTCTGGCCAGTTGTTCTATGAATTGAGCCCCTCTCTTGTGCTCTCCCCACCTCTGGATCTTCACCCCATTCCCTGCTTAAGTCATCCATGTCAGGGACTGTGATGGCAAAACCCCCAAAGGAGAGCCACCAAAGCCTCCCCGCAGCTCGCCCAGGGCTGGCAAAGAAACACAGGGCGCTGCTCAGAAAGAAAAGAGGCTCTGGTAGAGGACACAGCTGCCCTGGTGCCCAATACTGTGGGCGCTGGGTCCCAGTTTCCCAGACCTCACTCAGCTTCCGTCACTGTAGAGACCCGCTTCCTCTAGTTCCCACGGCCAGTCACATGATCCTGTGACTCGATGACCGCACTGTCCCCCACCGCCATTGTTCTGATAAAGCCGTGGTATGTGTCAGCACCCACATGCAGGAGAAGTTCACCCAGTGAAGGGCAGGGGTATCCTCTCATGATACACCAGGAGAGAAAGCTGGTAGGGGAGGTGGTATAATTTCAACCTGGGAAGATCATTGCATAAGGCATGCACAGTTTTTCCTCCACGCAAAGGACTCTCACAGGGGTGCCCTTCCCTAGTGGTTCAGTTACCAGAACATTTCCCTACAGTTGTGGGCTTGCAATCTTTCTGCATCGTACATGTGACTTTTGCTAGGAGACAAAGGAGCTGAAATTTAAAAGCTGAGCTGATTCCTTGGAAGCTCTTGATCCTGGAAGTGATGTGAAGACCTAGGTGTGTGTCAGCAGCCCTGATCACAGATTTGGTAAGAGGTAGCACTCTGGAGGAAATATGGCAGGCTTGAAGCCCACAGCCCAGCTCCTTGTGGGCAGGAGAAGCTCAAACACGCTGAGTGTTGGTTTGTTCTGTGCCTCAGTTTCCACACACTTCTGCAAGAAGTCATCATACACAACCATCTTCCTTACAGTGGAGACTGAGTGAGTGGGTGCTGCAGACTGGACAAATCTTGTCAAGAAGGGGCAAGGTTGCTTTGGCTTCCACCCTGATCTACCAATGGCGATGGCAGAAGCTTCTGTAACACAGACACTTTCTACTCAGGCCTGGCTGGTGAGCCTGTGGAGAGGCAAAGGCACGGGGTGGGGTTCGGGGTGGGGGTGAGAAATCTAACTTCACTAGTGAGCTCCGCTGACCTGTGAGGCTGGGAGCAGACCAGCTGAACGGGGACACTGGGGGTCCTGCCTCTGACCCCCGCCCCAGAAATCTAGCAGTCTAGCTTAGCAGAAGCCGTGGACGCTCAGGCAACTTTGGTCTGTGATTGTGGCTACAGGAGGGGTGGGTGTCCTGCTCCATCTCAGCCAGTTTTGTCCACCTCCCAGCTAACACATCCTGAATGTGGCTGCTGCATCAGATGGAACTAACTGAATGTACAAACTTAACAACTAACCAACCAACCAACTAACTAACCAACTAACTAACCAACCAACTAACTAACTAAAGCTTCCTAGACTAACTTAATAGCATAATGAAGCCATTTAGCTTATTAACTTAGCTTATTAAACCCACTGAAATAACTAACTTGCTTGACAAACTCACTTTTACACCATGCTCTGAATGAGGAATGGTGGTCCCTCTATGTCCCCGGCTCCATGTCCAGCATGGACTGGAAATGCCTTAAAAACTGCACATTTGGTGATCATGCACAGATTGCTTTCTGAACATTATTCCCCAAATTTCACGCGTAACTGTCACACACAGACACAGTCTTCCCAGTGTTAGGGGCTAGGGTTGAGCTCCAGTCCTGGAGGTGATGGAAGTCTCACAGAGAATGTGAGGTGGTTGTATGTCAAGCTGCTCTTGTCTCGCTTCAGGGCTGCCCTGTGTTCCACCAACGTTGTCAACCAACTAAGGACACCTGTGCTAATAAGATCCATGGTAAATAACTAATTTACAGACTTTAACTAAAGTGACTTAATTCCTGCCATGAAAAGATTCACACGGTAAAATATCAAAGCCCCAGACTCCTGGGTTCTGGACCATGATTGCATTTCTGTGTTTTTAAAAGAAAGTGTTGGGCTGGAGAGATGGCTCAGAGGTTAAGAGCACTGACTGCTCTTCCAGAGGTCCTGAGTTCAATTCCCAGCAACCCACATGGTGACTCACAACCATCTGTAATGAGATCTGGTGCCCTCTTCTGGCCTGCAGGCATACATGGAGGCTGAACACTGTGTACATAATAAATAAACCTTTAAAAAAATAAAATTAAAATTAAAAATGAGAAGAAAGTGTTGCCTCGTGGACTATGCGCGGACCAGCAAGTGTTTCTGCGGCAAACGCTACCTGTTGAGACTCCCCTCTGATGAGCAGTTTCAAAGATCCACCTGGGATCAGATGATCTTCCTGTTGCTCGTGTGCTGGGAGGGAGCCTGGCCTATTTTACACTGCCAAGTCTATTTTTTAAAAAAAGCTCTTTGTGCTTTAAGCTGCTCTTAAAATATCTCCCTGGCTTGTTTCTCAGAATTAAAACAAATCGCCAATCGAGCCTCTGCTTGAGTCAGCAAACCACAGTGCTCAGATGGAGGAGGCCGCACCACTTGGGTGTTTCTGTATATCAGAGTATCCTCCCTGTCACATGACTCCATTCCTCTGGTTGGACACCCAGCAGCCACTGGGGACAGCTACTGATGAGGGGACATGCCTCCTCAACAAACTGTTATTCACAAATCACATCAAAAAAAAGAAAAGAAAAGAAAAGACCATCCATTTTGGCCCCTCAGATTACAGAAATAAAAATAAGAAGAGCTAGAAGCTGGGAAGGTACGGGCTGCTTCAGTGTGGCCTGTCAAACATACTAGGGCTGGTCAGAGTGAGTAGGAGGGGCATCTGTGATTGCCATGCCACCCGAATTCCAGCGTTGACAGACACCTTCTCCATGGAGGGAGTGGAACCACTGGTGGCTTTGGGGAAAATCTGTGTCTTGCTTGAGGAGATTCTGTAGGGAGCTAATCACCCTGTTAGTGTCCATGCACACACAAAAACTCATACACATGTGCACAGGTGAACACACGCTCAGGAGCGCCTACTGACTTCTGGAGTTCTCACCATCTGCACATGCACACATACGTGCACACGCATCCTTACTCACGGACTATCCGCACATGTATACATACTCAGGAGTTCCTGCTTACCCCTGGACCTCCCATCACATACACACTCATGCCCACACATATGCACACACACATATCCAGACACACTCATTCTGGGATGGCTGCTTGTCCCTGGACCTGCTGTCACACACACGTACACACAGGTGTGCCAGACAGATGACTCTCCCGGCACACTGGATGCCATCTAACTCAAGCAGTTTGTAGAGCTCCAGGAATGTCACAGAAATTCGGATCCCTTTAGGAAAGGCTGGCCAGATGATCATTGTCGTGGCCAGAAGATGCATGGATCCGTGCAGACTCCCCCAGTCTATCTGTGCGTCTGAGGGCGCTGCGGCGTTCACCGTGCCCGGGGAACTGGGGTGTTGTAGTGTGTACCAGACTCATCAGGAGTTGTGTAAATGTCCTCTGATGAGGGAGGGTGAGGGCTTGGGAAGAGGAGGCCATCTGGGATGTCAGTGGATGAGGGTGCCATGTGCAGGACTTCCCGGGCTAGAGTGTCCTGCCTGCAGTTAGCAGGGAGAAGTATACATAAGGGATAAGAGGGGCTCCAGACTTCTGGAGGCAGGTGGGGGCACAGCCATCTGCTAGGTGGTCATTCTGTGAGGACTGGAGTCTTGTGGTTCTAAGAGCATAGACGTCTTGATGCCCTAAGTAAGGAAAGCAGATAGGTGAAGGTAACTCCCATCAGGAACAAGGGCTCAGCTAGAAGCAAGATGGTCACTGTGACAAGACCTACAATGTCAAGGCAAGAGCATCCCGAGAGACCAGCGTGGACTGGCAAGAGGCACACTCCGTATGGGGGATGCCATGCCTCAAGAGTTAATCATGAGGCTAGCACAGGAAAATGGCTTGGTGCCAGACTT